>NC_035109.1:378080573-378390102 GCF_002204515.2 Aedes aegypti
CTCCAATTTCTGTCTAATCCCGGGTAGGCCTCGTGGCTGTGCGGTTCGTGTCGTCAGGCATTTAAACGTATTGTGTCAGGGGGTGTGGGTTCGATACCAGCTTCAGCCTTTGAAACTTTTCGTCAGGAATGTTTCTCGGCTGTGCCACTGGAGCATGCATGTCCGTTGTCTAGTGTTAAGTTTACAGTCTGTGCAGCTTTAAAATAGTTTCACTACAAGCTTTTAGTAGAAATCGTTAGCTTTCTAGCAAAAGATTCTGCCTAAAATATGCCAGGAACTTCCTGCTAATACCTTTACAAGCGATGTTAATTTCATTTTCAACTGTGCATTGCTAAAAAAAAATAATTCAAATCGAAAATCATACTTCGTAATATTTAAAACAATAAAAACTTGATGCCAACAACAATAATATTTTCGAAACAACAAGGATAAGTGATTCCTCATATTAATTCATCAATGAATATACGAGAAAACAAATCGGTGCATAATCCGAGGTGGTGAATACTGGTACACCTATCCTATCCTATAACAAAAATTATATCGGCTATAAATTTATGTTTGCAGCAAAATACACACTAAATCAAAGTATTGCCTAGTTTAACTAGTTTAATTGTAGTGATCATCCTTGTTTTGGACAGTATCAGTTTTTTTTGCAAAACTAAGTAAAAACGTGAAATTGTTGTTGCTTTTCTCATACGATAAGGCAAACTTTGATAAATTTAAAAGTACTGTGGATTTTGGTAATTTTTTAATTAACCTTAAAGCGTCCTTAGCCCAGAAACGTCCGAATAAGATTTTATTTTTATTTCGTTCCATATGTAATTTAAATTTAATCAAAAATTAAAGTTCTTACGCCCAAAAACAACAAATAGTTATATTTTTTTAAAATTTCAATTGATTTCTATAATATTTTGAGTGAAAATTCCTTTCTTGAAACCACCATTTATAACATTTTTTTTTTTTGAACAAAGCAAGAAATTTTCAAGAGAAACTTTTTCCCTACTCGAACGTTTGCTTTACTTTACTTTACTCTAAAAGACAAAAGGTCGAAAGTCAAAAGGTCGAAGACAAAAAAGATCGGAAGGACGAAAGATCAAAAATGATTTACTTGATTGGAATTTTCACTGCTTTGAATAAAGAAATTCGACCTATTCCCCCTTTTTTCTAGACCTCTTGTTCTTTTGATTTTGTCTTTCCGCTTTTCGTCATTTTGACGTTTTTTTTTTCGATCACTTTCGATCACCACTCCAAAAATTTGGAGATTCCTCAACAAATTCCGCCAAGAAATTTCCTCAAGAATGCATGAAATGAATTTTTTTTTAGAAATTTGTATGAAATCTGGAAGAATTTCTGAGAGAACTCCGGTAGTCACTTCCAGTATAACCTTCAGAGAGAAACTGAATGAAATTGATAGGGACTGTTGAGAGTACACCAAGCTATTTAAGAAAGTCTAAGTGTATTATCTGTAGTAATCCGAGGAAGATCTATCGTTTGCACACACTGCGTTGGTCTTGAACACTTTTTTAAACGATTCGTTATGAATGTATAACTACTCTTGTTGTTATTGTGGAAAATGTTTGCTGTGACTCGTGTAGGATAATTTGGTGGAGATTATAAGCAAACTTTTAAAAGAGTCCTAGGAAAACTGCTTGAGAGACCCCTAGCAAGAACCCAGAAAGAATTTCCCGACAAAATTTTAGGGAATTCCTTTAAGAATCCTGAAAAATCTCAAAGAAAAATCACTGGAATGTTATCTGAAAGAATAAGTAAATGAGTTTGCGAAACTATGCCTGGGAAACTTCTTGGAAGAATGCATTGAGAAACGCCTGGAAAAGTTCTGGAAGTCTCCTGAAACAATTCATGGAGAGCAAGCTGGGCAAATTTCTTGACAGACTCTAGGATGCCATTCTGGATGAAGTCTTATTGTAACTCATAGAGTCACGTTTCTCAATAAGGGGTCTGAAGACCCCCGACCATGTGAAATACTCGCTGAAACAAACACCTTACAGCGAGCCATTTTTCTGTGGTTACCAATGTTGAGAAACAGTGTCATAGAGTAACTCGAAAGAGAATATCTGAAAACAGTTGGGCAGGAAAATTTACTAGAACTGCTACTGAGAAGACACACCTTAGAGGATCTCTGGGAGATGTTCCGGTAGATTCTCATGAAAAAGTTTTGCAAGAATCCCTTTAAATACACTGGAGTAGTTACGTGAAGAAAACTCTTTAATGTATGATTTTGAAGTTCCTAAAAAAGTTGAAAGAATAATAATTAAGGTTGGTGGTCCAATGGCTACCGCTTTTGTTACATAAGCAGAAGGGCATGGGTTCAATCCCAGGTCCGTCCCTTTCCTCGTACTTTGTTGTTCTATCTTTCACTTGCTTCTATCTTCCACTCTCAATATATCACAGTTGATCTATCATAGCATAGAACTGGCGTAAATGCAGTGGTATACCTGGTCTACTGAGGGAGCCAGTTTAATGCATCATCAATTCTTCCCCCCTCAAACTATGAAAGAATAACTTGAAGAATCTCTTTAAACCTGTAGGAAGGTTTTAATTGATTGTTTTGAGAAATCCCTAGAAATATCTGTTGAAGTTGTCCCTAGATCATTCATAGAATCTTAAGAAATCTCTTTGGAGATTCCTGAAAAAACCCGTTGTTGGTTCTCCTGATTTTTTTTAAGGAACCAGTGAAAGATCTTTCATAGCAATCTCAAAAATAGGTACCGTAATCCGGGGTAACATTGATCAGTTTTTAGGATATTTCTTAAATATTTAATTCAAAAATGCAAATGTTCTGAGTTTTATGTTTTTAAAACAAATACTGCCACCCATAGCTCGTGACTACATACTGTATTTTGTTTTTTGAAAGATTTAAGCATGTTTACAAAAATGTTTTATGTGATTTTTTCATTTAGCTGATATGGGGTAACATTGATCATCCATGTAAACAACGTTCGGTTATATTGAAAATGTCGTTACTTACTTAAATCATGGCCCCGGAAGCCGAATATGATTTCCAAACGCTTACATCTCATTTACTTTTTGAGTTATTTTCAAATTAAAAACACCTCAAACTGCAAAATACGCCTAAAGGTAGGCAATTTCCTAAAGGAATTTTACATTCTTTACAGTAATTCGTTAATGTTGCCTAATTGAACATACTCAAAAAAGTTTTGACAGCGAAATCGTTTTGGGCGATGCCATTTTTAGTGAGAATCGCTTTTTTCTCGCTCATATCGCTTGCAGAACCTATGTGAGACATGAATCTTCGGTAGTGTCATCCTTAACCATTGAAATCATTGTTTCGCAAACTTGACAAATTTATGCATAAAGTTAACGCAATTTTTGCAAAAATCTTAATTTTTAATAGCTCATAAATATAAGAAAGAGAAGCAACATTCATGCTTTGGAAATGTTTCATCAATAAATGATTATACCAACTTTTTACGAGATGAGTCATTCCGATCAATGTTACCCCGCTGATCAATGATACCCCGGATTACGGTACGGAAAATAATTTCAGCGGAATTCGTAAGATTTTTTTGTATTTCCTGGAAAAATCATTGAATTAATTTCTAGAGGAATTCTTTAAAGAATCGCTAAAGCTATCCATCGAGAAATGCCATAATACTTTAATAAATTTTGTCATGATTCACTCTGGACATTTCTTCAGGAGTAACCCAAAGAACTCTCAATGAATTCCACCAACAATTTGTGTAAGTTATCGCACAGCGATTCCTTCAATGAAATTTTGAATAATTTTACAAAACTTCTACAGAGTTCACGGAAACAAAAAAAAAAACAAATGGGAAATACGGCTTTCCTCATCAGTAAGCAACCAACTAACACCAAGCAATGACATAAATTACCACCTCCTCAAGTCCAGACCCAATGTAATATCCTCCATATCGTTTCAACCCCTCCATAAAGCTGCATTTCACCTAGGATAACACAATAACGATGACGATGGATAATGATGATGATGATGGAGCCGCACCATCCCCGTTGCTAGTTAGAAGAGGAGCTTTCCCCTATCAACCCGCATAATCATCGCTTTCGATACCGGTAGTGCTCGTAGCAGGACTAGCAGCAGCTCGTAGATTTCCCGATCCAGATAGAGATGGTTACGTTTATTATTACGATGAGCTGCACCCGATAGGCATCACCCTATAATGGAACCCTCGCCACCCTGCCTCATCGTTATTTGTAGGCTAGCGAGTGATTGTGGACCACTTTATCGAGGTGGAACCTTATTTGCGTGACTGGTGGCTGGTGGACCTGATTCCGAGCATATGCGATTTGGATTTTTTTGAATGGAAAACTCTGTTCTGCCCATAGTGCACCGTCATCGAGTTCCCGCTTAGGATTAGCCGGGTTGGGCGTCAGAATTACGATCACTGTCATCTGTCGAGTGCACCCAGCAATATGGCTTGCAGAGAATCCGGTGCCAATCACTACCATCGGGGGCACACTGCATTTAGAATCAGCGCGACAGTTGGAAAACCTTTCATCAAACCAACGAATGAACGAACAAACGACACACTTTTCCGCATATGATGATGGTGGTGGTGGCGGCCATGGGTAACGATTGGCACCCACGCAAATATGTTACCACGGAACGGGCAGGCGTGAGATATTGGCGGCAATGATGGCAAAGTTATAGTTGCTGTCAACCGTGAATCGGATAACATATTTGTGCGCTGCGGAACGGTGACGGGAGCCAGAATTGGAGCTCGTTCATGGTGAGGATAAGCTTGGGAAATGTTCAGAACGTGGTACTGATTGCTTGTTAGTGAAAGCTACTGAAGCGATGAATTCATTACATTTTCAAACTAAATTCCTAGTCATTAGCAGTAATCGAAATTTCTAAAGGAGAAATGTGTTTGTCTTCAAGGAATTCCTTTGCAAATTCAAAAGAAGAACAATTTTTCTTTTCCAACATCAAACTTCTGAACTACTAAGGACTCAGTGAATGACGAAGCACTAGGCTTTCCATAATGTTTCATGAACAACAAATATCCCAGTATTACGGTTTGTTGATCTTACTTACGTAGAGAACTCGTCTCCAAAGACGTTACACGTTTTCGAAAGTAACACTCCAGCACCGAGCAAGCTTATCTCAAGCTAAAACCCTCCCGAATATTCGTGTCACGAAATCCAAATCCACGATTTCCAAGTACATTGCTTCACTCGTCGCTCCACGCCCACATCCTCCAAGAAGTAATCCTTTTTCTATAGCAATGCAATCACTCGAATCGAAAATGAACAGTCGTGCCGATTCCAAGATTTCCTCTCTCCCTTCATCATCACTTACACCACCCCCTCCGTTTAAACGACTATTTCACTGTTTCAATATTTTCAAATCCAATTCGCAACGATCTCAAACGAGCCACTTCACGGGAGACGGGTAAACAGCTCGCGCAAACTTTTCTCCGCATTCCGCTACAGTTGGTTTCAAATTTTGCATAACAACAGAGTAAACCCTCGACGATGGGTTCGTCTCGGCGAGACATCGCTCCAATTCCGAAGCCTGTGTCCTCGAACGGGGTAACTTTGTTCGAAAACTCATTTTCGCCGTCGAGGAGCAATTGGCAGGGGGCGCGTGAAGGTTAAGCATGAGGCCGTTTTCCATAGAGACATTTGACATAAAGAAAATTATTTGCTTTAGTTAGAATGATACCTGTTCTTGTAAAAAAATTGTAGGCTAAACGTCCATTACGCCAAAAGTTTTAATGCAAAATTTTCAACAAACAGGTCCAGTGGCCTTCAACTACAGTCGATATTAGCTGAATATAACCTGACATTGACTCGGAATCGACATTTTCAATTATTCTGAAAAAGAATTCTACTTTTTCTTCTTTTTGGCGTTACTTCCTCACTGGGACAAGAGCCTGCTTCTCAGCATAGTGTGTTTTTAGCACTTCTACAGTTATTAACTGAGAGCTTTTCTTTGCCAAATTGCCATTTTTGCATTCGTATATCGTGTGGCAGGTACGATGATACTCTATGCCCAGGGAAGTCAAGAAAATTTCCATAGCGAAAAGATCCTGGGCTGACCGGGAATTGAATCCAGACACAATCAGCAATCAGCATGGCTTTGCTTTGTAGCCGCGGACTCTAACCACTTGGCTAAGGTAGACCTAAGACTAAGGAAGGTTACAAATGCTGTTCGAAATAAATAACACAAGTTGTAATAATTTTGTTCTGTGCTTCTAATCGGGATTACGCCACAATGAAAAAAAAACTGCTGAAAGAATGAATTCCAGCGAAAGTCACATTCCATCGAATCCAATCAGGAAAATCCTTTCGCCGCCAACCTGTTGTCGTTGTCGTCGACGTCTTGGTTGGCTGGCAAAGACAAACATCCCTCAATCGTTGACGACGTCTCGTCTGGAAGTACGTTCCACTGTGTACCTATAGCCGGGCGCTTGGAGTTGAAGAAAAAAAAAATCTGCACAAGAAACTGGCAAGTTCAAGTTTATTGTTCCTCCGGCTGGGAGCTTCTGGAGAATTGCAACGCACTCCGGAGACACAAGGCACACGTTCAATGATTTTGAGAGGAAAACAATTCATGAGAAAAGCTACCAGATTTAATGTGATATTCAATTCGTACCTTCACCTTTTTGAACTTACACCAATTAGGAAAACTTTAAACTTCATGATCTTCAGTTCAAAATAGGATTCAGAATTGCTTAAATTCAATATATTTACGTTTAATACTGTGTATTTGCCTGCCATTAGCCTGATTTGGAGCTTTTGCTCAAATTTCATGTATTTCCTTCAAAATATATGAAAATTAATCTAAATTCATCAAAAAATTGAAATTCTAGCTAAAGTTTTGACAATTTAAATTCAAAACTTTCCAACATAAGTTTTTGGAATAAATTAAAAAAAAAATTGGAGGTTGTGAAAAAAATATAAGACTGAAATAATATTGCGTTTGGAATGTCTTTCTACATTTTAAAAGATAATTAATGTTTCAATTTATGATGCATCGTTATTTAAACTCCATATTATTTGAAATCTTTAAATTTGTTTGAGAACTTCAAAAAAAAAAAATCGAAATGTTTAAAAAAATAATTTTGAGGTATCAAATTTTGGATTTTATTCAATATTTTTGATGAATTTTGAATTTTATTCCGAATCCAATTTGAGGAAAACTTAAAGATCCAAACTCAGGCAAGCACATACCTTTTCAACTAACAAGAACCGTAACACGAAAAAACAATAAACTCATAAACCGGGACACTTTGAGCTCCGGGATCTTAATTTTATTTGAACGAAGTTTGCTTTTTGAAAGCGTTTGTCGCCATCTCTGCCGGGAAACCGTTCCCGTTTATCGTTGCCGCCTCTGATGTTCCAATATGGGTTCTATGAAATCACCGTAGTTTCCCACTCAGTCCAAATAGTGGCCACAAAGGGAAACGTGAAACGGAAAGTTTTGGCGCAGTGTTTCTTGGACTTTCGCTCGATCTCATATTGGAATATATCGTTTTGTGAATTTTGATGAGAGTTTGATGGACTTTGAAATTCATAAACTTAAATTTATGAAGAGTTTTGACAAATTCAAACTTTTTTGTCATATTCCAAAAATTTTGTTTGCAGAAAAATAATTAATTCGGCCAGTGCCTCTAAGTTTTGTGAATGGTGTTATCGGTGCAATTCAAACCATTAAGGACGAGTAGATAGGTTTCCGGAGAAGCAATGTGTTGTGGTGTTCGGTTTCGTGCTAGTGAAATTATGCTACCTGGGGATTTTTTTTATTTCCGTACAAAGTGGGCCGAAGGGTCTCAGATTTTCATGAAACTTTTTCCACAGGCAGGGCTCATCAATATATCAATAAAAAAATTGAGAAAAATTCAAGATCGCTTATTTTCCCGGAAAACTCAGTTGGAATTTTTTGTTTTCCTCTGACACTACTTGCTTTAAAAATTCATAACTCAAGAACGAAGCATCGAAGAAACAAAAATTTTTCATGAAAATGAAAGCAAATTTTCTCAGGAATAAAAAAAAAATATTAACTGGAAAAAGTTTTCCACAAAATTTTCCACCGTTGAGAAAATTCGTAAAGAAAAGCCGGAAAAACCATGCTCCAACTCGTGGAAAATTTTCAAAAACATATTTTTGAGAAGATAATTTCAAAAGCTTTAATCGCTGAAATTTTTGAAATGTACTTTTTCTTTTCGTTTTTAAGTTATGGCCAATTTTGTAAAAAATGTGCCATTTTGAGCCTTTTCTTTGAAAAATCATAACTCAAGAACGAAGCATCGTAGAAACAAAATTTTTTATGAAAATGAAAGCAAATTTTCTCAGAAATAAAAAAAAATATTCACTGGAAAAAGTTTTCCACCGTTGAGAAAATTCGTAAAAAAACCGGAAAAACTATGCTCCAACTCGTGAAAAATTTTCAAAAAAATATTTTTGAAAAGATAATTTCAAAAGCTTTAATCGCTGAAATTTTTGAAATGTACTTTTTTTTTCGTTTTTGAGTTATGGCAAATTTTGTAAAAAAATTGCAAATGTGCCATTTTGAGCCTTTTCTTTGAAAAATCATAGCTCAAGAAAGAAGCATCGTAGAAACAAAGTTTTTTTTATGAAAATGAAAGCAAATTTTCTCAGGAATAAAAAAAATATTAACTGGAAACAGTTTTCCACAAATTTTCCACCGTTGAGAAAATTCGTAAAGAAAAGCCGGAAAAACTATGTTCCAATTAGTGGAAAACTTTCAAAAATATATTTTTGAGAAGGTAATTTCATAAGCTTTAATCGTTGAAATTTTCGAAATGTACTTTTTTTTTCGTTTTTGAGTTATGGCCAATTTTGTGGAAGATGACCATATAAGCCTTTTCTTTGAAAACCCATATTTCAATCGAAGCATCGGAAAAACAAAGATTTTTTATCAAAGCAATTGCAAATTCAAACATCTGAAAAAAGATATGGGATTGGTTTTAATAAGTATAAGTCGTAATGGATAATATTTTTCATGAAAAATTACACCGCTAAGAAAAACTGAAAAAAATTTCTGCCTCAATTTTTCATTACACTGAAAAGGGATTCTTTCTTTTCTATGGAACAAATAAGATTATTATTATTTATTTTTTCAATTTTATTTATTCAATTATTCAGTATATAACTTACATTTTCATCTTAATACTATCTATTTTTTCAACCGGGAAGATTGTCTTTGGTTGCTAACACCAGAAGATTTTCGTTTCTTTGTATTATCAAGAACAAAGCATGCTGTATTTTCTTGGTTTTCATGTGCATCTGTTCCAGGAATTGGAACAAAGTTAGAAAATCTTTCCTGAAGAAATTTTTCAGCCTCTGAATAGTCATTTTCAGTTGCATAGATAAATTCCCAATCTTTTTTAAATTGGTCTTTCACCTTTTGCGACACAGCCCAGTCGAAAAATTGTTTGGCGTTATCAATTTCTGCTGACTTTCTAATACTAGCATCTCTAGCCATTCGCTTAATGTTGCCACCGATACCATCACAAGGCGACCCTGAATTGTTCTCTGATTTTTTTTATTCATATATTGATGAGCCCTGCCTGTGGAAAAAGTTTTATGAAAATCTGAGACCTTTCGGCCCAAACCCGTACGGAAATTAAAAAAAAATCCCCAGCAGTGAATCTCAGAATTTTCGTGGAGTTTCCACAGGGGTTAAATGACTTATTAAATGTTTGAGATGTTCTAAGAACTGAAGGCCAACTGTGGTGGCTCTCTAAAGTAAGAGGTCTGTTTTGACGTCTATAGATTTTCCTATGGAGAGATTTTTGTGAAGCCTTTGTGAGGAGATTTCGGTTCAGCCATTCCATGAAAAACCGATCTAGTGGGTCACCGCATTCCGTGAAAATTTGCTATTTTGTTTACCGTCAAACGGGGCTTCTTTTGACATTATTTCCACATTCTTCAACTTTGAGGATTTGTAACTCTTAGAATTATGAATGGATATTGATGATTCTTGCATATATTTTAGTTGTATATGTAAGTAACAAATGTGCAAAATATGAGGCAAATCCATCAAGGAATAACAAAAATGCTTGAATAACGAAAAAAATGTGTCCTTCAAGACAAAAAAGGGGCTACTTTGGACATTTTCACAATTTGATAATGAAATGATTTTTCTTCATAAATTTCAAACTGGTTTTATAGATTATCGTCCATTGTGATGTTATTGAACGTTTTTTCAATGATAAACATAATTTAGAATGATAATAACATAACATAACAAATAATATGACAAATTTCAGCGAAACATGCTATTCACTATTTTCAATTTGTAGTATGAGACTCAAACTTTCAACTTCCTCTTGAATGGAACTATCAGTTACGAATGCTTGATTTTTAAGTTGACATAAACAAATGATGTAACTACTAGGTACTGCGATGATTTATGGGTTATGTACAAAAACTGTCTTTTTCTATTCTTACTGTTATATGAACGATGTGCAGAAGGATCACATTAATACCTGTAACAAAAAAGTAATTTTTATTATAAACGCAATGAACCTATGAAGTAAAGCGGGGTAGAGAAGTAAAAGTTTGCTTTTATAATATGCTTTTAGCTTCTTAGCAGTTAAGAGTTGGCTTGAAAGTAGTTTATTTTAGCAATTGAAGAATGCAATTGTTTTGCACTGCAAATTCATTTGAAATACGACGGAAAATATTCTTTTTTAGACATTATGATGTGAACTTGTCATTGGCACGTATTGAAATATGTGTGTTCTATATCTGTTCACGTTTCCAAATATTTATTTTATTTTTTTATGTTGTAAAATATATAAACCAAAATATTATAAAAAAATGAAAGTCGTAAAAATAAGACCTTTGATCAATAATTTTAATAAAACAACAATTTTAAGCAAAACAAATCTCAAGATTTTTATGAAACATGACGATTCGATTGTTTTGTGCTGCTCCCAATAACTTTCCACGACATGGGAAAAAATCATACAATGTTTGCATAGCCAATGTTTTATACCTTGTGAATATTTATTCGGACTTTTTTGAAATGTTTTCTTGTTTATCCTGTTATTGTTGATGTTTTTCCAAAAACAAATCATGCCTAGTGGTAGAGCTTACATTGGTTAATAAAATTGCTGAAGACACAAAATTTCTCAGATTAATATTTACGCTGCAAATAAATACAAAAGGTGAGTGTCCAAAGTAGCCCCCGGAATCAAAAGTAGCCCCGTCCGACGGTACTTATTATTTTAAATTATAACTTTTTAACCGCTTGACTAAAAAGCTAAAGATTTTTACTTTTCCAAAAAATATGGAATTTCACAAAAAACAAATTTTTACAATTTTGCAAAGAAAACAAAAATGTCCGTTTTTGTGTGTTTTGAATGTCTCGGGACCTAAGGGGCTATTGCTGATCTCATTTTTTTTTTTTTTGAAAACTTCAATTCATTCCATAAAAAAGATTGAAAATCGTTTGAGCTGTTCAAAAGTTATGACTTTTTTTAAATAAAAAATCTAATGCGCTGAGACGCACAGTGCGTGCCAATAAAAAATGACTGATATTTTATTAAAAAAAATTTATCTTGAAAACTAAAAAAACCCTGAACATTTTACAGTAGACGTAAAATTTTCTGAACTTTCAAGAAAAAAATGAGAACAGCAATAGCCTTTTAGGTCCCAAGGCCTTCAAAACACACGAAAATACGAAAATTTTTGATATTTTTTCACGTAATTTTTTTTTTTATATTTGTTTTGAAAATTCAAAATCTTAAGCTATTATTCCGTTCAAGAAAATTCAAAATCTGTCAAGCGGTTCGAAACTCATGATTTTTTTTTTTAAGTTTTGCAAAGTCGCGATTTTTTGGTCACCCTATTTCAAAAATGATCACCCTTATCAAAAAATCCAAAAACACGTGTATACTTGTTTCGGATAAGGTACAAAATAGCAAATTTTCCCGGAATTCGGTGACCCACTAGATCGGTTTTTCATGAAATAGCTGAATTAAGACTTTAATGTTTTCAGATTTGATTAAAAAAATCTTAAAATAGTTTTTTTTATTATCTTTATTATCGACTTTCAGCCGTTGGCTGGTTCGTCTCTGTCCTTATAAGTTTATTCAGAGGGTCTTCTCTTATCTTTAAAAATAGGTTTCGATTTCAAACTTTTCAAGAGAGGATTCATTTCCTCCTCGGAACAGCTTTGCAAGTCTTCCATGAAGTCTTGCAAGCTTTTAAAATAGGCCTTATAAAAGAGACACTCAGTAAACTGATATTGCAAGATTGATATTGCATAACTCTCAGGAAAGATTCAAGAGCCGTCAAAGGGCAGATACTGGTTGGCATCTTGGGCGAACTCTCGCAAGCTTTTTGAAAGAAACCGAGCAACCCTCATTAGAAAGCATTTACGAGAGAAACCTTCATGAAATGACTTTGGTTTTGTTGGCAATAATTTAGCTTGTATTTTAATTAGGAATTTCACCTTCTTTAAATCATCGGCATTTTTTTAGCTATAGTTATATAATGATTATTTGCGTTACACTTGCTTAAATTTCCATAAACGCAATGCGAAAACTTCTGCTGGCCGCTATTACCACTACCAGAGAAATAAATAATGCTTACACTTGGGATGTTCTGTTTTCAGTACTGACTGTTCCTTGAACTAATACAAAGAGCTAATTGTCTGATAATATATCCTATTTTCAGAATAAGCCGAAAAAGTTCTTGGAAATTCAGCTTGCAAATTCATTACAAATACATGCTAGCTGTTGTTCACTAATGGTTTTCAATTTCTGCCAAACGGAATTCGGCCAAATAGCGTTCTGCCAAACGGCATTTGACCAAATGGCATTCGGCCGAAACCGTTCATCGAGGCAAACTTCACGAAGTGGCCGAGGATGATGTCATCCTTACAAAATTTTGGCTTGTCGTCACCATCAGCTGATGGTTTTGTTTACGTCTTTTTCGTGACTAATACAATCAAACACATACTAAGAGCCGGTCCTGTTATACAGTATTGGACAAAACATTTGCAACATTTTCGATTTTTCATACAAAATGACCAACTTTGGTAAGCTAGATCTCAGTTATTCGAATGAAATTTTCACAGAACATCAGATATAACTTGAATTTTAACATATATTTTTGAATAATTTTTCCAATCACGAGTTTATAAGTAATAACGGTTTAACAAAAGTGTAATTTTGGACGAGAAATTCAAAAGTATTTATCTCAAAATCTGATAGCCCTACACAAAAACTGTCTTCAGCAAACTTGTTCAGCTTGTTAAAATCTATAACCTTGCAGAAGATACCATGAAGCTATTTCTTCAACGTGTTTAGTTATGTCATTTATAAAAAAAATCGTCAAAAAATTCACTTTTAGTCAAATCGTTACTGCTCTTAAACTTGTGATTGGAAAAATCACTCAAAAATATATGTTGAAATTCAAGTAATGTCTGATCTTCTGCCAAAATTTCATTTAAATCGGTCCATAAATAACCGAGATAGGGGCCCAGATAGCCGTAGCGGTAAACGCGCAGCTATTCAGCAAGACCAAGCTGAGGGTCGTGGGTTCGAATCCCGCCGGTCGAGGATCTTTTCGGGTTGGAAATTTTCTCGACTTCCCAGGGCATAGAGTATCTTCGTACCTGCCACACGATATACGCATGCAAAAATGGTCATTGGCACAGTAAGCTCTCAGTTAATAACTGTGGAAGTGCTCATAAGAACACTAATCTGAGAAGCAGGCTCTGTCCCAGTGGGGACGTAATGCCAGAAAGAAGAAGAAGAAATAACCGAGATATAGCTTACCAAAGTTGGTCATTTTGTATGGAAAATCGAAAAAGTTGCAAATATTTTGTCCAATACCTTATGTGACATTGCATCCTTACCCCTCTAATGACAGAATCCAATTTTCACTACAAAAAGTATTTGAGTCGCGACAAATTATTACGTTTTTCCATATTTTTGCACTCTTTTTTTTCACAAGTTCAGGAAAAGCGGTCTGACAACCTGGATATCCGTAGCGGGAAACGTTCAACTTTTCAGCAAGCCCAAGCTGAAGGTCGTAGGTTCAAATTCCTCATCGACATCCTGGACATAGAACATCTTCGTTAATAGGAATTGAAAACTTCGACAAGATTTGGGAATCTATGTCATTTACCCGAAAGACGTTTAGCCGTTCATTTGTTCGAACGCACATTTTTTTTAATGGACATTTCGTCGAAAACGTTTGGTCGAACCGACAATTCATCGAAAGGACATTTGGTCTACTCTACATATTATAGAAACAAAATTTCACGTTTTATTCGACTATGGTATGGTCACTCATAGAAATTGAAAAAGTACTAGCTATTTTTCCAACAACCAATAAGCGATAAGCAATATTTTGTTATTATATTTGATGAACCATACTTTCATCAACATATCGAACCCTTTCATTTTTGTCTTGTTACTTTTTCTTTCAGGCTTGTTCTGCGAGTAAGGATTCATTGAGGAAGAAGAAGTTCGAAATGTCTTGCGTGATACACAATTTGTTTTTTTTTTTTTCATACAACAAATCTTGCCATGAGAAGATGGGGGTAAAAAACCCGAAAATTGTCTTACGTAATCGATGGACAGTATCCTAGCTGATCTTAAATGGCATATTTCTTGTTTAGTTATTATTCATCAAATTACTTCTCGATGCTCTTGTCGTAACCATTCAAAGCATCCACTGCAAACTCTGTTATTCACCCGAAGTCAACAACACCGTCAGAAAAGCCATGCATTTTCTCATCAAGCTTGAAGTCAATTGACCATAAGTAGAGAAATGTATGCTGATGCCAAAGCCTAAGATTCACTTCGCCACAATGGTTTTCGTACAGACAGTTTTTTTTTGCTGCCGTGGTAAGACTAATTTCCGCATTCCAAAATCCTACCCACGTTCGTAAGCTTCAAGACCCTAAATTCAAAAACAGATACCAGGCACTCTCTCTATATGTTTCCTCCAGATTACGAAGATTGATAATATTTTGAAAGAATAATAAATTGAAAAAAATCATTATGTTCACATCGATGAGTGATAAAAAGCCGTATTAAAAAAAATTACGATGATATTTCAAATGAATAATAAATTCACTAGAGCAGCATTTTTTAGTCAATGTGCAAAATTATTTTGAAAAAGCTTATTGATATAACCATCTAACTCTACTTTGTGTGGGAATCATTTCACATTTGCCGGTCAAAAACTCAAAAGGCCTGTTTTAATAAGCATTTTCTATAGCTTTCTGGTGTACGGAATAGAGGTCAAAAGTGAGGAAGCGTCCGAAATAAGAACCATGTAAAAGCCACAAGTTTCTATTATTATAAAATTATGCATGATGCGGAAGCGTAATCTTTACCCACCTTTGAAAATTCAGTGTTTCTGCTTAATGAAGCTGAGTTATTACACAAAATTATGTTATATGATCTGTGCAGAGTTATACTTATGATACCTTAAATAACTGTAATATGAACAAGAACGGTATTTTCATAGCTTTGAACCACAAACAAATAGATGTTAAGAGATAGCCCAAGGCTAAAAATCTCGTTAATAAAAATAGAAAAAAAAACTTGTATTTCGATCATATGTTTATTTTAACGAATGGTCTATCATTAATCCCTTCATTTCTCTTCCTACCAAATGTTGGTAAGACTAAACGTCATTGGACCAATTGTTTTACGAAATGCTCTCGTTTCCGACCAAATGTCCTTTCCACCAAATGTCATAAGACCAAGTATCTTACCGCTGTTTTTTGTAATTTTATGCACAACTTGTTCGTATTCACATGATTCGACGATTCTATAACACTACCCCGAACGCCACTACCCCGAATGCCACTACCCCGAACGCCATTACCCCGAAAGCCATTACCCCGAATGGGTCATTACCCCGAATGGATAACATTTTGAGACATATTCTAGTTAGAGAGTGGGGAGATAATTGTACGATTCCTTTTGAGTTTGGCTCAAAAATGTATTTTTCAAATATTAGAAGATAAAAAAGCAGCTAGTTGTTCATCAAATAATGTTTACACACTAAGTGTTGTCCTCTAATTTTGGGAAGATTCACACAGCCACATTGCAATGCTCTGAAGAACAGCCTATTTCGAAAAGAAGGGTGAATTTATTATGAGAAGAGTAGCTATAATATGTACAAAATTAGGATGTAGTAAAGTCTCTTATAGGACGTCGGTAGCCACTTCCTTCACTCATTTTTATAGGTGTCGGGCATTAAGATTAAGATTTTCCTAAAGATTTCGTTTCGTAAACGATGGTAATGGAAGTTCACCCTGAGATAGTCGCTGCAAGTGTTGTTCTATGGAACCCACCTAAAAACCAACCTAATAGACGACCGTTCCGCTATCGCACTTGTACACTTGTACATGTTAGAAAAATTGGCGGCCTCTGATTGACGCTACAGTAAGAACTTTTGTTGATTTGTGGGATCATTAATTTGAATTTCTGTGAGATAACCACAAAAAAAAAGTAAGAGGTTGTTTCCGAGATACGACCGCCAAGTTGACGTTGGATAACGTTAGCTTCTTCTATTTCCTGATTTAGGACCGTCACGAACTTATGAAAGATTTACCTACAAATCTAAAAATCTAATCAATTTTCAAACTATTTGTTGCATGTCAATTCTGATCTATTATGGATATTGAGTGTTATTATTTGGTTGGTTCGGTTAACACTTTAACACCGATAGACCCGGTCGATGGAAGAAGAAGCATGGGCGGTAACTTTTGCTCTCCAAATAAACAGAGAAAGAGTTTTGGGTGATCTGTTTGTAGTATGAAAATGATGTCCGTAATAGGGAATGCATCACCAAACTCGCAACTAATCAATGATCATGACTGCGATAATTGACAAGAAAATTATGAATGAAATGGATCACTTGGGAAATGCGACCGTTCCTTATGAATAATCCCAGAGATAATCATATTCTTTAGTCCTTACATTTAATAGATGGAAATAATATCCTTAGGGGCCATCCATTTATAACATAAAGGTTCATGGGGGGAGGGGGTTTCAGATTTCTCACGCGCCATACAATTTATATTTTAATTTATTCTTATTTCTATACAAAAATCAAAGGGGGCTGTGTACAAGACCCGATTGCATGACGTTAACTACGCTGCGTCCTCGGAAACAGCTCCAAATTGCCGTATTGTCAATTAATCAATTATTGTATGATGGAATGAGATGAATTAAGAGATTATAGCAAGTATGTGGTAAACACATTAGGGAATATTATACAAATAACTCTTTAAAACACATTTGTTGGCTCTGAAAAGGACCGACTGAATTGTTGAATTTGCGTAACACGGACACATTTTGACGGCGCACTGGTTTCAATCCTCCTCGCCCGATGAGATTTGCGATGCGCATGACGATGTGCGCTTCAACAAGCGGCTTTGGTCGATTTTCTTCAGCCATCTCGTACAACAGCTTGCCTCTGGTAGCGAGGAGCTGAGCAGGTTTTGAGGAGCTCTTACCAGCTCGAAAGCGAAAACAGAATGAAACCAGATTCAACGAAGGAGGGATGCTTTATACCCTTAGAATAGCAGATGATGCTCCTCCTTTCATATTCTTCGTTTTCTTATCTGGGAAATAGGCTATATGAAACTGATGTCTGGGTAAGGGATGTACAGATTAGCATTATGCTGTTATTGCAACCCGACGGCACTGCAGCAGCATCCTCGGAAACAGCTTCAAATTGCCGTATTGTCAATTATTCGTAATAAATCATTTATTGTATGATGCTATGAGATGAATTAAGAGATTATAGCAAGTATGTGGTAAACACATTAGGGAATATTATACAAATAACTCTTTAAAACACATTTGTTGGCTCTCAAAAGGGCCGATTGAGTTGTTGAATTTGCGTAACACGGACACATTTTGACGGCGCACTGGTTTCAATCTGCCTCGCCCGATGAGATTTGCGGTGCGGATGACGATGTGCGCTTCAACAAGCGGCTTTGGTCGATTTTCTTCAGCCATCTCGTACAACAGCTTGCCTCTGGTGGCGAGGAGCTAAGCAGGTTTGGAGGAGCTCGAAAGCGAAAACAGAATGAAACCAGATTCAACGAAGGAGGGATGCTTTATACCCTTAGAATAGCAGATGATGCTCCTCCTTTCATATTCTTCGTTTTCTTATCTGGGAAATAGGCTATATGAAACTGATGTCTGGGTAAGGGATGTACAGATTAGCATTATGCTGTTATTGCAACCCGACGGCACTGCAGCAGCATCCTCGGAAACAGCTCCAAATTGCCGTATTGTCAATTATTCGTAATAAATCAATTATTGTATGATGCTATGAGATGAATTAAGAGATTATAGCAAGTATGTGGTAAACACATTAGGGAATATTATACAAATAACTCTTTAAAACACATTTGTTGGCTCCGGAAAGGGCCGATTGAATTGTTGAATTTGCGTAACACGGACACATTTTGGCGGCTTTGGTCGATTTTCTTCAGCCATCTCGAACAAATTAAAGAATATTACACAATCAACTCTTTAAAACACATTTGTTGGCTCTGAAAAGTGCCGATTGAATTGTTGAATATGCGTAACACAGACACACTTTGACGGCGCACTGGTTGCAATCCTCCTCGCCCGATGAGATTTGCGGTGCGGATGACGATGTGCGCTTCAACAAGCGGCTTTGGTCGATATTCTTCAGCCATCTCGTACAAACAGCTTGCCTCTGGTAGCGAGGAGCTGAGCAGGTTTGCAGGAGCTCTTACCAGCTCGAAAGCGAAAACAGAATGAAACCGAATTCAACGAAGAAGGGATGCTTTATACCCTTAGAATAGCAGATGATGCTCCTCCTTTCATATTCTTCGTTTTCTTATCTGGGAAATAGGCTATATGAAACTGATGTCTGGGTAAGGGATGTACAGATTAGCATTATGCTGTTATTGCAACCCGACGGCACTGCAGCAGCATCCTCGGAAACAGCTTCAAATTGCCGTATTGTCAATTATTCGTAATAAATCATTTATTGTATGATGCTATGAGATGAATTAAGAGATTATAGCAAGTATGTGGTAAACACATTAGGGAATATTATACAAATAACTCTTTAAAACACATTTGTTGGCTCTCAAAAGGGCCGATTGAGTTGTTGAATTTGCGTAACACGGACACATTTTGACGGCGCACTGGTTTCAATCTGCCTCGCCCGATGAGATTTGCGGTGCGGATGACGATGTGCGCTTCAACAAGCGGCTTTGGTCGATTTTCTTCAGCCATCTCGTACAACAGCTTGCCTCTGGTGGCGAGGAGCTAAGCAGGATTGGAGGAGCTCGAAAGCGAAAACAGAATGAAACCAGATTCAACGAAGGAGGGATGCTTTATACCCTTAGAATAGCAGATGATGCTCCTCCTTTCATATTCTTCGTTTTCTTATCTGGGAAATAGGCTATATGAAACTGATGTCTGGGTAAGGGATGTACAGATTAGCATTATGCTGTTATTGCAACCCGACGGCACTGCAGCAGCATCCTCGGAAACAGCTTCAAATTGCCGTATTGTCAATTATTCGTAATAAATCATTTATTGTATGATGCTATGAGATGAATTAAGAGATTATAGCAAGTATGTGGTAAACACATTAGGGAATATTATACAAATAACTCTTTAAAACACATTTGTTGGCTCCGGAAAGGGCCGATTGAATTGTTGAATTTGCGTAACACGGACACATTTTGGCGGCTTTGGTCGATTTTCTTCAGCCATCTCGAACAAATTAAAGAATATTACACAATCAACTCTTTAAAACACATTTGTTGGCTCTGAAAAGTGCCGATTGAATTGTTGAATATGCGTAACACAGACACACTTTGACGGCGCACTGGTTGCAATCCTCCTCGCCCGATGAGATTTGCGGTGCGGATGACGATGTGCGCTTCAACAAGCGGCTTTGGTCGATTTTCTTCAGCCATCTCGTACAAATTAGGGAATATTACACGGACGGTGACGGCTGTGCCGCTCGATCTAATGAACCAGAATGACCACGCTAGCTTCCCGCATGGCAATGACAGCGGAGCACTGGCTGGTAGCGACGATTTCTGGCCGAAAACGATTATGCTGGCTGGTGCACTCAAATGAGCGGCTTCAGTTGCTGCGGCTCCGAAATGCGTGGTTCTTCGGTTCTAATGCGTGTTGTATTCGCGTCCTATTGAAAACTGAACTGAGGACGCGAATGACTCTCGAAATTTGCTCGCCGACCGTGTTCACAGTCTGACGGCAAAAAGAAGAATGAGGGAAGAAGCAGGGTGCGGTGCGCTTTTATAGTGGGAAGCGGAACCGAAAAATGTGCTTGAACGTGATTGGTTAGATAAGAAAGGGGTCAACGTTTTACGATATTTCAATAGTTTGTTGCTAATAATCAATAGTGTCCTCCATTTGGATCGACGCGTAGATAAATTTCCAATCGATTCATGGATAAATATTGAAAATCTATCGATAAATGACTGAGTTATTAGCGGTCAAAACCTGACCATTTTTCGTTACATGCTCAATTTTTCGTTTTTCTGAATTGTACCCCCATATGTTGCCGTAAGACGTTATCCAACGTCAAAAAAAGTTTTTTGATTCAAGATAATGAAGAAATGATGATGGCAGAAAAATGGTGAGTAAATCCATAAGAGACCTGTCTGTTTTAATACAAGAAGAAAAATGAAAGGGAAAATTTCCTATAAGAATTATTGCTGGAATCACTTTAGTGAATGCCTTCAAGATATATTCCTTTATAAAAAGCTGTTCTATATGGAAATATTAGTGACTAGCTTATCCAACAAAAACGTGAAAGAACAGCCTATTTAAAAAAGAAGGGCAAATTTCTGGTGAAATGTTTGCAGCTATGACGTGAATGATCACTGTAACAACGTGATGCTATGATACTACCTATATTCATAAGAAAGAAAAATATTTGTTCAAAAACAAAATTGAAATATGAACACCACCAACAAGTCCAAATACCGGTGATTACGCATCTGTTAAGCAACACCATATTGATGGTTATGGATTCGCATTCCTTTCAGTCAATAAAAGGCTTATTTTATTGAAGCCCATTCACAAATTTCGTAACGCTGAAGGGAGCAAAAAAGTTTGTGGGTGGTTGTCCTCAAAATTTTACAGCCCATTCACAATATGTAGAATTTCCATACAAAAAAAAGTAGGTGTTAAAAATGGCAATTGTTGGCGAAATGGAATTTGTGAATGAACCCTTGAATTGCGAAGGTGCCCACTGAGCTGATAAACAGGCACTGTCTCAGAAGGAATGAGAAGAATATAGTTGCCATCAAGATTAGACTGGCCCTTAAACAAAACAGTTGTAAAACTTAACGGGGCACCCCCTGGATATGAGCCTTAGGGTAAGAAAAACGCTCTCTCAAAATTTCAACTCAATTGCTTGCTCCACCAGGTGGCGCAATCGATATGAAGTTTGTATGGGATATTCGTCTCAAATATATTGAAAATTGATCCTATGTCACTGTTTCGTTCCGTATACTAATTGTTCGCGTTCAAATAAGCCCAGAATGACAAATATACTAGTTGATACCCTAATGATCATAATTGCAGAAGGTTGTATCTGGATTTAATCTCATTTTCATTACTTTTTCAGTTGTTGAAAGTTAGGCTTAGAACAGCACTCCCGTACAGTCACTTATATGCATGCGATATGTGCCTCAGCTCGCCCAGCGTCATAGGTGGCTATGATGCGCTTAGTGGTTACCTTCAGGCTATGTTGAAGAAATACATGCAGTATTGCATGATATACTTCAGATGGTTAAAACACCAACTTTATTAATTTTGATCATGGTACAATCTTCTACAATATTCTTCGCTATTATATCAAGTAGTGTTTTTGACATTCTGGGTTCAATTGAACGCGATCATCAATTTTTCTGAACCAAACAGTAGATGATGTGCTGTTGCCCATATGTTTGAGCTGAAAATCCCATATTAACTTCAATTCAAATGCGCCAGCTCATGGAACGACCCAAGAAATAATCCTGGGGGGTGCCCCGTGGAATCATACAACTTTATTTTTCTCCCATACTGCGCTGGGCCAGTCTAATCAAGATATTTCGAAAGAATAGCTGACATATAAAAGAAGGGACAATATATGATGAACATTTTACCGACGAATTTTACGTGCCATTAATTACCAGCCTTCATTAGAGATGCATTTTTGCACGCAAAACAAGAAACTGTACTGTATCTCATACTATTCGGGGTAATGGCTCATACGGGGTAGTGGCGTTCGGGGTAATGACCCATTCGGGGTAATGGCTTTCGGGGTAGTGACCCATTCGGGGTAATGGCTTTCGGGGTAGTGGTGTTCGGGGTAATGGGATGGAGCCGATTCGACAGTGATTAAATTTTTCAAACATGTGCCAAATCAAAGAGAGCGCATTTGACTTTTAAACTAAATACTGGGCGCTCAAATGATATCACATTCCATAAAATTTTATTATAAACGACAAAATCCCAAAAGAGATTATGACATTCCATAAACTTGTATGTTGACGCGAAATGTTTCGCAATGAAATTTACTCAGCTGGAGGATGAAGCGAATCGCTGGAAATGGCAACGATACAGTTAGTAATGTACTTCAATCTACACCGAAAATATGATAATAAATCTTCGAGCTGTTTAGTAGAATACCTATAAGTAGATGAAAAAACCGAATTTAGTACTATACCATTTAATTCCACTAGAGTTTGTATCCTTTGACAGATACGCGTATTTCGACCTCAACTGTAAGGCCGTCTTCAGTGTCGTGTACTAGACTCGACTTGAGGTCGAAATACGCGTATCTGTCAAAGGATACAAACTCTAGTGGAATTAAATGGTATAGTACTAAATTCGGTTTCTTCATCTACTTACACCGAAAAGCTGCAGAAAAAAAAACCGTCGACAAAGAATGCTTTCTGGCATGAAAAAAATATCAACACTTTGTCGGAACGATACTCCTTCCGATTGCTTTCAAAACCGTCATGTACGAACGATGCTGCTGCTACTGGTGCTGCTGCTGCAATCATCCTCTTTCGTTGGATAGCAAATTGCTTAAAAGTTCTCCAGCATGATACGGTGTGGTATCGAGTGGGGATGGTGGTGAAGGTAGAGGGCTCCAAACCAGTGAAGACGACATCGATGCTTTAGGTATCCTAGGTACTCTCGAAGCCATTATTTTCGAGAGTCTGAAAAAGATAGCTCGTGTGCTAGTGGCAGACTGCGGCACACCAGCCAGAACCACTACACCAGGAAGCAGTTCCGTTCTCCGTGGCAGTATAGTGGCCCAATTCGCTCAAGAGTTTGGCTTTGGAGGAAAACACAAAAGTGGTGCCACTTTCGTTCAAGTGTGCGCTTCGGTATTCGATTCATTTTTTTTTTTCGGTGAGTGTAATGCTCACAGGCGGTGCTAGAAGTATTCCCATTTATTTCCTTCTAGGATTGTCATCAGAGCTTTCTAAGGATTCTATTCAAAACTTTCTCAGGGTTCTCATCAGAATCTCATAATTCTTTTCCAGCATTCTCAACCCCCCGGGGTTCTAATCAAAATCCCTTCACTGTCCTCATTAGAATCCTCTTAGTATTCTCAGCAAAACTTTTCAGTATTCTCATCAGAATCTTTCTAGGATTCTTCTAAAATTATCATCAGAGAATCTCCGCAGTATTCTCGTCAGGGTTCTGTCAGAATTCTCATTAGAGTTCTTACATTATTTTCATCAACATCCTTAAAAGACTCATATCGAGATTTCTTCCAGGATTCACTATACTCAAATCTACTTTTTTATTCTCTATAAATATTCTGAATCTATTTTTTAATTGAATTAGTAAAACTTTGAAAGCCATCATGAAACTACAAAACTATATATTTTTCTTATAAAACCATAAGGTAAGTAGTTACAGGGGTATAACCCCTATAAAATGCCTTGATACAGCCGGAAAACTTCCTTCTAAACTGTATTGAACGAATCATTCGCCAAAATCCGCCTCATCGGCGACATCCTCTCCGGAGTAGTAAGTACATTCGCATACACACAATGTCACAAACCGAGGAAAGTACATACCAATTTCCATTCAGAGCACCTCGTTCTCTTCCGGCTGCAAAGCCCCCATCCATTCGAGAGGAGGCGTTTGGGAAGTCCTTAAGTTGGTGGTTTTTAAAATTGAGCTCACATCGAAAACGAGGATGGTAACGATCTGATGCCGACGACGCCAGGACGGCGCGATATGTCGCGTACCATTTCAAAAGATGACAAAACTAGAGAACTATAGAGGTGCTGCTGCTAGAATCGTTGACAGAAGATTTGAAGAAAATGATTGAACATGGGAAATGATCCCGATCAGAAAAGCAAAACATAATTGTATCAACTGGTGTTATTAATTTAACGATTTTCGTAACAGAGTGTGTTATGAAATAACCTGATAAATTGTTAAAATAACAAAAATTAATATAAAATGTACACTAACAGTAACTCGATATCAAACCAATGTTGGATTGATATAAGCATAAGCATAAGCATAAGCATAGATGACCGTACAATTCGTAGTTGCTACTCCGTGATTGACCAGAACAATCGAAGTTGCACAGGGAATTAATGAATGGGGCTTGGGATAAGCTTACCATTCTTCAATGTGCACAAATCGAGAGCTCAAATTTTAAAAGTCAATAACGGCGCCGGCCACGTCCTTACGGTCATCGGGGAAGGGAAGGAATGTTAGTGCAACTACCGTTGTTACTAGAGACCGAGATCACCTCTGCATCTCCACGGTTGTCATGGACAGGATATTGGGTTAGTGGGTAAGGTATAGATCTGGGAGTCACCAATGGTAGATGATGCAATCCATGATATAATTACGCTTAACCGAATTCGCGAAATAATTCGATAATCGCATTGTACGCTGGACAAGTGTTCATCGCTCGCCCTCGCAAGAGCAAGCGATGCGATCAATAGATCAAACACAACTAATGGATCACGCCACTTTTCACTTCACCCGACCGACGCGCGACATGTTTGATCCTGCCCTCATCACCCGCCCCCGCAGGAGCAAGCCTCAAGGTCGAAGGATCAAACACAAATAACGGATCACGCCACTTTTTACTTTCACTCGACCGACGCGCGACATGTTTGATCCTGCCCTCATCGCCCGCCCCCGCAGGAGCAAGCGTCAAGGTCGAAGGATCAAACACTACTCGGGAAGGGTGTTTATTATTGAGGGATGAAAAGATCTGGGAGTCACCTCTGGTCGATGATGCGATCCATGGACAAGGGGGAAATATACGACTCATATTTAAAGCTAGTGTTGTATTTTTGTCTCGAGAAGTTTTTGGTAGAAGCTTTAAAAAATACGTCAACATCTATAATGTCGAACAATTCAAAAGATGTTTTTATTAATGACGAAAACTGAAAATTACATGTATATATTTTAAATTATATGAAACAGGAATAATGCCGACTCTTGTAGTGACGAACTATACATAGTTTGTTTGAAAATTACATATGAGTATTACTGTGCATTTTGTCTCGATATGGTAGAAGTTTTAAAATATACGTCAACATTCACAATGTCGAACAATTCAAAAGATAATTTTTAATAATGTATAAAAGAGACAAATATATGTATATTGAAATTGTATAAGAAAAAAACATAATGCCGACACTTATAGTGACGAACCATACAAAGTTTGTTTTAAAATTACTTAAAAGTTACGCTTTCAAGAAAATATGTGTTATCACAAGAATGAAACGAACTCACCAGTTGGTAATCCATCCTCGACTGAACACAAAACTGATACTGACAGCAAAACTTCTTGGCGTCCCGAAAACAAACCGTCTTGCTTGTGCCTTCCAAATACCTACCCAGCAAGACGCTCCAAAACAGAAAAAAAAAATCTCCGGCGACGAAAACATGCGCAAAACCGTGAGCCAAATCTATCGGACGACGCAAAACCGAACTGTCCTGCTTGGGCTTCACGAAGCACTACCCAGCAGGACGCTTGGAAACAGGAAAAAAAAAAAAAATTCCGGCGACGAAAACATGCGCGAAACCGTGAGCCAAATTTATCGGACGACGCAAAACTGAACTGTCCTGCTTGGGCTTCACGAAGCACTACCCAGCAAGACGCTTGAAAACAGGAAAACAAAAATCTCCGGCGACGAAAACATGCGCGAAACCGTGAGCCAAATCTATCGGACGACGCAAAACCGAACTGTCCTGCTTGGGCTTCACGAAGCACTACCCAGCAAGACGCTTGAAAACAGGAAAAAAAAATCTCCGGCGACGAAAACATGCGCGAAACCGTGAGCCAAATTTATCGGACGACGCAAAACTGAACTGTCCTGCTTGGGCTTCACGAAGCACTACCCAGCAAGACGCTTGAAAACAGGAAAAAAAATCTCCGGCGACGAAAACATGCGCGAAACCGTGAGCCAAATCTATCGGACGACGCAAAACCGAACTGTCCTGCTTGGGCTTCACGAAGCACTACCCAGCAAGACGCTTGAAAACAGGAAAAAAAAATCTCCGGCGACGAAAACATGCGCGAAACCGTGAGCCAAATTTATCGGACGACGCAAAACTGAACTGTCCTGCTTGGGCTTCACGAAGCACTACCCAGCAAGACGCTTGAAAACAGGAAAAAAAATCTCCGGCGACGAAAACATGCGCGAAACCGTGAGCCAAATCTATCGGACGACGCAAAACCGAACTGTCCTGCTTGGGCTTCACGAAGCACTACCCAGCAAGACGCTTGAAAACAGGAAAAAAAAAAATCTCCGGCGACGAAAACATGCGCGAAACCGTGAGCCAAATTTATCGGACGACGCAAAACTGAACTGTCCTGCTTGGGCTTCACGAAGCACTACCATCAAACCAATGTTGGATTGATATCGAGGTAAAGTCGAATCATTATCAGTTCGGTGATAAAACTGTAGTTGAGTTGATATCGAGACAATGTCGGCCTTATCGATTCTATGTCGACTGTATTTATTGTATTGAAAATAAATTATACCGTGTTTTTTTATTATAATTTTGTTATGGTAAAATGTTTGCAAGACTCATTTTATAAGTACATCTGAATAAAACGTACCTTGATAAAAACATCAACTGTTGACATAATTGTATTTCAATTTTGTTATACCTTTCTGATCAGGATGCACCGCCGAAACGGATGAAGGGCCTTTTTTTCATCAACTACATTGTAAAAGATCTCGCGCCTGGCGTCTTCCGTGAACCGCATTTCAAGAGAGGGGGGTGGTGCACTTGATAAAAATTAAGAAAAGCTCGTTTTCCACGAGCACACGCAACACAAAGACCCCAGCAGACTTAGTAAAATTTCCTCAATGTGGCCTTACTGTCGGCTGCTGAGTAGAGTTGTGATGCCTTTGGAATTTTTATTGAAAATTCCTTTTTACGCTACTCATAGTTTGGGCTCAACTCTTTCCCACTGAAGAGTGTTTGAATGGTGAGGGAGGGAGTGGTAAAGGGTTTTGTAACGATCAGCTCTACTGGAGCCGAATTCCTTCCCGTTATGGCTTTTTTTTTATGGAGCCGTTTCGCTATGCTCTACTCTGCTGGTGCAAGTCGGTTGTGTAACAACAACTTTTAGAACCTATTCAAACGCGCAGCGGAAGGAAGTGGCCTCCTGTCTGGTATCGAGTAGAGTAGATAAACGGCGATTCAATGTTCGAGCGGGTTGAGTTAGGAATATGTATAAGGAAAATGTGTGGCGGCGTAGCTTGAGTGGATTTCCTCTTTTAAATAGAAACATATTTGTTTAATTTTTCTCGCTTGAATTGCATCATATTGGTAAAAATTGCAAGTATGAATGAAATATTATTCGACTTAAAGCATGGCAATTTTGGCAAAGAAAGCTCTCAGTTAAAAACTGTGGAAGTGCTCATTTAACACTAAGCTGAGAAATAGGCTCTGTCCCAGTGAGGACGTCATGTCAAGAAGAAGAAGAAGAAGAAGAAGAACATGACTTCAATTCTATTCCAGGCTTGTTGGTGCTGAGTTGCCACCCAGTACATTAAAACTGGAATAGCCTTTTCAGGTCCAGTGAATTGATGCGATACTACCTTTGTGAACTTATCGGCCCTCCACCCATTAGCGCACGAGCGATGTACACACATGCTGAGAGGAGGTGGTAAGGATGTCTGAATCAGAATTAGTTGTAAAATGTAAAACTGACCATTGGCGTAGGAATACGAGGGGGGACGGTGCGGAGAGGGAAATCCTGAAATTCTGATGAAACTTCTTGAAAATTTTGTTTTTTTTTAATCATTAGGGAGGTTTTAAGCATCCTTTAATTATTCACTTCTAAAGAGAAGATTATGAACAATCACTTATATATTGGTGTACATCTGCTTCAATATTTTGTTGATAAGATTTTTCGTACACAAATCTTTTCATACTCCAAAACTCAACACTTTAAATAATCTAAAGAAAAATTAAAATTCCAGGAGTGTTGAATAATTTTAGAAGTCTTACACGCTTGGTTCTCAATCTCTGAAAGTCCAACAGTAATTTCTAAAAAAAAATCAAAGTAATGCATTAATTTCCTCCGAGATTCAAATTCAGAAAAATCATACAATACGGCAATATTCTCTAAAAATATTCGCCAATATTTTCGTGATAAACTTCTACATCAGTCTATTCGTCATGTTATCATGAAACATTGAATTTCATGCAAAACATTTTTTAAGATGTCAGATACAAATATCTCTTAGAAAGGACAATTATAATCCATTATAAACAACATTTTTTGTAGAAAATGCCACGAGGACCACTTAAACTTTTATGTAAGGTATATATTTGAGAACTTTTGCATAGCATAGCATAGCATAGACTGACTGTACATGTCAATGGTTGCTACTCCGTGATTGATCGGAACTGGTAAGAATTGCACTACGATCCAAATGAATAAGGGATGGGAGTTTCCGCTTACTCTCGAAGTGCAATTTTAGCAGATCTAATATTATTGATCAATAACGGCGCCGGCCAAGTCCTTACAGTCAGTTGGGATGGGGAAGGAATGTTAGGGTGTAATGATTGTTGCTTCTAGAGACCGAGAATACCTCTGCATCTCCACAATCATCACGGGAAGGGTGTTTATTAGTGAGGGAGGAAAAGATCTGGGAGTCACCTCTGGTCGGTGATGTGATCCATGGACAAGGGGGAAATATACGACTTGTATTTAAAGCTAGTTTTGTATTTTTGTCTCGAGAAGTTTTTGGAAAAAAATACGTCAACATCTATAATGTCGAACAATTCAAAAAACGTTTTTATCAATGACGAAAACTGAAAATTACATGTATATATTTTAACTTATATGAAACAGGAATAATGCCGACACTTGTAGTGACGAACCGTACATAGTTTGTTTGAAAATTACATATGAGTATTACTGAGCATTTTGTCTCGATATGGTAGAAGTTTTAGAAAATACGTCAACATTCACAATGTTGAACAATTCAAAAGATAATTTTTAATAATGTCAAAAAGAGAAAAATATATGTATATTCAAATTGTATAAGAAAAAAGCATAATGCCGACACCTATAGTGACAAACCATACAAAGTTTGTTTTAATATTACATAAAAGTTACGCTTTCAAGAAAATATGTGTTATCATAAGCATGAAACGAACTCACCAGTTGGTAATCCATTCTCGACTGAACACAAAACTGACACTGACAGCAAAACTTCTTGGCGTCCCGAAAATAAACCGTCTTGCTTGGGCCTTCCCAAATACGTACTCAGCAAGACGCTCCAAAACAGGGGAAAAAAATCTCCGGCGACGAAAACACGCGCGAAACCGTGAGCAAAATCTATCGGACGACGCGAAACCGAACTGTCCTGCTTGGGCTTCACGAAGCACTCGGTATATATTTGAGAACTTTTGTTTTGATAAACTATTGAATTAACCGACATAAATTTAATAAACTTAAAAACTGGAATTATCCAACATATTTCTTCAGAAGTTCAGAAGTCTAGTGCACGACACTGAAGACGGCCTTACAGTTGAGGTCGAAATACGCGTATCTGTCAAAGGATACAATCTCTAGTGGAATTAAATGGTATGGTACTAAATTCGGTTTTTTCATTTACTTACAGGTATTCTACTAAACAGCTCGAAGATTTATTATAATATTAAGTAATTTCTAAACCCTTAAATAATACTCGATGGTCTGGATCATGTTTTCAAGAAGTCTAAGTATGAATTTCAAAGTCCTTCAGAAAAAAAGAAATAATGCTTGAATGAATCTCATTTGAGTTTTTTGAAAGAACCCTAGGATGACATCCCAGGGGAAACAATAATTTAACAATTTTTTATGTAAGTTTTTTTAAAACAAATTTTGAAATAATATTTTCGAGAGAGTTTTTAAGGATTGGGATGAAGAACATCAATCAGATTTATAGTGAAAACTTAGTACTTGGAGAAATTTCTGTAAAAAAATTGAAGATACTTAAATCTGTGGAGAACTTCTCTGAGAAATCGCTAATAATAAGGAAAAATAATCAGAATAACGCCTGGAAGAAATCATAAAATATTTTTTGTACGAAGTCCTGGATAACTTTAATTGCGAATGTTGCAAAGAACCCTAGAAGAACTTCGGAGAAATTTTCCTAAACATTTGTTGAAGAGACCTTAGAAAAAAAAACTTAAAAATAAATATCGTAGACACTGTTGAGCGGTTTCATTTGAATTCAAATGTCGGTTTACTTTTGTATTTTTTAATTTGGCTGAAATTTGGCAGATGCTTTCTTTATACCCAAAAATGCTTATTTGTATCATCGGTTCGCCATATTCAACCTAGCGTTACTTTTGAGAAGGACCTAAGAAAAAAAGCCTAAACAATTTTCAAAAAAATGAAACTCAGAAACTATTTGTCTGATTGGTTTGGTGTCTTCCGCAAAGTTTTAGGTTATTCTGGGAACTATCTGGAAGAAATATACCCTGTAAAAAAATGTAATTGCTACCGTTTCCGAAATACAGCGATTTTAAAATTACATTTACTGAAAATTCAGAACTTTTGGTTGTTTTCGGATGTTTTTCGAGTTGATAAAATATTTTTTTTTTTTCTGGAAGCATTTTATTTCATGTTCTTATACAATGATAGAGCGTCCTATTTTGATACAGATTTCTTACTTTTTCATAATGTTTACAATTTTTTACTATCATTACAGTTTGAAAATTGCCTAACTTCTATTTTATCTACGGAAACTGGAATAAAAGAATGGTATTTTTGTATTCCCTGAATAGTTATTGCTTTCGAATATTGTTCATTAAGCTGCTCCTTGATATGTTCATACTCTGTTGTAGTTGTATAAGAAAAGAAAATTTGTGTTAGTTGCTCCTCCTTTCGCTTTTGAGCCCAATTAAATAATTCCATGGCATTTTTGATGGGATGTTCCCGTTCTTTAGCTAGACTAGCCCTTGTAGCCATACGTTTTATTGTTCCCCCTTATGGATCGCAGGGCCTTTGCCATGCGATGTTGCGAAAAAATGCCATTCAACATCTATATCATAGTTTTTCTTAAATTGGCAAAGACTAGAAAAGTTCTTTCTATTTTTATATTGTGATGTAGCTCCATCGGACATGAAATAAATTTTGTTCAAATTTAAGTGCTTTTCTTGGCGTATAAAATTAATCATTTTTGAGCTAAATAAGTTAACGGATATAGAATCATGCCGCAAATCTTCGGAAATTACTACAAAGCTTAAATGATTGAGCATGCCATTTTCCTTAAAATAAATCACAAATGGATGAATAGTTGCTTGCTGCGCATTCCTGTGATGACTTTGAACTTCATCCTGAAGCACAAAAGTGTAATTTTCTGAAACATCACATATACCTACAAATTCTCTTTCCTGCAAGTAATTTTTTTTTAATGTAGACTGCTCTTTTTTAATTAAATCATGTGGTATCAATTTTTCTAACTTTTGAATGAAATAGGAAACAAACTCCTTCTTCTGTTTTGTGAACGTCTCTATATCGCATCTATCAGTTGTGACCCATTGTTCAAAAATAATTTCATCAACAAAATTTTCATCCATTTCTTCTAATAACTTTTTTTTCTAAGGAAGTTGTGTCAATGCAATTTTCACATCGGCGTAAAAAAGAATCTACTGTTGCATTTTCACATGTTAAACTATCTGTAAACACTTTTAATTCATTAGATAAACCGTATTTTTTTAATATTTTTTTAATCTCATGACCCACAGATGAGATTCACATTTTCGTGAATGGTACATACACAAACGTTGTGAGTTCCCGAGTTTACAGTTTTTAGGCCGAAGTTTAGCAAAAGATGAAAATCCTATTTGTATTTCAGTGTTCAATTCCTGGAATCGGTTGTAGGCCTCTCGCAATGTGCGTCATGAGCCTTTTCTGAACAGCTTGGCGTTTTCCGTCCTTCCTAACAAAATCCTGTGCAACAAAATCACACTGACCAGGCATTGCTCGACTGGTTTCATCATCCTCGTAAAATTGCATAACCGCGTGCTTGATATTTTCATCCAGTCCAGTGGTTGCCCTCGGACCAATAGTAGAATGCACGCCGCTTTTGTTCAGTAATTGTTTTGCTTCCGTTGCCGTGTATAAAGTTGTATCAAATGTGTTCTTAATTGTCTAGGCTGTCCATGATTTAGGCAATACAGTTAAGAGTTGCCCTTGTCGTCCCTTCACTTGTAAACTTTTCTTTGAGCTGCTCAATTATTTCATAGAATTCGCCGGTTCTTTTTTCATCCAATTTAGCTTCCTTATTTAGCGCAAAGATGTTTTGTCTAATGCTGTTGACTATCTCGTGATATTTTTTCGTGACATATTTAGTAGAACTAATTTTTGTCTTATCGATTGGCGCCACGAGTAGGGTCGATGTACCAATAGCCGCATAGCTAAGAACAAATATTCGTATAAAATCGAAAATTAACGCTAGCGCCATTATTTTCATATCATCTGAAAGCTTTTTATATTGGTTATGCGGGAAAAATATGAAAACAACGAAAACTCATATGTTTGTATTTATTATCGCTTGTGCCACTATAGGAATACATGTGCCTATAGTAGCACTATTTCTAATTTCTGTTCCTATAGTAGCACTAGCATCACGGCGTAGGCAAAATACTAATCAAAACCGTATTTTTACAAAGCTTTTATATTTTTCCTTCAAAGTGTGGATCAAAAGCTTTCGTTTGATGTAAAAAAAGTTCCTAATTCATTAATTATTTCGTATAATAAAAAATAGTTTCTCTCAGTAGTGCTACTATAGGAACAATAGGTTTACTATAGGCGCAAGGGCGCTCAAATTTTAAGCAAAACTAATTATTTCGATCATTTTTTGAACAAAATCGAGCTGTGTATCAATTGTACTTAGATAAATAGCTCCTGACCTTCATGTCAAAAAATATTTTGAGAAGATTTATAGCAAAACGGCTGTAAAAAGCCACTAGTGCGACTATAGGGGACTGTCCACTAAGGGAACGCTGACCCTATACTTGATATTGACTCATTGAAAATATCGATATTCACTTTTTGGATGTATTCAGAGACGTTGGAATTCGTTGATTCAATCGATGTTGCTGACGTTGCTTCTATATCTCCTTACTAGAAACATTCAAGTTGGAGTTCGTTGATTCTATTGAAGTTGCTGACGTTGCTTCCAATGACTCCTGACCAGGAATATTCATATTGGAATCCGTTGACTGTATTGAAGTTGCTGATGCTGATGCTTCTATTGTTTCCTCTTTCATGCAAACATCTTCCTCTTCACTACTTGATAAGTCATCACTGTTTGATAATGCTGTTCTTTTGGCCAATTGTAAACGACACGAATCGCAAATTTTAAATTGTTTATTAAGCTGATTTTCATCTGAAAATCCTAGTTCAACTAATTTGGCAACATTACTTTCCGTGAGATTTCGGTTATTTTTTGAACACTGTTTTGAAAACACTTGGGTACTTGAATCAACTATTAGGTACGTTTCTGTCCGACCACAAAAATATACCAACATGCTGTACCTTAAGGAAACATCAGGTATATTTGTGTGAGACAACTGGACACGTTACTCCTCTACTCATAAAGCTTTTGTTTTCGAATGGAAATATTTCATTATCTTAAATCGATATAAATGCATTTCACGTATTGATTGCTTTATATTCGTTATTTTGTTATTAACTTTTAACATTTTGTTCCATATTTTCTCGATAACTACATATCAAAATATCACAGTGTTGAATGTCGAAGTTGTGTTTCGTTAAAAAAATAAATAAATCATTTTTACAGGGCACATTTTTTATTTCGCCTCATAGCATGAAAAATTACCAAATCAATATTTTTTCAAACATTTTTGTCAAAAATTATCTGCTCTTTCAGACAATGAACAAATTTCTAGGCTTATGAGCCTCGAAAAACATTCGAAAATGACCGAAAATTGAAAATTATATCATAATTTTGTATTAAAATTGCTGTATCTTCAAAACGGTAAAAGTTAGCCTGATATTCCCGTACACCTTTTTTGTTGTGAATTTTGCGTACTTTCATAAAATCGAGTTGAAAAACATTTAAAAAGTTTATTGTGACCATTTTCAAAAATTCACCTTTTTTTTTAAAAATCATAACTTTTTTGTAAATGATTTCTTCATCTTGACCCACTGTGCAAAAGACTTCCTTTTTTGTCTCCTTTTACACGTAAAAAAAATCAAAGAACGATTTTATTTTCGAAATATAGAAAATACAACTTTTTTTGACAGTGTATAATTTTCCCAGATAGTCCCAAAAATAACCAAAAACTTTGCGGAAGACACCAAACTGATCGGACAAACCGTTTCTAAGTTATAATTTTTTGAAAATTATTAAGGATTTTTTTCTTAGGCCCTTCTTAAAAGTAAGGCTAGAGTCAAAATTGCGAACCGATGATGCGAAAAAGCATTCTTGGGCATAAAGAAAGCATGTGCAAAATTTCATCCAAATCAAAAAACATAAAAATGAAATTTTGGAAAAAAGTCGTCATTTTCTGTGGAACCACTCTATTGGACAAATTGTTGGTGAACTCTCTGATAAATTAGTGGAAAAAATCCTTGCTTGGTGATCTTGAGGACAGTTTTGATGAGATTCCAAGGATTTCTTGTACTATTTTTTACTACAGCCCATTTGAATTATCTCTATTATTGATAGCTTGCAACGTAATTTCCACCTATCAAAATGTTTGTAGATATTTTTTGCTATGCGAATTAATTGCAAAAGCTGCTTCGTGAGACGCGCGATCTGAGATTTAATTTTATCTAGAGTTAGTTGTACTAGTTATGGACATAAACGATCCCTATTTCGTCATACGTGATAATTTGATTATATAATTTTTAATCATTCTGTGTGTTTGAGTTATTTATCTTATATGTCTGAATGTGAAAACAATCAACAATATTCAAAATGTGGAAGTTTTCGAGAAAACTTATAGGGGAAGTGGTGGTAAAATGAACAGGGGTGGTAAAATGAACACCGTGCCTTTTACCGAGAAAAAACAAATTTCGATAAATTTTTATCACGCACGGACGATTTAGAGCATAAATCTAAGTGTTCGAGTTGATACGTAGGTCAATTGAAGTGAAAATATCAACGAAAACTAAGATTTTAGAAAACCACGTTTGAAAATTAGAACTAACGTAACTTTTAGCTCGGAAGACTTGAGGTTTTTCAGTGAGGTGAATATCGTTATGATATGATGTCAAATCTGATACTTTTAGAATTCTTTTTGAATGGGTTACAATCATTAATGTATGTATTTTCGGTGGGGCAATGAAAGTTTTCAGAAATATTTGTTTTGCTCACGATTTTTGCATGGTGTTCGTTTTACCACCATCCGCTGTTCATTTTACCCACATAGTGCAGGTAAAATAAACATTTGCACCGCTTTTTGATAGCGATGAAAACATGTAAAAATTTAGCTATTTTAGTCTGAATGCATGTCGCTGCTATAGATTACATCCCTATTTTTGATGTTGTGCGATAGAACTATACAAATTTCTCGTTTTTCTATCAGAAACAAGATAATTTCCTTAAGGTGTTCATTTTACCACCCCTTCCCCTATGGCCAAATAGGGAACCACTATAGCCGTTACTGGTACACTTTCCCTACGTGCCAAGTGCGATGCATGCTGCGCAACACTTTGTTTCACGCTACACGTTGCTTCTGTGACGATGAAAACTAACGCGTGCACTCTCATCGGGAAACGCGCTACCTTGCACGGTACACGCAATTATGAATACACTGTGTATGTGGAGAAAGCAAATGCCAGTGTATAAGTAGCCAAAACGTTAACTCTGGCCGGTGCACAGTCTTGCTACATCATTAATTGGATCAGTGCGAGCGTGCGGATGGAAGAGACAAGAGAGGAATCAATCCACGAGAGAGATCCATTTTGCTTGCTCTCTTTTGGCCTTTGCTCCTTCAGCATCACCACGCTTGAGGTGTGAAACGCAAGTGTGATTTTTCAGGCGGCTGACGGTAGCACTCAGATAATCGCGCTCTTGTGTTTTGTACAATTCAGTAGGTGATTTGCGGTGCGTATTTTCTTCGAAGAAACGAAAATTTTCTTGCTGGTGAGTTATGGAAGAAAATTTCTTCTCCTCGAAGAAAATGTGCGCCGGAGATCACCTACTGGTTACAAACCTCTCTTTTTATATACTGCATTAGCGCTGTTGTACAATTCAAAATGCTAATAACAATGATCTTCCTAAAACTAGCCGTTTTCTAGATATTTAGGATTCAATTATATTAATATTATAAAACTTAAGAAAATACGCCCGTTTCATAAGTTACTCCAGATGCTCCACCAACAATGTTACGTTTATCTCTTTCCACATTAATCTCCCATGTTTTAAGGGCAATTTCAACATGGTGCAATTTAAAATAAAACATTTTTTTCTAAGGGCAACTTTTGGTGTATTTCTGAAAATTCAATTTCTGGTTATAGAAAAGGCGTTTTGATGCTGCAATATGATTTTTTATCCAAAAACAATTCAAAATTCTAACATCAATGATCTTCCTATAAGTTACCGCTTCAAGATATTTGGGATTGAATTATATTAATATCATAAAACTTAAGAAAATACGCCCGTTTCTTACATTATTCCAGATGCTCCATCAACAATGTTACGTTAATCTCTTCCCACATTAATATCCCATCTACTTTTTCTTTGAGATTTAGACGGTTGGATGAACTGTTCGAAAAATACAGGATGATTGTTGGAATATTGTTGAGAATCAATATAAGTATTACCACAGACAAACAGACGTAACACTGGATAAATTTCCATCGCCCATTGAGTGGGCTAGTAAGCGGAGAGAAGAATACCTGACGAAATTGTCATTTTGTTTTGTGTCACAGGAAGATTACGAACAAGGATCAGAAGAACTAAGTAACATACATCAACAAGCAAAGCTAATTCCAGGAACACAAAAATTCCATTGTTTTGTACCCATTTCCGAAAACAAAATCAAAGCAAAACTGTATTCAAGTGATGAGGCAGTTAACTATTATAATGTTTATAGAAAAGTAAAAACATAATCAAATAAATAATGACATTTAATATATGTTCTATACCAATATATATTAAAACAAATAAAAATATTAAAATTATGTACAATAATCGTAAGAATAAATTAATAAGGTTAAGAAGTTTAAAGGCATTTTTCCTTCTTCCCCTCCTTAACATCATTCATATTATCATCTTCCATCGTAATACCAGAGACAAACAGAAGTAACACCTAGAACATTTTTCACAAAATTCTCTCGACCACAAATACTACCACCATCTAGTGAGCTTATTGAACGAAATAACTTTTTGTGCCACATGTCCAACAGGTGGCGGTAGTGTGAAATGTCAAACACGAAGGAAAGCGACGCGCGCGCTTCTGGTTGTGAACTTGACAAATGTTGTATTTTAAACTGATCGTTAAATTCGTGGGCGATGGAAATTTATCCAGTGTTACGTCTGTTTGTCTGTGGTAATATTTATATTAATTCTCAACAATATTCCAACAATCATCCTGTATCTTTCGAACAGTTCATCCAACCGCCTAAATGTCAAAGAAAAAGTAGATGGGATATTAATGTGGGAAGAGATTAACGTAACATTGTTGATGGAGCATCTGGAGTAACTTATGAAATGGGCGTATTTTCTTAAGTTTTATGATATTAATATAATTGAATCCTAAATATCTTGAAAACGGCTAGTTTTAGGAAGATCATTGTTATCAGCATTTTGAATTGTTTTTGGGTGAAGAATCATATTACAGCATCAAAACGTCTTTTCTACGGCCAGGAATTGAATTTTCAGAAATGCACCAGAAGTTGCTCTTAGAAAAACTTTTTTATTTTAGATTGCACCATGTTGAAACTGTGCTTAAAACATCTGGTTTTACATTGAAATTTTACAGAAAAAAATTGAAAAAAATCGAAGATACTTATTTTTTGCAATTTGTGTTTCAAGGTTTAATTTCGATATTTTCATGAAAATAAAAGTTTTTTTTTTAGTGTATATTTTTTTACAAAGCCTATTTGATTGTCTAGCATTCCTCCTCAGACACTTTTTCTCTATAACAAACGGTTTCCGAGGTACATTTTTTTTTAAATGGTGATGCTAAAAATACTTACGCCCTTATCAGAAGTTACTCTTGATTTTAAATGGTCTCTCCACCAGTGGAAAAAACTTATTCTATTATTTCGAAACTATGTGCAAAATTCCATTTGAATCCAAGGTAGTCGAGTTTCATCGTTTACCGATTTGGCGTGGAACCGCTCTTCTGTATCTCGTCACATTTCCAAAATATTGAGGTATTTTATGAACGACTTCCATAAAACAGTTTTTCTCGAATATGAGATATTTCATGGATCAGAAACGTATAAAACATAAAATGTACTTCTTTGATTTTGATTGTCATTGACCTTCCAGTTGTTTCGTGTATGCCACCTTTAGAATCACCACGCTGCTGTATGACAAGCGAGGTTTTCCCAGCACTGTTACTCACATTATAATAGGTCGACTACTGAAATGTTTAAATGTTTGTTATTTGCTGGAAAACTTGTGGAGAAGCATGGACTTGGATTTCTCAGGGATTCCCAAGGAGCCTAATTGATTATCAAGTGTTCCCTGACGGTTTTGAAATTCCTCAGAGCTTGAAAGCGATAAACAGATGTTGCCAGAACATTCGATTAGCTTCTCAGTTTTTACCTAGGGATTTTTCGAGTAACACAAAGGGTTCTCAGAGATGGCTCTACCCCATTTGGCATTAAGCCATTTGGCATAACGTAATTTGATATAACGCCATTTCGCATAATGGTCATTTGGCAACGTGTGATCTTCAAATTCGCTTCAAATCAATGTTAGGGGAAAGCGGGATAGTTGATGATCAAAAGTTAACAACTAGGTACAGGGTTGAACGGCGCACAGAGAATTTAAACCTTTTCTTTTTTTAGTCAAGTTGTGCACAATCATTCTGTACGTTGTTTGTGTTTAACCGCAGTTAAACCGAAAAGCTTATATATCGTTGAGAGACTCCAACAGCAAGCCCCAGCCTTATTATCAACCTTAAGTATGACTCACAATATTTTTCCTTGTACTTCATATTAAGTTTTCTGTATATTAAAAGCTATGGTCACGCTAACCTCTTTTTTAATTAGATTTACTTGTCTTAGACAAATATTATTTTAATTTTAAGTACTAAAATTTCAATGGCTAAACGGTTTAAAATCTCAAAGAAAAGACTGATTAAGTAATTTTCTTTTTTTATTTATGCCAAATGGCCATTATTCTAAATGAACATTATGCCAAATGCTGTTATTCCATATAGCATTATGTCAAATGGGGAAGAGCTCTCAAATACACCGACGGCGTTTTAGATGTCCCTAAAACACAAACAGACCCAAACGTAATCGATGGATTAAATTTTGATATAAACATTGAATAAATTAATAGTGAACTTATTTAACCAATTATTTGATTTAAACAAAAACATCTTAAATGCACTAAATACTTTCGAAAATTGTAACTGTAACTCACTTACGAAGTATTTTTAAATCTTTTTTTTTGCATTTATGGTACTACAAGCTTTTTTGAACATTCTTAAAAGAACCACGAGTTGTTGACTTCTGTTATATTCTGTTAAACTTCTGTTCTTTAGAAAATTCAAATTGTAAATAAGAGAACTTCTTAGTTTGAATTTTAACAGAATGAATGAATTCGTAGAATTTTCCCCAATTTAACGAAAATTCTGTTTTAATAAAATGAGGAATTCAGCACAAACAATTTAAGACGCAATAGCAAAAAATGATTTTAAATTTTTTTGTTGCTCATTGATTTGAGCATAAAGTTTCAATGAAGATCTCCAAGTCTTCGTAGGCATAGATGTATGTATACACTAAACAACTTAAAAATTATCTTCAATTACTCCAGCACTGAGTCATGATCCGCGCCGCAAAAAGTCTACTATTCCACAATAAATTCAGTGTTATCTGTTATTGCGATCCGAGAACAAAGGACAACAACGATCCGTACCAAAAAAAACCGACAATCACCCAAGTCCCTGTTTATTCCGGAATCCACCACACAAATTGCAAACACTTACCGGAAGTACATGAGCGAAACGATCGTATGGAGGACCACGTTCACCAGATGGTATCCGGCCGGTTCCAGCCCATGCAGCAAATAGTTCCACCGGAACGTCAGCACACACAACGGCCGGTATGATTTATGGCTTTGTTCCTGCGAAAGAGAAAGAGACGAAGAAAGAAAAAACTAAAATTAATAAATCGCTCGAGAATAATTTACGTCGTTCTATTGGGTGGTGGGTAATAGGCCTTTGCGCTGGGGTTGTTTTCCCCGAAGAAGCAACAGAGTTGCCCTCCGCCGAACTTCACCTCCAGCTAAGAGGTTCCCATACGAAGGCAGTCAGGCAGTGGTGGTGTATTGTTGTTTTGCGGAAAGTGCGCGGTCGTAAAAAGAAATTATTTGATCCCTCACTGAGAGCCAGGCAGGTTAGGTCGAAGCGAAACAGCCGACGCACAAAGGGATTTTTGGACAAAATAGCTGGCCAAAAGTATTTGGAGACACCTTTCACATTTTTAATGTTCAGTTAGTAACGGAGTTTTGACTTGTCAGTTCGACAAGTTTTGAAGGTTAAGATTGAAAATATTTCTTTCAGGGATTTCAAGGCCTTTCGAGAAATACTAACAAATTTGCTTCAGTGACTTCTTTAAAGATTGAAGCCTCTTCGAAGGCTTCTCTCAAAAGGCCTTAATAGAAGCTAGACATACCACTTCCTAGAGGCTTCACAAACCTTCTTGAAGAGGCTTGTCGGGCCCCTTTCAAGATGCTCGGCGACCGCTCTTGATAGGCTTGACAGGCTTCTTCGAAGAGGCATGATTCCATTACTCCGAGAGGTTTGACAGGTCTATTCCGAGAGGCTTGGTGGGCCTCCATTGGGTTTGTTACGACAGGCCTCTTCCGAAAGGCTTGACAAATATCTTCCAAGAGGCTTGACAGACCTCTGCTGAAAGGCTTGACAGGCTTCTTCCTAGAGACTTGACAGGCCTCTTCCGATAGGCTTGACAGACCTCTTCCGAGAGGCTTCACAGACCTCTGCCGAGAGGCTTGACAGGCCTCTTTTGAGAGAACTTATTGGACTCTTCCGATAGGCTTGACAGGCTTCTGCTGAGAGACTTGACAGACCTCTGCCGAGGAAATTTATTAATCTCTTCCGATAGGTTTGACAGGCCTCTTCCGAGAGGTTATTCTGACCTTTTCCGAGAGACTTCACAGACCTCAGCCGAGAGGCTTGACAAGCCTCTTTCGAGAGGTTTTATTGGACACTTCCGATAGGTTTAAAAAGCCTCTGCTGAGAGGCTTGACAGGCTTCTGCCGTGAGACTTGACAGGCCTCTTCTAAGAGACTTGATAGGCCTCTGCCGAGAGGCTGGACAGGCTTGAGAGACTTGACAGATCTCTTCCGAGAGTGTTTACTGGACTCTTCCGAGAGGTTTTTCAGTCCTTTTCCGAGAGGCTTCACAGACCTCTGCCGAGAGACTTGACTCTTGGACTCTTCCAGAGACTTCAAAGGCCTCTTACGAGAGGTTTTTTTGGACTCTTCCGAGAGGTTTTACAGGCCTCTTTCGAGAGGTTTGCCAGATCTTTTCCAAGAGGCCCGATAGGCCGGAGAGGTTTTCCTGAACTTTTCTGAAAGGCTTCGCCGGCTACTGTCGAGAGGCTTGACAGGCCTATTTCGAGAGGATTCATTGGACTCTCCCGAGTGGCTTTGTAGGCCTCTTCCGAGAGACTTTACAGGTCTCTTTCGAGTGGCTTGCCAGACCTCTCCCGAGAGACTTAACAGGCTTCTGCTGAGAGATTTCACAGGTCACTCCCAAGAAATTTTACAGGCCTCTGCCGAGAGGACAGGCTTCTGCACAGAGGCTTGACAGACCTCTGCCAAAAGGCTTGACAGGCATGTTCCGATAGGGTATGCTGGACTTTTCCGGGAGTGTTTACTGGACTCTTACGAGATGCTTTCCATACCTCTTCCGAGAGACTTAACAGGCCTCTTCCAAGAGGCTTAACAGGCTTCTGCCGAGATGCTTAACAGGCCTCTGGAGAGACTTAAGGTGAAGATGAATCGAAGCTAAACCTCAAATTTTCAAGAGCACCAATCTGGAGAACCGAACACTAGTTTGAGCTGAAGACTTAATCGATTGGTCACCACCAGCTAGTGACCAATCGATTAAGTTTTCAGCTTAAACGGATGTTTGGTTCTTCAGATTTGTGCTCTCGAAAATTTGATGTTTGGCTTCGATTCACCTTCACTTTAACAGGCCTCTTCTAAGAAAATTAACAGACCTCTTTCAAGAGGCCCGACAGGCCTCTTCCAAAAGGCTTAACAGGCCTCTTTCGAGACGCTTGACAGGATTTTTTTTCGAGAGGCTTAACAGGCCTCTTCGAAGAGCCTTGACAGGCCTTTTCCGAGATGCTCGACAAGTCTCTTACCAGAGGCTTGGCAGACCTTTTCCGAGAGGCTTCACAGGCCTCTGCCGAGAGGTTTGACAAGCCTTTTTTCGAGAGGCTTGACAGGCCTCTTCCATTAGGCTTGACAGTCTTCTTTGGAGAGGCTTGACAGACGTTTACCGAAAGGCTTGACAAGCATCTGCTGAAAAGCTTGACAGGCGTCTGCCTGGAGAACGAAGGGAAAACTAAGTGTAAGGCATTATTCCGCAAAAGTTTATGTGTCATATGCAGAAAAACTTTTAATAATCTGAGCTAACTCATTACGTTATTTTGGCCAGCTAGATTCGCGAAATCCCTCGTAGTGCACCACCACTGGTCGCGTTTATCCGAATGAAGAGCCTATTTGGTCTTTGGGAAGGGTGGGTAAAGGGGCTGTTTTGCGATACACCACCGGTTAGACAGATATAGGCATCCCTATGAGGGGTCGGTGAAAGTTCGCTTCGACGAAATAGGTGGAAACAGCGCCCGCGTGGAAAGGGGAGACTGTACGTTGTAATAATCCACCCGAGAATTGCTTTTTATTACATTTCGTCGTGCGGTAATGGCAATGATGCTTTTTCTAGGTTTATCGTTTGGCCGAATTGGGTTGACCGAAGGCATCTTCCGGTTGATACAGAGCAGCGAGGATCTAGCGTTTCTGTTTGGAAAGGTTTTAGGACACTTCTGAGATTTGTTGATAATTAACTTTGTTTTCGTCAGGCGGTGTCAGTAGTAGTTTAATATGACAATTGTTGCCCAGAAAATGTTGATATCCCTGTGGTGAAATCAGCATTTTGATGATAGACATGTATTGGCCTCAGAATTCTGAAATTGGTTTTATTGATGTGGAATTTACTGCTCAGTTAAGCTTTCGATACATGGTGTAGTGAACAAACGAGTGCCCTTTGCGGGAACATCTGAAAAGCTTCTGTGGGGATCATTATGGAGACTTCCATGTCAATTTGGATTAAGGACGTTGCTTAGACTCCTGTGGAGATTCCTGTGAGAATAACTTTGGATACCTCTGAGTTCCCTGTGGAGACCTTTCTGGAGATCAATGTGAATATCGAAGTATAGCTCTCTTTTGAGATCACTTTGGAGAACCTTTTGGAAGCATTGTAGAGATTCCACTTATCTTTAAGTTTAGCTTTAAGTTTCAAGCTGTTGTGAGAATGTTTATACATTTTTGGAAGGCGCAGACAATGGGAATGAGAAAATTATTTTTTTTTTTCGAATCTAGATTTCTGTGCGGGATTTCAAGTATATGTCTTAGGATATTAATGTTAGTTTTTCTTCTCGAACGTTGAACCGAATCGACTAGATTCTGAAAAAAAACAATACGTTGAACTTTATTCACTAACAAAATCAAATTGAATTTCAAATAAGTTCGGACGGCTGTTTATGCAATGACTCAGCCAAAGAAACCTCCGCTCGATTTGTCTCTGCCAGAACCTTTCCCATTGCCCACCACTTGCCAACAGCTTGATGAAAATGGCTACAGGATTGATTGCCGGAAAACTCCGCCGAAACGGAGAACAACTCGCACCCATCTCCGATAGGCGGTAAAACAAAAAGCTCACTTGAAATAAATCCTCGCAGCAGCAACATAAATTACAATCCTCAGCAGACGCAGAGCAAAAACCGGTCAAATAATCCGTCCTGCCTCATGCCTCGGGTGAAACTGCTGGACCTCCACTCTGTTACGCTACATAAACGAATGAAGGAGGGATTGCACGACGCGTCGACTGTCAGTTGGGTCTTTCGTCGTCGCGACAATCGCCGGAATAAATACAAGTGGCCCAAAACATACATAAGCCATATTGCACCGCATAGTTTGTCCATGGACATATACAGTGCAACTACGAAAATAATCCTGATTAATTCACAGCAGAGATGCAGTTGCTTTTCTTGGTTCTTTGTAATAATGTTGCAATGCAGAAACAGCTCAAGTAATAAATCTGAAAGTCTTCAAAGTACCCTAACCACAGGGGTAATCGAAAAAAATAAGGAAAAGACGCAGAAGAGAAAAAAAAGGAAAATGAACAGCAGAAGCAGAATAATGGAAGAAAAGAGCAGAAGAAGAAAAAGAATAACGAATAAAAATAAGAAGGTAGATTTAGTACAAATATTAGTCAACCTGTCATACCAACGAAAGAACATTCGAAATCTTGGATTTGTCATCCATCACGTTTACCAGTTTCTAGCGAGAAATCAAAACCTTTCCTTTCAATTACTTTTTATTAAGAAACAAAAAACCAATTCCTACGACAGTTGCCACTGTGACAATGAATTGCGAGTCGTAAACATTAATACGAAGAGACGTCCGACGTCCGACCGCCATAGCTAGTCATTGTCGTCGTTGCCACTGTCTTGGGTTTATACGATTGAGATTAATCGGAACAAACGAGTTGATTGCCATGAAAGAACTGAGCTTTGTGCCAGGGACTTTAAGGGGAACTGCATGAGCTACGATCTGTTTTTTTGTTATTATAAATGTAACTTCAAAAACTTGTGGAAATTGTATTTATCTCGGGGAACATGAAACAAATTCGCATGAACGAAACTAAATATAGAAAAACTTGAAGCTCGCCCTACATACTACTATGAGGAAAAACTTGATTTAACTTTGCATGAAGAAATACTAACACTGCTATAGGTAAATCCGTGCTTGAATTCTGTTGTCATCGGACTACCCTTGTCCTAACCCTCATATGAGGGAACCACCTCTTTTCTCGGTGGCAGCAAGAAAACCCCATAATAAAAAATGAATATAATTTATAACTTCATTAAAAGTTTTCCTCATTACGGCGAGTTTCCACTTTCTTCCCATCGCTCGGAGGGAGTCTTGAGAACCGGACAGTAGTGGTTTGACCATTCCGTTGCGCCCTCTGCCGTCCATTACCGTTTGTCTAGTGCTCCTCTTGGCGGGCATACGATGACCTGAAGTCGGCTCCTTGGCTGGACGCTGAAAACTTGAGGTGCCGTTTCCATGCTGGTACCCCTAAATGCTGAGCATCAAAGTAAACTATTTCTTATTTTCTGGAGGGTTATTACTAAATTGGAAGATGATTTTTTGCTGGAATTGAAAATTTAATAATCTACTTCTTCTTCTTCTTGGCATGACGTCCTCACTGGGACAGATCCTGCTTTTCAACTTAGTGTTCTTATGAGCACTTCCACAGTTATTATCTGAGAGCTTACTATGCCAATGACCATTTTTGCATGCGTATATCGTGTAACTAGACTGTACATGTCAGTGGTTGCTACTCCGTGATTGATCGTAACTGGTAAGAATTGCACTAAGGGTTGGGACTTTCTGCTTACTCTCGAAGTGCATATTCTGGTAACTCTCATATTATTGATCAATAACGGCACTGGCCAAGTACTCAGAGTCAGTTAAGATAGGGAAGGAATGTAAGGATGTAATAGTTGTTGCTTCTAGAGACCGAGAATACCTCTAAATCTCCTCAGAGGAAAGATTTGTAATTCATTTTTGGTCGATGATGCGATCAATAGACCAGAAGGAAAAGAAAGGTAAGCCATATGGAATAGGAAACAAATATTATGTCGACATTTTTGATGAACCATCCAGAATTACGTAAACGTAACGTTGTCACGATAAAAATGTGTTATAAGAGGCATGAAACGAGCTCACCAGTTGTCATTCTTCTCGCATAAAGCGAAACGGAAACGCAAACTACACAAGCATGCAACGGAATCATGCATTTCTGACGCGTTTCTATTTTCGTTCTCTCACATCAAACAAAAAGTCATGAAATTATAAATAATATAAAAATCAGAAATCATTGCTACTACATTCAACAGTCAATGTAAAATCGCAACGTGGCGTTATATGTGCTGTTATAAACTATGTAGATATGATGACGATATGCGATTTTCGCATATAAGGAAACAGGATCAGCCGAAAAGTGAATCCATCACAAGGAAAAATAAAGTGAGGAAGTGATCAACTGCCACTCACCGCGAGTATTTGTGAACCCAAACGTGCATTCCGAGAGGAGAGAATCACTATGGTGCCTTTACCACACTGTGTTCCAGCTGTTCACTGTTGTCGCCGCTCATCTGACACATCTGCGCGGTACCAATACCGGGACGTGTTTCAACGAAGAGAGTAGTACCCGTTGCACCGCTCAGTCCGACACGTTCCCGTGGGTTCTGAACCGCACAGACTTTGGAAAATTTAACGATCATTGACACCCGAGTCATAATTTCAGCCCACTTATCCGCCTGCGTTCATACAACACGTATGGCATTTGTCGTTCGTGGAAGATAACGAGCCATGAACTAAAACAAGACAGACACACACCACCCACTGTTTAGCCCCGATCACTGTGTGTCAACACTTGTAACATTCGCTGATCCACACTCATTCTGATCAAGAAACAGAGGCGAATATTTTTTAAGTAGATGAAAAAACCGAATTTAGTACTATACCATTTAATTCCACTAGAGTTTGTATCCTTTGACAGATACGCGTATTTCGACCTCAACTGTAAGGCCGTCTTCAGTGTCGTGTACTAAACTCGAAGTCAGAATGACCATATTTGGTGATGGTAAGCCAATAAACAAAAAAGTTATGACATTTCAAATATTTCACAAATTTGACACTTAGTGAAATTTTTTTTTTTATTGTTTATTTTTTTTTAGGACCGCAGTTTGTTGCTGAATTTTTTGTTAAGGGTACCACATGAGGTTAACAAGTTGTTTTCATGATATTTTATTTAATTATTCATAACTATTATAGCATCTATTAGAAAGTTAGACGCGATCCAGTGTTGTGATCTAAAGTCTTGATAGTGTCATATTTTCTATTGTACGTAACTGAAGAAAAACTCTCTCAATAGTGTTGAAACCTTTTGATAAAAGAAAGAAGGACAAAAGCTACAAAAAAAGTTTTCTATACAGGTATACGACTAGTTTACCTGCAAAAAGTTTACCTCTTAGAGAACAAGGCGGGTCTATACCCAGGTGATCTAGTATACGTAAAGCAGGTCGGTTTTCTCGGCGCTGGTTTTCTCCACAAAGTTAAAATCTGATTACACCTGGGTATAGACCCGCCTTGGTAGAGAATAGACTTTGTTAATCATATTTGGGAGAAAGCGAGTAACTTCAACAACATCAAAAACATGATAGGTACATACCATGAACATACTCACGAAAAAGCTAAAAATATACTACCACTATGGTTATAAAAGATTTAATTGTAAATTTTTTCTTCAGTCAAGCAAACGACACCAAACTAGTCAGTAAAAACTTAAAAGTGATTTTGTTTATTAAAATCTAATGAGCAACATGAGTAGTCGCTTTCTCAACTGTTGCAGGCCGTTTGCAGAAAAAAAGTGTTCGAAAGAGCTACGAAATCTCACCGAAAGCACCATAGATAAACTGAAAGCGGCTGGTTATGCTCCAATGTCTACATTGAATACAAATTTACGCATTTGTACGTCCTGCCGTTTAAACGTTGACAAACGGGCAATCTGTACATCATCGGTGGATCAGGTTGCAGGAAGTTCGAAAACAACAACAACTGAGGAATTACTAGATGCACCGACAACAACTGAGGAGTTACCAGAAGTACCAAGTGCAGATAGTCTTGCCACGGTACCATCAGCGACATCTGTTTCAACAAATCAATCAGAAGATGAGTGCATCCAGAAGGTCAACATCGAACGCTTCAACGAAGGGATAGCTGGAATAAAAGTGACTCCGTTTAAATGGACGAAGATGGGTTACGTCAATTATCCCGAGAAAAAATACCGTGAAATCAACGAAGCTGTACGAAGAAACCTTTTCAAATTAGGACCTGAGGATGTGGAAAATACAGACTACGATGAGGTAATTATGAATATGAAGGAAAGGTTCTCGAATCTAGCCACGACAAGGAAAGAAAAATTATTGATTTTGTCGATGCTGCCAAGCTCGTGGTCTATTCAAGACGCCATTGATGAGTTCAAAACCAATAGAAATACAGCAAAAGAGGCAAAACAATTCAAAAATAACTGTCTTGCAACCAAAAATGTTAGGTCGAGTACTTCATTAACAGATGAGACAAAAGAAAAAATAATTCAATATTTTGAAGACGATGAAGTAAGTAGAGCTATGCCTGGCCAAAAAGATTATGTATCTGTAAAAAAAGATGGAAAGCGTCAAGCAATCCAAAAACGATTAATGATGACTACTTTGAAAGAAGCGTATACACGCTTCAAGGAAATTAACGAAAATATTAAGGTAGGTTTTTCCTCATTTGCAAGCCTTCGTCCAAGGCAATGCAAGCTTCTATCCAATTCAGGAACACATAATGTTTGTGTGTGCACAACACACGAAAATATTAACCTAATCTTACATAGTTTGAAAAGAATCAATTTATCAAAGGATATTAAAATGTTAACTGGTAGTCTTTTGTGTGAAAATACAACATCAAATTGCTATCTACGATCTTGTTCGGATTGTCCAGATTCTTCATCATTGGAAAATACTTTATTCGCTGAGTTTGAAGAAAATTATATTGATCAGTTATCATTTGAGCAATGGGTGACCACGGATAGGTGTGACCTAGAAACTATTGTAAAACCTGTAGATGAGTTTGTGTCATTTTTTTGCTTGAAATTAGAAAGTTTAATTCCTCACGACTTTATTAAAACAGAGCAATCCCGCTTTTTAAAAAATACTAAAAATACATTACAAGATGGTGAATTTTTAGTCATTTGTGATTTTTCTGAAAACTATAGCTTTGTATTGCAAGATGAAGTGCATTCCCATCACTGGAACGTACAACAAGCTACAATTCATCCATTCGTTATTCATTTCAATGGAAGTACGCAAATTGAACATTTTAGTTTTATTGTAATTTCCGAAGATTTAAGACACGACTCTTCTTCTTCTTCTCGGCATAAACGTCCCCACTGGGACGTAGCCGGCTACTCAGCGTAGTGTTCTTATGAGCACTTCCACAGTTATTAACTGAGAGCTTTCTTTGCCCTAAGTTGCCATTTTCGCATTCGTATATCGTGTGGCAGGTACGATGATACTCTATGCCCAGGGAAGTCAAGGAAATTTCCATTACGAAAAGATCCTGGACCGATCGGGATTCGAACCCAGACACCTTCAGCATGGCTTTGCTTTGTAGCCGCGGACTCTAACCACTCGGCTAAGGAAGGCCCCTCAAGACACGACTCAGTATCTGTAAATTTGTTCATTGCCAAAATGATTAACTTTTTACGCGTTGATAAGGATAAAGAAATCAGAAAGATATATTTCATGTCTGATGGAGCAGCATCGCAGTACAAAAACCGTAAGAATTTTTCGAGCCTATGTCAATTTAAATCAAAGTACGGAATTGATGCAGAATGTCATTTCTTTGCTACGTCACATGGCAAAGGTCCTTGTGATGCTATTGGAGGAACCATAAAGCGCATGGCCACAAGAGCAAGTTTAGCCAAAGAACGTGAGCATCCAATTAAAACTGCAAAAGAACTATTTGATTGGGCGAATAGCAGAAAAGAAGAAGATTTAACAAAATTATCATTTTGTTTTACTACTACTTAAGAGTACGAATTAACGGCATCAGAGCTCAGTGAGCAATATAATAACGCGAAAACGATCCAAGGAACCCACAAATTTCACTGTTTCATTCCATTGTCAGAAAATAAAATTAAAGCAAAACTATATTCGAACTGTACTGATAATGATGCAAAAGTGTTCGATATTGTAAAAAAATTGAATAACAATAAATAAATAAATAAGTATTAATAAAATGTTTTCATGATCTCATAACGCATACCCAAATCCAAAACTTTTAAAGTTTATATATAACATTTAGAAACTCATCGATCATACTCTAAAAAAAAATATCCTGGTAAAAAAAAATTTTATTTTCGTGTAATCTGTTAATTCATTTTAATTTATACATATATACATATACATATAATATTTATACATATACATAATATTTATACATATAATATACATAATACTAATGAATACATGAAAACGACTTGTTTAATTCACGCAAGGCCCTTAACAATAAAATCAGCAACAAACTGCGGTTCCCGTAATAATCTACACCGAAAAAAAAATTTTTTTTTCTACTAAATGTGAAAATTGTGACATGTTTGAAATGTCATAACTTTTTTGTTTATTGATTTACCATCACCAAATTTTTATGGTAGATAGCTAATATAATGGACCGTTTTCCCTAAAAAAATTACGTTGTTATTCCGATAAGGTTTTGAGATATTTGAGTTTTTGTGTCAAAAATTATGTTTTTTAATGCAAAAACAATTTTTTTTTTACTGTGTGTATTTTTTTTGGAATCTTTATTTAGTTGTCTAACTTTGTTTCTTTAGTTGTCTAACAATCGAACGAACCGTTTTTGCTGTGCAGCTTTTTGAATATTTTTGAACCATTTTCACATACATCCTTTTGAAAAGTTAGTCGTAACTCAACTTGAAGATTTGATATCGGAAAATGACGATTTAGATGGAACTGGAAAACTGTGCAAAGTTTCAGCTCAATAGAAAAAAATGAATTAAAAAATTTACCAAATTTTGGTGCTGTTGCTTGGAATCACTCAGCAACAGTTTTGGCACGGTAAATGGCTGGGCATGTCGTACCATTAGTACCTCGCGTACCTGAAGGAATACAATAGACCCCTCTGTGTGATCCTAAGCTCCCTGCCCAGCAACTCCTATCCCTACAACCTCACGGTATTGCCGGGGTACGAGCAACCTTAGGGAAGATCGGATTACCAACCTCGGTGGGAATTTTGAACGTATGCTGACAGAGAATGAAGGGTTCTTCTGCAAACCTGGAGCATCTGTATTTAATGTTGGGAGCGGCTCACAAAAGAGTCTGTTCCTCATGTCAGGGGCGGCTGATCATCGTCCGAGTGCCAGAGGAGGACTCTAGGCTAAACTGTGCACTATGGCCCTCCGAACATTTAGAGGGAATGGTCCTTCGGAAATCTAGGGGGTTGGTGTCAGACCCTGCCGTAAAAAATCAAGCAACTAGATAATCAACTAGAGAATACAAACCGGAACAATCGGCGAAGACCACAGCGACGTAAGGGGACTAGCGATTGAAAGCTTGGTACGTGGAACTGTAAATCTCTCAACTTCATCGGGAGCACACGCATACTCGCCGACGTGCTGAAGGACCGTGGATTCGGCATCGTAGCGTTGCAGGAAGTGTGTTGGAAGGGATCAATGGTGCGAACGTTTAGAGGTAACCATACCATCTACCAGAGCTGCGGCAATACACATGAGCTGGGAACAGCTTTCATAGTGATGGGTGATATGCAGAGGCGTGTGATCGGGTGGTGGCCGATCAATGAGAGAATGTGAAAGTTGAGGCTCAAAGGCCGGTTCTTCAACTTCAGCATAATAAACGTGCACAGCCCTCACACTGGATGCACTGATGATGATAAAGACGTTTTTTTACGCGCAGCTCGAACACGAGTACGACAGCTGCCCAAGCCACAACGTCAAAATCATCATAGGAGATCTAAACGCACAGGTTGGCCAGGGGGAGGAGTTCAGACCGACTACTGGAAAGTTTTTGTGTTGTGTGATAATTTGGCTTTCTTTCTTAGACCAAATGCGTTGGTTGTTAACTTCAGACTGGACATTTTTTATTACACTTCTCTTATTTATAACTTCTTATGACTATTTGGAGCACATATTTGAGCGTCCCTTTTGAGTTTGGCTTGCCCGCTGTTTATTTTCTCATGCTTCGTTTTCATAATCATGTTTATCCTCTCGTCCTTCTAAGAAAAGAGAATTAACATCTAACGCATAACCGTATTTGCATCAACGGTTGCATCTGGCTTATTTATGGTGTTGTAAAGATAACGAAAGTCAAAGGCAAAGATAACGACACCTCAAAACCGTTCGAAATGCGTGAGAAAATAAAGCGGTTCGCCACAGTTGTTTGCATGCTATTTTCGTGTTGGGGTAGTCCCGTTGCAGTATTTTTGCTACGGTTTGTGTCAATACATGTATGTTTGTGAGTGAGTAAAAAGTTGTTGGCTGTTGGTTTTCCTCGTTGTTACTCACCTCCATAGCTGATTCATGGTTTTGACTAACAACTCTGTTTATCACGCGGTTGATTATGTTCGTAGGATAATCGTTTGCGCGTAGCAGAGAGAATATCGTTGTTTTGATTGTTTTCATGTTTGAATTTGTGGGGAACATCATAACACGTTTGGCAAAATTGAATGCAACGTTCATTTTTAGGCTCATTGGGTGTCCAGAGTGAAAGTTAAGGAACTTACCAGACGCGATGGACTTTTTGTACCACTCTGTTTTTACCATACGGTTATTTTGCCTCACCAGCATTATATCGAGGAACGGTAGACGATTGTTTTCTTCCCGTTCGACAGTGAACTGAATGTGTTCGTCTTGTTGATTGAACGTGTTTAAAACTTCTTCTATTTTCTCTTCAGGTAGTGCCAGAAATAAGTCGTCAACGTACTTTCGAAAGAACTGTAACAATTGGTAAAAATTCAATAACATTAAAACTAAACATAAAATTGTATGAAAACATAATAAATTTCCAGAGTCCCTGAGGAAGGTCCCAAACGGACCGAAACGTTGGACAAAATAAAACAACAGTTTTTTAATTTTGTCAAGACTGAAAGGCCAATATATCACCTACGATAATATCGACCGCGCAGAGCTATGGAAAATCATGGACGAGAACAGCTTTCCCGGGAAGCTCACGAGGCTGATGAGAGCGACGTTGGAAGGTGCGCAAAATTGTGTGAAGGTTTCAGGCGAACACTCCAGCTCGTTTGGATCCCTCCGGAAATATTAACAAGGTGATGGACATTCGTGCCTCTTGTTCAATATTGCGCTAGAAGGTGATATGCGGAGAGCCGGGCTTAACAGCCGGGGTACGATTTTTACGAGATCCAGTCAATTTGTTTGCTTCGCGGATGATATGGACATTGTCGGCCGAACATTTGAAAAGGTGGTAGACCAGTACACCCACCTGAAACGCGAGGCAGCAGAATTTGGACTGGTGGTGAATGCGTCCAAGACAAAGTACATGGTAGCTGGTGGGACCGAGCGCGACAGAGCTCGCCTAGGTAGCAGTGTTACGATAGACGGGGATACGTTCGAGGTGGTCGACGAGTTCGTCTACCTTGGATCCTTGCTGACGGCTGACAATAACGTTAGCCGTGAAATACAGAGGCACATCATCAGTGGAAGTCGGGCCTACTATGGCCTCCAGAAAAAGCTGCGGTCAAAAAAGATTTACGCCCGCACCAAATGTATCATGTACAACGCTCATAAGGCCGGTAGTCCTCTACGGGCATGAAACGTGGACAATGCTCGAGGAGGACCTGCAAGCACTTGGAGTTTTCGAACGTCGGGTACTCAGGACGATCTTTGACGGTGTGCAGGAAAACGGTGTGTGGCGGCGAAGGATGAAACATGTTACATGAAACGATGAACCCAGTATCCAGAAGGTGGCCAAAACTGGAAGGATACGATGGGCAGGGCATGTTGCAAGAATGCCAGACAGCAACCCTGCAAAGATGGTGTTCGCTTCGGATCCGATCGGAACAAGAAGGCGTGGGGCGCAGCGAGCTAAGTGGGCGGATCAAGTGCGTGAAATTGTTGATTCAGTGCTATCTGTCTAGATGTTAACTAAATAAATGAATACATCAGTCGTAGGGTTCAATCGTAACAGTAGAAAAATCAACCTATTAAAATCTTAGACAACACCCTCCAATCCAATCCAAAGGTAAACGAGCTTAAATACTGTATGCAGAAAATCGACCAAATATACGGGAAAAACTGTTCTATTCACATTTTTGATCCCAGGTGGCGCTGAAAGCATTGCATTACTTTCATTAATAATTTGCAGCTTCTCCAATCAATACGCAACATACTGCAATAAACCGGAAGTCTTTTTGTTTGCAAAATACAAGAGGAAAGGGCAGAAAATATAAGTATAAAGTCCGCCTAATCGAAACAGGGACACCATTACGCAAAAAAAATACCGATCAAATGTTTTTGAAAAATAATTTAACTTACAAAACTTGACTGAAATCGAAGTACTTTTGGAAAAATAACCTTTTCATGCGGAGCTGCTCGTTCAATATGAGAAAATCGAGTTTCAGTTGTGTCTGGGGAAACATTCGGTTTCCAGTAGTCTCTTCTTCATTAATTAGAAAATCTTCAAATCAATAATGAAAGAAATTCATCGACTACAACGTTACCTATGGCCGACAATGTAATTAGAACTGTTTTCTCATGTATTTGGTCATTTTTTCACATACAAACTTCAAACGGTTCTATCCAGTTAGGCCAAATGCTATTGGGCCGAGTATCATAAAGCCGTTAAGGTGAAGATGAATCGAAGCCAAACTTCAAATTTTCAGGAGCACGAATCTGGAGAACCGAACACCCGTTTGAGATGAAAACTTAATCGATTGGTCACCACCAGCTTGTGACCAATCGATTAGGTTTTCAGCTCAAACGATTGTTGTGCTCTTGAAAATTTGAGGTTTGGCTTCGATTTATTTTCACCTTAAGAGGAAAGGGTTATTAGGCCGAGAATAGCCGATAGTTCTAATCGATCTTAAGGCGCATGAGTTTTTGTAATTTGCATTACCTAGAAGCCGCCGAAAGGATTTCAAGGTCAAATGGGGTATTAAATTTTAGGTCATCTATAAACCTACAATATCTGCAGTGAGAGATGACTAGAAAGAACAGTCTTTGTTTAAAAGAAGGAAGAAACACTGATGAATTTGATAAATGATCAACTGAAATTTCGGCCTAACGACCCTTACGGCTGAACGGAATTTGGCCAAATAGCAAGCTACCACTTCAAACTCGTTTAGCGCCTAGAGTTAATTAACGAAATCTGAAGACTTTTGTATTTGGATCAGGAATTGAATCCTGAGAAAATTTAGAGAATCTCTAACTTATCGCTCTATGTAGCATTTTCTCAATGCCTACTCTTTCCAAAAGGTTTGATTCTGCTTTTATGGGCAGTACAAGGTCTCCAAGTTTTTTCACAACTTTACGGAACACCATACAGCCATTGGATAGGATGTGTGGAAGTGAGAGAGTTAGGGGTAAAAGGATGTAAGTGGCAAAACCCTAGTTTTAAGAGAAATGGTTTTGGAAACGTTTGGAAAATTTTCGCTGTGTATTTAATGATCTTCTCTTGATCTTGATTGGCCGCCCGTGGATGCTACTCCAGTATAGCCAGATCAGCTGCACTTACACAAGGAATCAACCGAATGACTGTTTGAGACTAACAGACACCCTCAGTGTATAAGTGCTGGTGATCTTCTATTTTTAGGCTATTATGGCGCCTGCCACGTCAGAATGCAGACCAATGTGGGGAAGGGGGAGGAAATTATGTTGCACTTATACTAGCCCACTGTAGACCGTGGAATCCGACTGCATCTACGCCAGTTCATGCGGAGTGTATTGATTAGGGGAAAAAGCATGGAAGAGAGGTCTGCTTTTGTGGTTAGCAGACTGCCTATGTATCAGGCGTAAGAAAAGGCATGCGCGTGGAAGAATGGAAGCGTTAGGGAAACGGTTTCTTGTCCGTCTCTGGTTCTAGCGTTTGCTATGAACGAATAGTTTGAGTGTGATAGATTTAGAATGGAAGATAGAAGCAAGTGAGAGATATACAACTACAAAGTACGAGGAAAGGGACGGGCCTGGGATTGAACCCATGACCTTCTGCTTGTGAAGCAGAAGCGGTAGCCATCAGACCACCAACCCCTTCTTTTTTTGCTGTGTATTTAATGTATGTAAAGTAAAATCTGATCAATATTTTACGATTTGTTTTTTTTCCTATTACTTGCAAATAAATAGGATAGGCGTTAAAATCACTTGCAAATACTACTAGACTTGCAAACTTAGTTTTTTTTTAATAGGGACTAATATCGCAGTACCGGATATTTAAGCTGTTAACTTCAAGACAACACCAACCATTTTCCTGAGGTTGCTCTTGCGAGAAGTGGCCAAATATGCGAAAAAAAAACCAAACCAATTAACCCAATACGACAGATTGCATCTTTTGCAAAAATGTGAAGAATAATTGATGGTTTCCAACCTCAGACCATATAAGTGAATACAGGCGGAGGTCTGGAACCGGCTACAGATTTAAAAAGTAAAATATGGAACTGGTCATACCTTTGCGTTATCGTTATTCATACATTTATATTCCACGAGTAAAATTTTTAGTAAAAAATACGCAATTAATCTCAAAGAACCATCGGATAACAAATCACGAACTTGAGCTCAATATCTCTGCATGGAAACCATTTATTTATCAAAGTTAGTAACAAAGTATCCCTGTTTCGCACGCAATGGACACTCCGAACCTCTCTTGTTCTGACACGTATCTAAACTGCTTTAGCAACACAAAGCAAAAAAAAAACTTGATCGGAAAACTTCGAAGTACAACGGCCAAAACCGAAGCAAGAGAGAAAAAAAAACTTTCCCAAGTATATTCATTTGATTATGCGGCCAAACTTCGGCGTCGTCGTTGATCCGACCTATCGACCGCAACCATTGTGCCATTGACGTCGTCTGGTCAAATTGCGAGCGAAAAAAAAAGTAAGAATCGGAAAAACCCCAGCTGAAAAAGCATGGGATGAATGATGGATTACGTGTAGTCGAGTGGTGGTTCCGTAGTTTTCCCGTTTTCCTGATCCGAAAATGGTCCAATAGTTCCCATGAATATGAAGTGGGGAGTACGGTGGCCCATTTTTTGAGGAGAAAATCAAATTGTAAAAATCTTAAATAACAGAAAACGTTTTTCTTCGGAGCTGCCCGTTTCATAAAGAAAGGAATTGATCGTTTTTTTTTCATTCATTTGATCGATTTTCTTCATAAAAACTTCAAGTTCGTTCAGCCCCCCCTTACAGCTGACTTATTAAGCTTAAATTATCACAACAGCTTGAGGTCGTCAAAAATAAGCACATTTGAAGAGTAAGGAGCCGGATATTATTCTTGGCACATTTAATTCACTTCGGCATTTGGGTTTTTTGAAAGCTGCTGAGCTCATATTTGGCCACAATATGCGTCGTACTGAAGTGGTTCTTATTGCAAAGTTTCAGACAATTTGGCCGAGAAAAACCCCCCATGCCAAAGTGAATCATGGAAGTGCCCAAGTAGCTCTGCACCACTATTACCCAAAATGTTTGTAATCTGATCATTATGGTCCACCCTAGTGGAGCGGCTGACGATGACGACGACGACGACAACGAGAACGACTACAAGGATGTCGTGCGAATGGTGAGCGATGGATTTTCCCCGAAACGAAGAGGCCATTAATTAGTGCCACAACAGGAAAAGCTGCTCCTGCGGTTCGTGCGGCGGTCGTGGTAAAGTGGATTGGACCGGGATCAACTTTGTGATGTCCGGTTTGACCTTGGGTTCCGAGTATAGGTCTACGGCTGGCTGCGTCGTAAATCAATAGCCATCAAGTTGGGATTAAAGTGAGTTTTTGGCAAATTTCGTTGCTTTGTTCGCCAGAGCTGGTGAGTAGATTTTTCTGAATTTCGTTATCAGCGCCGCATTTTCATTTTCCTATAAAATTCGAAATCCAATCAAACCGTCAGCTCACCAAAATAACCAACCGACATAGGGGGAGATCCCCCAGTACCGGACACTTAAGCCACTAAATTCATAATTCGAAAACTATTGATTTTGTGGGCTTGTGTTACCCATTTATGATAAATATTATCATATTTATATTGTACAAAAATAAATTTGAAAATTTAAATATGAATTTTGACAATGCATTTTGATGATGTGTTTTAGCACCAAATTGATCGATCTTGAAAGGTGGCACCCAATACCGGACACGATTTGGAAATGCCTTGAATTCTGCAAATTTGAACATCATTGAATGTGAACACTATAGGAATAGTTTATTATTACCAATTCAATGCATTTGCAACATTTACAAGAATAATTTGAGTCTTTCTTAGTTTGCAAGATGCCTATCAAAAACCTCTTCCATATATGATGAGAAATAGCACATTTTACGATGTTGTTCTGAATGTTCATTCTTCTTAATTTTATTGCATGTTTGATACCATGATCGACGGAACCCATGAAAAATGAAAGTATTTTGAGACACTGACGCAATAATTACAAAGATATAATATAACAAATCAAGCTGTCCGAAACTGAGGGACAGGAGGTGCTTAACGAAAATTGTAATTTGTCCATATTTAGTTCAATTATGGTACAAATTACATTCATACTATCAAATTAGGATTATGCTCGATCATGCTTGCGTGATCCAAAGTATTTTTTCGTATTCAACATAATTACTAAATAGGCTCAAAATTAAGAGAATACGTCAATTTTTTAAAGATTTTCAAACCTTTCTACTTTGTGAAAAAGCCATGCATATTTCAAGGATGTGTTATTCTACGCAAACATTAGTCTACATAATAGCTTTCTTTTCTACTAATACACCATCTTGATTGGACCACGATTTCTCAATGTTTCGACTTTGTCCGGTATTGGGTGCTGTCCGGCACTGGGGGATCTCCCCCTACATTGTTCCAGGTTCGACACGGAATTGGGTCATGTACCGAAATAGAAGTCCACAAATAGTTCTCCGACCTTCCCGCATCTCAATCCTTCCCTCCCCATCAACAACACTCTCGAAAGCCATTTCTCCGCTTTTTATAATTTAATACACAATACCCTGCCCCTTGTTCAACACACAAAGAGACCAGCCAACCAGCAGAGAGTCCGGTTTTTGCCGAAGCCAATACCAGACTCGAGTCGTCCTCCGGATTATCTTTCGTCTCGACTCCTCGGTTTGATTCGAAGCGACAATTCGATTATTTGCCCGTTTCCTCAGGCTGTGAGAGCTCCAAGGACGACGACGACGACACTTCACCATTTTCCAGATTTTGCTGCCAAGCGGGTGAATGTGTTCGACTGTATCAGTGTGTGTGTGTGATTGGAGATTTTATTAGCTATTGAATTACTTCTTGGGTTTCTACTTTTTGCTACTGTTGTCAGAATCACAACTCGGCTCGGAAAATTGGGTCGGTTTGCTCTTAGCTCGGAGGTAGGAGTGATACCAATTTAGAGAATCAAAAGGCAGTCGCAACAGGACGCCTTCAGTTGCACTAGTTTATGGCAAATGGAATGTTGAGAATAAGACAAAAAATAGATACTGAGGGATACGAAGAGTTAATAGTCTTTATAGTATTTGTACGCACCCTTCGGATGCGGTAAAAACGATCTCACAGTATGTCGGCTCGCAACAAACTCAACTAGAAATATATTAACAACATTTACGTTAAACCTTATTACAAACAATTAAATACAAACGACTTACAATCTAGTCTTTTCCCTTCGGCTACAATTGCTCCTTTTACTCTACCTCCGGGTGTGCAGGGTAATCCTAATGTACAACAACAATTAGCACATACGACACATATTAAACAAACGTAATCTTACGGTAAACAACGGTGACGAATAACTAACGTCACTACTTGGCTACAGCTCGACGATATTCTATATTCAACAATCACAATCGAACGAACAAATCACAGGAAACTTCACTGACAAACACTAATTGCTGATGGAGAAAACACCATCTTCTACCGCAGTTGCCTTTTTAATTAATCACCGATCAGCTGCGATGGTCGTTTTCTCCCTCCTTTTGCACTCTCCGTTAATCAACATTTATGCTACGATGCTGCACAACAACAACAAAACAGAACACGTTCACGGTTGTGTTCTTTCGTAACTGTGGGCCGCGGAGTTGTAATTGTGAACAGTGGGCCGCGACAGTATTTATAACAAATTGAAATTGCTTGGTAGGATTGTTCATTGTTGAAACATTGGACCCGTACTCACTTATTTTTCGAAACTATTCAACACCAAAAACTGGTGTTATCTTCAGCATTCATAATTCGATAAAAATTGTTTGACTATAATTTTATTAGAACTCTATCAATTCAAAATCCTACATTATTTATAAGATAATTGTATTTACTTGAAAAGACATTTTGCCTCAACAAGCAGATTTACGCGTATCTATGCATTAAAAAATGAAACCTAAGGCAAACAGTAGTAAGAAAATACCACCTCTCATATCTTCTATTATACCATCCTAATGGTAAAAATAATGTTCTGTGAAATTTTCAGCTTTTTGGATGGTGATTTAAACGTGGCCAAAATATAACAAACAAACTGACGAATATCTCTTCTCCTATTCGTCGCATTGAATGGCTCTCTTCAGCAACTCCCTTTAATAAGCTTTGAAGAATTAGTTTTCACTATGCGATGATAAGTTTGTAATCGAGTGACAGTACTAACGTATTTGGAAAATAAACCTATTCAGTCTTTGAATCCCATCCAAAAAAGCTGAGAATTTCACAGAACACTATTTTTATTGTAAGGATGGTATGAAAAGTATGACAGGTTGAATTTTGAAGCTTTTTTGAATTGTGAACCGCCCTAGTATAGATGAAACAGTAATGTTGTAGATCATTACTTATAATGATCTACAACATTATAAGCAAGGTAGCCAAAAAGTTTCTCTGTAGCTCTTAAATTTATCGATTTAGAGCTTGTTTCAATTCGAATATATCATTAAATGAACTATGAATCCCTTCTAGATCTAAAGTTTTGAAAAATACGCTCACGGTGCTCCCCTGCCTGTTATTATCAGAAAAAATTCCATCAAATATGTGCTCGCCAGTCATTTTCTATAGCTATGCTACATGTCGGGGCAAAATTTAAAAAAGAATCGTGGGGCTCGTTTAGACGTTCTCCCTTTTGATGGTATAAGATCACTAATTTAAAGGAAATCTGAGATATTCAAATGGGTTTTCATTGGCCGTGATTGAAAGTTTGTTTATTTAATCATTTGTAGCTTCAGGGCGAAGTCTTTAATGATAAGATCAACAAAATTTATAGTTACGCCCTTTTGGAGGTGTGACCATTAAAAACACTTATTTCAAATATATTAATTAGACATTCTAATACCGTTAAGCATGTTTTCAATGACACATTTCACTTACATGCCGCAAAAGTTTTTCACATTCAACTGATTTTTTATAGGCTCAAGTGCTATAAGGCATTATGGAGCCATTTTCAGTATGTAACCAAATTAGGTTTTGTAGCACAATATTCTGATTAATTTACATGCAATTAATGTTGCATATCTAAGCGCAAGTAGACGTTACAGAATATTTTCGAACTTGAGTGTTCGGCCATGGATAGCAATGTAATAAAATGGAATAAAACGAAATCAGCGATTCAAAATGAAAGGAAATAAAGCAAAGTGTAAGACATCCGTTATTATTTTGTTTAAGAGAATTTAGAATCATAGCACTTACAGAGCTTAATTTAAAATGCTTGGCTTTGGCTTTATTTGTCTGCTTAGAAAAGTTTGTTTAACTCCAAAACTATGAATTTTTTGTTTTTTTTCTTCACTAATTATAGCAGCTATTGAATCTTATCTCCACAGTCACGGTTCATAGTCGAACACAAATTAAAGTTTACAAAGAAATCTTCAGATTGTGATAGGATTCAAACCATGTTATGGTAGGTACATTAGCAGGTGATCAACACGGCCGCTGAAAACTTTACGATTTTCAAGTGACAAAAACTTAAAGATACGCAGAATCAATGAACAACTCTGTTTTTATTTATATCTTTTGAAAATTATACCCTTTAACTTTGAATTCTATTACCAAAAAACTGATGACTTTCGAGTTCCAGTCAGGAACTTCACTTCTTTCGAATTCCATTATCACAAGCTAATGCCATTCAATGTATTATGTAGGCACAATGACATTCAGCATAATGATGCGTTAAAGGTGATTACACTCGGGTTAATGACGTTCGGGGAAATTTAATTCGGGGTCACAAGGTGGAATTTTCTCAAGAGAGTTTTGATTTGAGTATTGATTTTTAAGGAAGGCTTGTTAAATCAAGCTCTGCAAGTGTTACGATTTTAAATGCAATGAAACAAATAATATCGGATATTTCTTACATTTCCTAAGCGTATTTCAAGCAATGAGGTTTCTTCTTCACGAATTAACTTGAAAGTGGATTGATTGATTTATACAATTACTTTACTTTCGTATTCATCCAGGACTCTTACGTGTTTGTGAAATTGAACAAAGCGAGAAACTCCGCAAATATCTAAATGTAACGATGTATGCTATAAATGATCACAAAAGTGATAGTGGTCTAGAGTGTCATATTTTGGTCAATAGCGCATTATTTAGCAATTTAAGTTGAAGTTCTGGGGCAGTACAAAATTAGTCGGAACAGTTGGGGAGCAGCTAGTTGGGCTATAGAGATGACTAAAATATTACGTAACGTAAAATTTGTCAATTTCAGACTCCCTTTTCCTATTTTCACGCTTTTGCATGGAACATCTGAAATTTGTGTATGAACCGTAACACTACAAAACAACCTCTCCTTTTCTATTGCGTTACGTAATATTTGAATGGTCCCATACCAAAACTGTTTTAATAATAACAATAATACAAAATTGACTCTATGACACTACCCCGAAAGCCACTACCCCGAATGCCATTACCCCGAACGCCATTACCCCGAAAGCCATTACCCCGAATGGGTCACTACCCCGAACGCCATTACCCCGAATCCATAACATGTTGAGACCAACTCTAATTAGAAGATGGGGATAAAATTGTACGATTCCTTATGAGTTTTAAACAAGTTTGGCTCAACAATATTAGGAGATAAAAAGGAGCTATACATTCAACTTTTACATGGTATGTTTTGTTTGGGTTTGTCCTCTTATTTTGATGATGTTAACACAGCTACACTGCAATGCTCTGAAGAAAAGCCTATTTAAAAAAGAAGGGTGAATTTACTATGAAAAGGATAGCATTAATATCCACAAAATATGGATGTAGTGAAGTTTCGTTGAAGACGCTGCTACTCACTTCTTTCACTTTATTTTTTAGATTTCGACTACTAGCATTCAGATCTTCTAGAAGATTTTGTTTCAGAAACGATGGTAATAGAAGATCACCCTGACCGTGATCGCTGCAAGTTTTGTTCTATGGAATCCGTTTAAAGACTAACATGATAGACAATCGTTCCACGGTGGCATAGAAACGCTAATACACTTGTTAGAAAAACCGCGGCCTCTGATCACCGTTACAGTAAATACTTTCGGTAGTTTGCGGGAGCATGCAGCTAAATTTTAATAAGATAACCTCAAAAATAGTTTTGTTTGATTCAATACAATGAACAAATGATGGCAGAAAAGTGGTGAGCCAGTTCCATAAGAAACCTGACTGTTTTAATGCATAAAGATAAAAGAAGGAGAAATTTCTGATTAGAATTAGCAGGATAAACTTTTCTGCCTTGAGGATATCCTGCTTTGAAAACAAAATAGCGGTTCCATATGAAAACATTAGTACCTAGCTTATTCAACAAAAATTAAGAAGAACAGCCTATTCAAGTAAGAAGGGCTAATTTCTGGTGAAATGCTTGCAGCTATGACGTGAATAATCACTGCAACAACGTGATTATATCGCACAACCTGTATTCATAAGAAAGGAAAATCTTTGTTGAAAACAAAATTGAAATATGAACACCACCAAGAAGTCCAAATACTGGCGAGCACGCAGCTGTTCAGCAAGACCATATTGAGGATATGGGTTCGAATTCCTCCGATCTCATTGCATTGACATCCCTGGGCTTAGAGGCACATTTACAAAAGTTGTTGATTGACAAGGAAAGCTCTCATTTAATTTAAAGCTTGTTTTGTTGAAAGCCCATTTACAAATTTCATAACGCTGAAGGGGGTTGTGGTGGTTGTCATCGAAATGTTACACCTCATACAAAATTTGTATAACTCATTTACAAAATGGTTACGAGGGGTGGATGGGTGTCAAAAATGGCTATTTTTTTCGCTATGATATTTGTGAATGAACCCTTGAACTGCGGAAGTGCCCACTGAGCTAAAAAAAGGCACTGTCTCAGAAAGAGGAAAAGAAGATAGTTGCCAACAAGATATCTCGAAGGAGCTGACATATGAAAGAAGGGAAAATATATGATGAACATTTTACCAACGAATTTTAATCACCATTGATTAACAGTTTACATTAGAGACGCATTCATGAATTGTCAATCCTCTATAACAGTATAGTCATCATTTTTGCAAGCAAAACTATATACTGCATTGTACTTCATACTATTCGGGGTAATGGCTCATTCGGGGTAGTGGCGTTCGGGGTACTGACCCATTCGGGGTAATGGCTTTCGGGGTAGTGACCCATTCGGGGTAGTGGCGTTCGGGGTTGTGGCGTTCGGGGTAATGGCATTCGGGGTAATGGGATGGAGCCACAAAATTGGCTCCGTAATGTCTTACATCACTTGAGCCTACAGTACATACAGTACATTGTGAGATACTTTAGTGGCACAGGAATACAATATGTCATTGAAACATTTAAAAATGCTGAACGGTATTAGGATGCCTAATTAGGGGCCTATTTTATAAATCAATCAGATTCATGTGACTCGTCTTATATCACTTGAGCCTATAGAAGATCAGTACATTGTGAGATACTTTAGTGGCATAAAAATACAATATGTCATTGAAACATTCAAAAATGCTGAACGGTATTAGGATGCCTAATTAATCAATTTAAAATCAGTGTTTTGAATCGTTACACTTAAAAAAGCGTAACTCAAATTTTGACGATCTTCTCATTTAAAACTCCACGCAGACGTTACCAATCCTTGAACAAACCTACTTTGAACCAAATTCAAAAATTATATTTCTTCTGATAATCATGGCCTATGTAACCCCGTTTAAAACAGGGCGTGACTTCAAACTACGATTTTTTTTTTAATTTTTCCCAGACGTACAGCTTAGCCCAAGAAAACAACTAGCCATGCCAAAACGGTCAGTCACAGATCTCAACCATTTTAGATTTGCAGTAAATTTTGCACATGTTTCCGGTATGGTTGAATGAGATTGACTCAAGAAAAACTTTAGAAAATGATTCATGAGTTTTTACATGTGATTTATTTGAAAATTTGAGTCCCGAAACTGTAAATTTTAGAGAAAAAATTCTATGAAGAATTATCGAGAATAGTTGGAGCTACAAAAAAAAAATATACAACCACTATAGAATCTTGATAAAAAATTATGTTTGAGACTAAGTTTCATTATGGAGAAGCTTTGAATTTTTTTTATAAAGGACAACATTCCGTCGATACTTCATTTTTTTTCAATTAATATGTTTTGATGACAAAATAAGAATCTTGATATTATTCTTAACCACAATAAGTATCATCATCATCACTCAAGTAGCAGCCATTTTCTAGTTAATTTAAGTAAAATGCAAAAGTGTAATAATTCAGCAATGAAATAAGCCGTTATAATTAGACATTCGCCATTCTCCTCGAAGAACAATAGGGTTTTCAAAAGTATTGACCCTATTTCTCTCTACTGACTTGAATTTCTTTATAGAATAATAACTTGAAAAAGGCTAGTTCAAGAGATGTGACCATCATAATCATTATAGTTTCGAATAATTTAAAGATTCGTAGCATGTAATTAAAAATGTATTTATTTTGACAAAAAACCAAAATTTTGAAAATTGATTTGATCAAACGAAAAGCTATTTAATTGAAAATTGCTACTTGATGAAACTTTGTCTCAAACATCTGTTTTGAAACAATTTTGTCGAAGACATCATGTTCATAAAAATTCATTACTTTACATGATATAATTTTTGTTTTGATAATATCTTTTGAAAATGTTTGTTTTTTGACATAACTATTGCATGTTTGATCTTACAGTTTTAGAACATTTTGAGATCATCTTTTAGTCAAAAACTTTTAGTTTCATATACGTATAAAATGATTTCCATCTTTTTGCCTCTTGTTTAGTTACAAGTACTTGACGTCTTCGAAAAAATATTCAAAACAGCATTTTCTACTACTTTTATAAAAACCCAGCCTTGTACACTGAAAAGTTAAAAAAAAAATATTTCGCGCTTTTAGGAGGATAAATCAATACATACTTCAAATACAGGTCAGACTCGATAATTCGGAGACTCGATTATCCGGAGATTCGATTATCCGGGATTCGATTATCCGGAATTTTAGACTCGATTATCCGGAATGGTTTTGCAGTTTTGGACGTAGGTATAAGAGGGGGATTGAAAAAGGATTTTTTGAGTTTGCTGGCCAACAATATTTTTCTCTTCTCAAGACCCTTAATAATTTCTGGCTACGCCACTGCGTCATACAAATAAAACAACGAAAAAAGATAATATTTAAGTTCTTTTATCGCAGATTTCAATTTTTCTTTTAGTGATTCGATTATGCGGAATGAAAAAAAAATCGATACTCCGGATAATCGAGTCCGACCTGTACAAGGAAAAGAAAGCGTATTTTCTCACTGAAATACTTTGTGAAGACACCAAAGCGTTTGGAAGCATTATGAAGGCACTATTAATTAAGAGCGACTAAATCACCCACTGTGGAGTGTTTTGAATGGATTCCGATATTATAATTCATACCACAAATATTTGTATATTACAAAAAAAAAACAAAAACGAAACTTTTATTTTGCCCTTCGTTTAACAAACCATGCCGTTGAAAGCTGGACAAGTACTGCGATTCTCACTATTCAATTTGTAGATTCTGTTTTCCCACTTGTTTCACGTAAGTGCCTCTGCTTGCGGGTTCGCCCCCTCCCTTTTGGCCCTTCGTACAATGGTACGTACAATCGTACAATTCAAACTCCATATTGAACTAAAACACTTCTTTTTTCATTTTTAATATTTTTACATTTTCATCATAGAACCTTGATTCGAAACAGATGTTTTAAATAAAATTTCATGATGGAGGAAATTCTAATGAACAAGATTTTTTAAGAACAACTTTTGGCCGATTTTAAAAATTTTAGTCAGAATAAAGACGTCCGATGATTAAATTAGAATAACGAATAACTAATAAAAATGGACTCTTTTAATATTCATTTTTTTTGCATTCAACTTGAAATAACTTGAAAATAGTTACTTCTAGATCAAGATTATTTCATAATCATCTAAACGTGTTTAAATTGGAAAAAAATGATATTAAAAATCGATGAAAAGTTGGTTTAAGAAAAACTTTTCCATTAACCATTTCTCCATAATGAAACCTGGTCCGAAATATCTGCTTCCTATCAAGAATCTATGGTGAAAATTCAGAAAATATGAAAAATGTTTTTCATGATAATTTAAATTTCAAATTTTATTTTTGAGTTTTCCATAAGGAATAATAAGATTTTTTTCAGTGCATATTTTTCTCTTGTAGTCTGAACGGTCTACTGCAACTTCTCCATGAAACATTTTTCTCTAAAACCAACAGTTTCGGAATTAGAGTTTTTCATATCAATTGCATGCAAAAATTCTTAGGCCATTTTCAAAAGTTATTCTTGAGTCGAAATTATTGATTTATCGAAGGAAAACACTTATTCTACCATACCAAAAACTTGGGAAAAATTTACTGCTAATGGAAGATGGTCGAGTTCTGTGACTGACCGATTTGACATGGAAATCGTCTAATGCAAAATGTCAGAATAATTATGTTAAATAACTGAATGCAAAAAAAAAATAAAAAAATAAAACAGGACGGCGAACGTCATTGGCTTATGTACCGAAATTTTCTTACAAATATAAATTTTAGTATTAAAAACTAAACGAGGATTTAAATAAGAGTTTTCCTATTGCGGGGTTATATTGATCCTTTATCAATGTGATAATTGTTAATTTAAAACTAACTCTACGTACTGAACTTGGGCTCCCTAAGTCCGAATGTCTGTTAAATTTTAAAAATAATAATCAATAGTGTCCTGATTTTTTTTATAAAACTTTGTTTTGCCGTGTAAAAATAATCCGTGCAAAAACAGAATCGGGTGTATACTCAAAATTCGAGTGTAAGTGAAGGGATGTGACAAAATTTAAAAAATCAGATTAAAAGGGGGGACGGACCTGGTGTAGTAGTTAGAACACACGTCTCTCACGCCGAGGACCTGGGATCGAATCCCATCCCCGAGATAGTCACTAAAAATCTCGTATTTTGTTGACGATAAAGACATGTATACATTATTTTAGCCCAAATGCATGTCGTAACTGAAGAAAACATGTCTATTTATGAAGTATTGAGATAAAAACATAAGCATTGATAACGGTTAAATTCGTAGTTGCTACTCCGTGATGGATAAGAATAATCGAAGGTGCATAAGGATTAGAAGAGATGTAGCTGGGGAGGAGCTTTTCATCATCAATGTACACTTCGAACATTGAAAAAGTCAATAACGGCGCCAGCCACGCCTTGCGGCCATCGAGGAAGAGAAGGAATGCTAGTTAGACAACCGTTGTTACTAGAGACCGAGATCACCTCTGCATCTCCATGCTTCACACGGGAAGGAGTTTTGTTAGTGGGGAGGGATCATAGTTGTATGATCAGGATTCACCATGGTAAGTGATTCGATTCGTGTAATCTGAGTTAAAAACGTTACCTATCAGTATCCTAAAGACAACGCGAACATACGGTGAGTCAACATTTTGAGCGTCGTACCATACAAAAGTTAATTTTTATAATGATAAAAATCAAGTACAAAAAAATATGGGGTTTTAATGCAATGTACAAGAGTTTATGTCGACACTTACATTGATGGACTGTTCATCTTGAGTAACATTCCTACCGTTGTCATGATAAAAATACGTTTCATAATAAATTGTACATCTATACAAATAAAAATGGAGTGTTGTTTGTATGTCACGAAATGGCTTCCGAACGGGTAAACGGATTTGAATGAATTTTTCTCCGGTTTGTTCGTTAAGGGTTCCGACGTGTTTGTGTGTATAAGAGCACAGGATATTCATCGGGAAAGTCGAAAAAACGAGCGTGAACTGAACTGTCATTTTGTATGGGACGATCCATAGCGTATTTCAACAACCTACTTGATGGCAAGACGAAGTTTGCCGGGACCACTAGTTTAAAATAAAAGCATGAAACGAGCTCACCATCCTTAACTGATCAGTTGTAAGGTTCTTCAAAGAGCTTGCTCATTTCACAAAAGAAAAATATCACTCTGACGACGCGAAAATCCGAATTCGATTGCACTCAGAACGCGTGCATACTAAAACGAAAAAAAAAACTTCGACGCAAATAAAACAATTTTTCTGCTTGGGCTTCAATGAAGCACTGATCAGCAAAATAAACCAACTTATTTCAAAAACTGCACCAGCCTTATCTAATAATATGGAGATGATGAAAAAACCGTACAAAATCATCTTTTTTCAATAAGGAGCGAAAATAAATTCTTAACGTGCTCGTTTTTCCACCACTTTCCCTAATTTTTACAGAAACAAACATTCGCTAACACAAAATTTCCCAACAAACAATTTTAAAATCGTAAAGGCATACTACGTTAATTTTCAACAGAATTAGGGGTTAAATTCAGAGAAAATTTAGAGTATCTCTCACTTTTCGCTCTCTGTAACAATCATGATCCACAGCACATCATGGGAGTTTGTTTATCGTCTACTACTACATCTTTGATTATATCGGGGGGATAACAGTGCATGATAAAACCCATCTAAACAAGCTGCAAACCAAATACTATAGGATGTTCAGGGGTGGTTTATCATGCCAGTATAGTGAAACATCTACAACCAATGGTAATTAGGCGAGAAAATTGATTTTATCATCACTCTATTTTTGGGGCTCTCATTCGCTGTTGCTGTTTATCAAGCTTGTTACAAAATGCGAAGCTTTGTCGATCATGCACCGATACAAATGCGATGTTCTTCTTCGCTTATTTTGACCGTGCCTCGAAATCAAATGAGAACAAATTCTGCAATGCCTTTACAGTAGGGTGCGGCTTATTTTTCAAAAGTTCTCAAAACCAAAAATTCGTATGCTCTACTGAATTCTAATCACATTAAAAGAGAAACCTCAAAATCTGAGCCAAAAATATTAAAACTTAGAGGTGGCGCAAGCGTCTTGAAGGTAAATTTTCAGGTTATGAAAAATGACCTTCAGTGAACTAAACATAACTTTGTTATTTTTCAACCGATTTTGAAACTTTTAGCATAAATACCTTCAAAACTAAATTTACGAAAACTCTATAGAATATCAAATTTGTCTAAAATCAAAAATAGTTTTAGTTACAAGTAATTTTCAAAATTTTTCCTCATTTTTCTAAAAATTTCAACTTTGTTTGACCATAACTTCATGATTACTCAACCGATTCCAAATCTTTTAACATGATTTTGAAGCTAATTTAATTGGTTTCAAACCTTTCATACATCACATTTCTCTAAAAAAAATGTCTTGACCAAGTTATTCAGCAAAAACTGAACAAAAACATGATTTTTTTTAACGAAAAATGCCAGTTTTTTCAATTTTTTGCCAGTCAAATATTACCTTCAAAGCTGAAACTGTTTTTTCTCATTTGATTAACCTTTGTGAATGACTTTGCAATCATTTTTAAATAATTCTGCAACAAAAATTTTTTTGCGTATGTAAAAATATATATGCACTATTCAACTCGTTATTAAGGCAAGATGCTTTATAAATTTAAATTTAATAGAAAAAAAACAATTTCCGGCGAAAAAAACTTAAATAATCAATAAAAATTTGATTTTTCAATGAAAAATCATGTTTTTGGGTAGTTTTTGTTGAATTACTAAGTCAAAACCATTTTTTAGAAAAACGTGTTTTATAAACAATTTAAAAACAAATGAATTTGCTTCAAAGCCATGAAAAAAGATTCGGAATCGATTGAGTAATTATGAAGTTATGATCAAACAAAAATGATTTTTTTAGTAAAATGAGAAAAAATTTGAATAAAAGTATTTTTAACTAAGACTAGTTTTAATTTTATACAAATTCGATGTTCAACAAAGTTTTTACAAATTTAATTTTAAAGGTAATAATGCTTAAAATTTCAAAATCGGTTGAAAAATTACACCCGATTCTGTTTTTGCACGGGAGATGCGTACCGTGCAAAAAAAGTTTTCAGTTCAAAATTTCAAAAACCGTGCAAAAAAAGTAACATGATTTCTCGACGTTTCATGCAAAAATAAGGTTTTGGCGAAAATAAATGTATGGAAACTTTTTTTGCACGGCCGTGTAAAAAAAATCCGTGCAAAAACAGAATCGGGTGTACAAAGTTATGTTTATTTCACTGAAGGTCATTTTTCATAACTTGAAAATTCACCTTCAAGACGCTTGCGCCACCTCTAAATGTTAATATTTTTGGCTCATATTTTGAGGTTTCTCTTTTAATGTGATTAGAATTCAGTAGAGCATACGAATTTTTGGTTTTGAGAACTTTTGAAAAATAAGCCGCACCCTACTGTACAGGTACATTTATATTGGCACTCTATTAGTGAGAAATAAAAGCAAGAGGCACGGTGATGAATTTCACACGAATTTATAATATTATAAAATCAAAAAATTAAGAATTTTGAAAAAAATGGAATTCGGAGCCAAATGAATTTGGGAATGGTCACCCCAAATACAAAACAATCAAAATACTGTTCGAAAAGTTTTAGGCTACCGATAGTCCTAGCTAATATAACGACATTTTGCTAAACACTATCTCTGTTTTCTATAGAACTGCACTACTGTTCGAAATGACATTTCCGATCCCAGGCTTACATATTCTCGGACCAGCACGTCATTTCCCTCACCCTTGCAAATGCAAATTAAAATTTCCAAACTTGTTCTTGCATTGCGGAATCGAACTGACCAACTAGCAAAATGCCATTGGAGTATTCGTCTAAATTGCAATGCTACAAATTGTAAGGGTATGCGAAATACCGAATGATTCCGTCAAATACGTTTCGAAACGAAATTCCGCGGAATTCCACGGAACTCGCACAGGCGAAATTTGTATTTTGCTATTTCGTTTCGTTTCGCCAAATTGTTAAAATATTTCCACGGAAAATTGAAAACAAACGGAATAAAACGGAATTTCGCGAAATTCGAGATTAATTTCGAACAAAAAAAAGGCAAAGCGTTCACTTCTACTGCTGGCTTTAAGTCAAAAATGGGTCCGTATTATGGATCAAATCGACTCATATCATGGATCAGAACACTATAACAGCAAATTATCTGCGAGGACCCGACACGAATGCCAAACGAATGGTAAAGTGTCGGTAATAAATAATAATAATAATCTGCGAGCCAAACGCATGGTGTGCTAGTGAAAGCATACGTTTTGGCGTTTCTTTAGGAATCGTCTTATCTTAGATTCATAACTGTGGTATGGGTTTCCTCGTGGCGAATAGCCCAGAAAAGGAACAACTGCGTTTGATGAACTACCGCAAAACCGCAATTCTTCCATAAGAATGAAGAGAGCAAAACCACGGTTTCCTCCGGGGATCATCGCGTGTCCTTATGAGCAAATCCGTTAATATATCGCAAAAATTGTTTGTACACAAATGTCAATAAAAGCTGCGGAGCGTGAGTCCCTGATGTTCTGCATGACGTCACTTTTAATTCTGCATAAGAATAGAGGGAGAATAGAAGAGAAAACTAATAGCTCGCATCAATGACTAAAGGCTCTCCCAAATCAACGCGATTTTTTCCGCGATGGCGACGAAAAATCGCCGCGATTTCGTTGTTGTGTCATAAAACTGGCTCTACCCCATTTGGCATAATGCCATTTGACATAATGCCGTTTGGCATAACGCCATTTGGCATAATTTGAAGAATACATTTCCACAAAAAAATTAAAATTTGGACTCGATAAATCCAACGTGTCATCTTCGACTCTAGACAATGGAATTGAATCACTTCCGAGTTTCGACCGGTGGCTTCCAAGTGACCCTTGTAAATGTGAGTACTTATTTGTATCACTTCATGAAGGAGTAATATGAGGAATATAAAATTCGCCACCATAGAGTGATCTCGCTCAATCGTAGAATGCTCTCTGAACGTCTGTCTTGTTTTATTTGTGATAATGCTGTAGTTCGATTTTTGAGGGCGTAGAAACCAAATATAAAGAACTGCTAATGTTCTAAAGTAGGACAATCTCAAGATGCTTTGCCTTAAATGCTACAAAAATCAGTTGATACTGGATAATAATTCAGTAGGGCAACTAACCTATCGTTGAACGGCTGAAAATCTTGCCTATTTTTAACAGTCCATGTATTCCTAATGACGTGTTCTACAATTAGCGAGCCTTTATGCATTCAAAAATTGGCGAATTACTCTATTAGAAACTATACCTTCTTAAAAACATAAACTGTTCTTTTTAGTTTGTAGCGTAAAGAATCATAGGTACGCCAAAATCGAAGTTTATTACATCGTGTTGATTCGAATTGCCCGGACGCTTCGAATCTTCGACACCGGTCTTAATTCACACAAAAATCTTTTTTTTTTGCTACTGTTATGCATGGATAATGTAGAAAAAGTTTCAATTATGGAAATTAGACGAAAAAACACTTCGTCTTATTTCTCTGGGCCAGTTGTTTGTTTAATGCCGGCTGGATCTAGGATCGAAGCCCAGAGAGCAAGCCACACGCACCTGGGACACTACATATCGAACTCATCAGCAAAAGGGCTGGGACCAAGGACTTTTCTTCCCTTCCGAAAGAAGACGCGATTAGGGAGTTAATGTCTCAGGAACAGCCGACGGCGTCGATAAAAATTGATACCCGACTGACTGGGGTGAGAAGCAATCATGCTTACCACTAAACCATCGACACTGCTACGAGAAAGTCGGAATTTGGTCCAAAAACACCGAGAAACATGCCACTGCCTGACTTTCAAAGCTTCTAGCAATTCGAAGCAGCACGGTTTGAAAGTTAGGATTAGCTAACATGCAAACTCAAAAGAACAGCTCATGTTTGGAAGAAGATGAAATTTACTAATCTATATAAATTGCTCTGCACTAACGCGTAATGTTCATTTCTGTAAAATTTGAACAATACGGCTGCAGTATTTTACAGGTTCTGCTACTTCAATTTCTCCTCTAGATATATAACGTATACGGGAAATTCAAAAATATTCCAAGTGTGTACACAGCCGCACATGGAATTTCTTAATTTATGGGAGTCAAGCCCACTCTTTCATTCAGTCAAATTGTACACAACGACCTGGTACGTTGCTAGTGTTTCAACTCGCATTCTAATAATGCTGTCTCGAAATCAATTATCCCATATGATTGGATCTCCATCTACACAATACTTCTCCAACGACATGCTCAATCGCAGATGTAACTCTACATTGTTGATGTTTTTGTTATCAGCCTTAAATGCACACTTTGTGACAATTCTTTCTTAATGTGTTTCCTTGTACTTCACATTACTTCTTCAAACTGAAAATCATGGTCAATATTTTCCCCTTCTTCCAGTAAACTTTACTTGCCTTAGACAAATATTTTAAGCTCCAAAATAAACGTTTTGAAATGTGAGAAAAACAATATTTCATTTAATTATGCCAAACGGCCGTTATGCCAAATGGCTATTATGCCAAATGGCTATTATGCCAAATGTACATTATGCCAAATGGCATTAGGCCAAACGGAATTATTTCAAATAGGGTAGAGCCCATAAAACTCTACATGTGGCAGCGAAATCGCAGCGATTATTTGTCACTATCGCCGTAAAAAATCGCGTTGATTTGGGTGATCCAAAGCCACACCTCAAATCTTCAAGAGCACAAATCTAAAGAACCAGACGTCCATTCAAGCTGAAAACTCTATCGATTGGTTACTCGATGGCCAATCGATCAAGTGTTCAGCTTGAACCGCTGTCGGATTCGTTAGATTTGTGCTCTTGAAATTCTGAGGTATGCCTTCGATTTATATTCACCTTAAACAAGGAAGATGCATACATTATTTTCTATCGAAAAATGAATCTAGGTTTATTCACGCTGTACCACACCACCAACTCCTCTCTCCTCTTATAACGTGACATAATTTCCTCACGACCCCCAATTAAAAGAAAAAATACGAATGTTGATTATATATCATTACAAGTATTGGAAGCCAAATGCCGCAAGGCAAAGGTCTTAACCTTTTCAATACCGACATCAAGTTTCAAAATTCTCTAGTTTCGCCATCTTTCGATCGATTTTGATGATTTATTTTAGGAAAAATCACAAATCAGTTATAAATTTGATTCATGCATTGCATGCACCATCAAAATTGGTTCCGGATTCAAATTCAAGTTTGGTGGGGTACCTAGGGTATTTCACAATGGAAAAGCGCAACAATTTTATTTCGATTTTCGTATATCTAAAACTCGAGAAAAAAAAATAATAAGCCAAACATTAAATTTAACTCATTGAAAGACGGGTCTGAACGAACATTGGTGAACTTGTCAATCTTATTTGCGGTTCCTCTATGCTATGTATCCCAGGTTCAAAACTTTTTTTATTCGAAATTTTCAAATATTTTTTAAAATACACTCGAGGCTCAAAATTTTAGTGAAAATGTGATTTTGTAGTCAGTTTTAAACAAAGAATCTGAAAATGATATAATATGAACAATCCTTAATTCTTCCAGAAATTCCTTCACAGATTTTGGAATAGGATCATTTCTCCAGTATTTGCTCTACAAAATAATAGAATAACCTTTAGTATTTTCTACAAGGTTTACTCTTAAAGTTTGTATTCATCCAGATTTGATCCCTCCAAGAATTAATTCACAGTTTATGCAAGGCTTTTCCAGAAAATATATTAGGAACTTCTAAATTAATCCCAAAAGGCAATCATGGTTAAGTTGCTGCCGCAATATCTCTTGGAGTTTATTACTTTTGCAGTTCTTTCAAATTTATCTTGATTGATTTCTTAGGTATGTATTGATGGATTCTTTCAAATTTAATTTAATTCAATACTCCAGCAAATACTAAAGCAAATATGCCAGTGATCCCTTCGTTCTACTTATTTTTCTTCTTCTTTCTGGCGATATGTTCCAACTGGGACAGAGTCTGCTTCTGAGTTTAGTATTTTCATGATCACTTATCGACTTGTGTGTGTCCTTAATCACATTCATTCAAGCCACAAAGCATAAAGCACAGCAAAAATATATGAATATCATTATTCCATGTTTTATGGTAGCCTTCATTTCGTCCAAAAAGATTGAAAATCGGTCAAACGGTTCAAAAGTTATAATATTTTTAAAAATAAAAATGTTGCAAAATCGCGATTTTTCTGGTCACCCTATTTCGGAAATGGTCACCCTAATCAAAAAATCCAAAAATACGTGTATCCTTATTTCGGATAAGGAATAAAATAGCAAATTTTCACGGAATTCGGAGACCCACTAGATCGGTTTTTCATGGAATGCCTGATATATTAGTATAACATTACTTCCACATGATTAAAAAAAATGTAAAGTATTTCTAAAAATCAAATTAATTTTGGGCTCCTCTCAATATTTTTGAGATTGTTTTAAATGTTTGTAACTGCTCTTCGACCCAATTCTTAGTCGTAAAATTTAAATTAAACCCACTCATTGCCTTGTGCGAATGTCGAATATGTCGAAATGAAACCTTATAAAGTTAAAAGAAGATTTCAAACAAACAGAAAAGAGTCTTACCAAAACATGTAAGGATTCCGCTGAGCAACACTAAGGTTTCCATATGGTAGAGGATTTAAAAAGACATTTTTATGCCCATTGTCAAATTTCCAGCTTTTGACAAGAAAAAAAAATTAAACGTGTATTCCGCGAAACAAATTCAAAAATTTCGTTTCGTTTCGAAATATTCCGTGAGATATTTGATTTCGTATCGAGTTACACGAAACATTTTTAAATTTCGTTTCGTTTCGTCATTATCAGTGCAAGATATTCCGCGTATCGTTTCGTTTCGTATCGACATGGAAAAAATCCATATCGCATACCCTTAACAAATTGTATGGCCTCGAGAAGAAGATGCTTCCTAGGAAGTACATTTTGGATTTTTTTTTCTCTTCCTGCACTGTTCTTATTTTCCATTTCCTAATACAAGCACCTTACACCGAAAATCCCTTACCTATCGGTTTTCCAACCGAGCCCAAAACGATACGAAATGGATCCTGAAACTGCAATCGAATTCGCATTCGTTTCGAAACAACTCGGCTCACACTGCTGATGGATGGAAGCCCCGGAAGGAGGAGTACAAGGTTTTCCTCTCGCCTCTGTCCGGTTGAAAACGACAAACTGGTGGGTAATCCCAAAAACATCCGAAACAACGAGCCGGGCCTTCGAGATGTTCTGCATTCTGGACATCATTGGTTTCCTGTAGATGGAATTTGCTGTGCTTCATTCTGTACACATCCTCCTCCTCCTCCTGCTTCAGCAATGACCCTCTGATCAGTTGCAGTGTTCCGGAAAAACGCAAAGCTTTTCGTCGACATGGAGAAAACTGGTGTCCTGTTGTGAAGTGGTTCTCAACCAACCACTCGAACGGTTCACTTCAGATATATGTCTTGGATGAAGAATCGTGTTTGAGGATGTTGCTCGAGTTTGTTTCTTGAGAACCTCCACTTCAGATGGGCTTCAATCGGTAAATCGCAACAATGCAATGCTATGTCAGTTCATTCGGTAGTTTTGGGCTGCGGTGGGGCATCCTTCTCGTAGAAACTGTTATGTAACAATCAACTAGGACAACAACGACGACGATGAGAACGTTTGAAATTTTAAAATCCAGCCTTAAGAGACAAAGGACCGAATGCGATTTAGAGATAGCATTGATTGACCCCGTTTACGGTTCGATGGAATCGGCAAAATGGATATCGTTCGTATAATTGAATTACGAACGTTGGGAAACCACAACTTGGTACCAAGTTTAGTCCCTAGCGATACATACTAACAGATAAAGGTATAATTTATAAAGCACACAAAGATTATTCTTATTTGAGATCAAATAAATCATCCTCCACTAAATCTCCCCTCGTCTAATAACATTAACGAAGCAGTAACTTAGACAAATTTCCAAATCTTGAGGGAGCTTCACTAATAATGGCAAACAGGCCCACCACCCACACTTCCGTTGTTCTTGAGCGCAAAAATCACAAAAGAACGCGATGCCCTTCGTCATTTTTTCACCGCTGGGAATTATTCATCCTGCCTGTCTGCCTTGTTCCACCGCCTCCATAATCTCGCAGTCGCAAGGCAACGCACATCTGAAGACGGTGCTGGAGCTTGCTTGGCTATGTTTCACCTAATGATGGTATCAAATGCGAATCTACACGCCGCCCTCCTCCAACAGCAGCAGCGAGCGCGTCAAGCTCAAACGTGAGATATCCAGCAAACTTTTTTTTCGCTGCCACTCAGCTTGGTTCGCCTTCTTCCTTCCAGACAGTTGAGCTCTGTATCGCATCAGCTTGCGTATCGGATGTTTAGATGCAGGGATGTCAGATGGAAAGATTTGATTTTCAATGGTAGACATTTGAAATACGAGACCTATTTAAAAATATGTGAAAACTGTTCGAAAACAATTTAAAATTATTGAATTTATTGTTAGTTTTTTTTTAATTTTAAAACATAAGTTAATTGGCAAATACAAAATCTCCTCTTGACATTCCTTCGGAGATTCTGTGCAAAACTTTTAAATTCTTTCAAAATTTCCTTTAGAATTTCTCACCAGAAAAATAACTCCAGAGATCCCTCAAATGTCTAATCCAATGATTTCTGCTTATGGTATGACCCATAAAAATGCACTTAAGTCAGAAAAAGCCGTTGATTGTCATATATTCTGATGATTAACTTTATACGAATTCCATGTCAAATCTGTCAGTCACCGAACTCGACCATCTTCGATTTGAACTAAATGTTGCACATGCTTTCGGTATGCTAGAATAAGTGTTTTCCATAGAAAATGGCCTATAAGTTTATGCATGCAATCCATTTGAAAAATTGTAACTCCGAAACTGTTAATTTTAGAGAAAAATGTTCAATGAAGAAGTTGTAGCGAACCGTTTGGACTATGAGAAAAATATACCCTGAATACACTGAAAATTGAACATAGATGATGACGATCAATAGATGTGGACCCACCGACCATAGGAGAGGTTGAAAAGGCTATCAGCGAGCTGAAGAACTGTAAGGCTGCGGGGAAGGACGAGATCCCGGTCGAGCTTCTCAAGCACAGAAGCGAGCAGCTTTACCAGTCGATCCACCGAGTACTTTTGAAGGTATGGAAGGACGAAGAATTGCCCACCAGCTGGTTGGATGGCCTCATCCGCCCTATCTACAAGAAAGGGCACAGACCGGAGTGTGCCAATTACAGAGGAATTACCCTGCTGAATTCGGCGTACAAAATTCTGTCGCGCATCCTGTTTAACAGACTGAGACTGCTCGAGGAGTCCTTCAACATTGCACTCGAGGGTGCTATTAAGAGATCTGGCGTGCAGAGAAATGGCACTATTATCATAAGGTCGCACATGCTTCTTCGCTTTGCGGACGATATAGACCTAATTGGAATCAATCGCAGGTCAGTGGAAGAGGCCTTCGTGCCTCTGAAGAGGGAGACAGCGAGGATAGGCCTGACCATTAATTCTACCAAAACGAAGTACATGGTTGCAGGTAGAGATAGAGTCAGACATGGTGGTGTAGGTGCTGAGGTAGTGTTTGATGGAGATGTGTTTGAAGTTGTTGAAGAATTTGTTTATCTTGGAACACTTGTGACATGTGACAACGACGTTTCCCGCGAAGTGAAAAGACGTGTTGCGGCTGCAAATAGGGCGTTTTACGAACTACGTAACCAGCTTAGGTCCCGCAGCTTGCAAACGAAAACAAATTTCGCCCTGTATAAAACATTGATACTTTCGGTAGCTCTCTACGGGCACGAAGCGTGGACGTTGAAAGAGTCAGACCGGAAAGCTCTCGGTTTCAAGCGTAAAGTGCTGCGGACAATACTCGGTGGGAAACTCAAAAATGGTGTGTGGCGCAGACGCATGAATCACGAGTTGTATCAAGTGTACAAAGATCGAATAATATCAAGCGTGTAAAATACAGCAGACTTCAGTGGGCTGGTCACTAAGTGCGAATGTCGGAAGAAAGAATTGCGAAAATATCAAGGTAGGTACACTGAAAATATATATATTTTTTTCATAAAAAATTCAAAAATACAACTTAAATTTAAAATTACATAAAAACCCCACATTTTTTCCAATTTTCACGTTGGAATCATGATAGGAAATGGATGTTTGAGACAAAGTTTTATGATTTACAATTTTTTAATAATTTTGTTTTCTTGGAACAACTTTTGGTCGATTTCGAAAAACTTTTTTTTTTTGTAGAGATAAATACGTTCTGATTATACAATAAAATAGACCATTTTTATAAGTTAGTCGCAATTCTCCATACAACAAAAAAAAAGTTTTCAAGAGTAAAGGCTATATATATCTTCATTTTCTTATTTTTCCTGATGGAGAATCGCGAATAACAAATAAAAATGGCCTATTATATTATGTGATATATATTTTTTGTGTTTAACTTAATATAATTCGAAAATGGCTTCTTCTAGAAAACTGATCACGATAATAATTATGGTTAAGAATGATTGTATCATCAAAACGTATTTATTTTTACAAAAATAATAATTTTTTTTGTAAATCGACCAAAAGTTGTTCTTATAAAAACTTTTTCATAAAAATTTCTCCATCATGAAACTTTGTCTCAAACCTCTGTTTCCAATCAAGATTCTATCGTGAAAATTTAAAAAATATTAAAAATGGGGTTTTGTGTAATTTAAAATCGAAGTTTTACTTTTGAATTTTTTTTTATGGAAATGTATAAAATATTTTTTCAGTGTTTGTTTTTTTTATTATAATTCAAATGGTTTGCTACAACAGCTTCATAGAACTTTTTTCTCTAAAATCAACAGCAAAAACTTTTAGGCCATTTTCAAAAGTTATTCTTGAGTGTAACTAATCGATTTTTCTAAGAAAAACATTAATTCTTAAAGATTATCGAGCACAATTTTTATTTTTTCGATTCATTTTGGATGGAATTCGTCATTACACTTTTAAAATCACATTCAATTTTTCAAAATATAAGTTTGGGCGGACTCAGAGGATGGAGGACGCCTTAGAGAACTTGTTTTACATGATCATTATAATCTTAGTTTACACAATAAGTAACACAATAATGATTTTTACAGCACGAGGCGTACATTTATCCAATGAGGCTTGCCGAGTTGAATAACTACGACGAGTGCTGTAAACATCGAATACTGCAAAGAGTCGCGAACAACATTGTTTGCAATTTCGTGAAAATGCCACTTGAGGGTATCAGAAAGCTGTTTCATGATGCGATTACCATTATTTACAACAAGAAAAGTTTTGTAATGATCCATTACACAACATATAACAGTTGCGTAATGAAAAAGCGTCACGTAATGGTGTTAACCTGGGAGGGAGAAATCAATACAAAATTTCTGTACATCAAGGAGAGCCGAGATTTTGCTGTCACGAACTGTCACTGTGAGCCCAGATCTTAAAGAGTGGACAAACAAGGTAAAAGCGCGTAATTCATCAGAACATATTTTTGCATTTTATCAAAGTTGACAACAATCGACTGAATCTCAATTCCTACACATTCAAAAGCAATGTCACGATAACACCTTTTATTTTGATTGAGTATAAAGTATTGAAACACGCATCATTTTACTTTTTTCCAATAAAAACGAATATAAAATACACAGAAAACTTAGGCCATTTTCACATGTTAGTCCGGAAAGATCGAAGGTGCACAATAAAAGAAAACCAGCGTTTTTCCTCAAGCCTGCCTTGATTATCGTTGATGAGTTGGAGTTATCTAGCAGTTTGGAAAAATGTTGTTTCATATTTCGTGTGTAGTATCAGCCCAGGTCATAACGGCAACTAATTCAGTTGCGTAATGGTTCTAGCAATTGATAACAGTTACAAAATGACTCTAAAAAAGGCTCTAAAAGGAAAAAAAAATGCCATTCCTTGACATATTTGCGTGATGAAATCAGCTTTTTACGCTGAGAAATTGCAAAAAAATGCTATACCAAGGGCTTTGAAAGCAATTGCGTATTCATTATTATATTATGTATAACATTATTCATTATGCCTTAATTATTTTTCAAAGTTGAATAAATACGTAAATAAAGATGTTTATACGAACTTTTTTGTGAAACAAATTTGTTCCTTTGATAAATGACAACTTAGATTAACACCGGCTCATATATTATTTAAGCAATACAGAGCCGTTTATATCTGTTTATATTTTTTGAATAAACATAAAAAATAGTTCAGCCAAAAATAGAACACAAATATTAATTTATATTTTTCCAGGGATTCGTAGCTTCGGGAGTACCTCCATGGACTTTTTAAGAACTCTTCAGGGGTTCATTTCAAGAAATGTCACTTAAACTTTTTTGTTACAATTTCTCTTGATACTCCAGCAGAATTCTGCGAAAAAGAAATGTTTTTTTTTGTTTTTCATTGGTATGAGAATATATTGAAGAATATCTTCAGGAATATTTTTAGATTCATAGAATACCTAGTTCCTACAGGAACTTCTCTAGAAATATGTTAACAATATTTTTAAAGATATTCTTGAAGAGAATTATTGAGTAATCATCGGTGCTGTTCACATGAAAATCTCTAGAAAAAACTGATTTACTTTGGAATGTTAAGGCACAACAGTTGACACAAAAATACTTGTTCGTGGCACAGCTCTAACCAGAAGAAAAGAGAAAGAATAAATAGGTTCTTAAGATTATTTGCAGCATATGTAAGGATCATACAATAGCTTTATGAGATTTTTAGCCAACAAATCTACTGTATAGCTCATAATTAATCCAATAATAAATGAATACTTTAACTTATTCTATCGGCAAAAGTTAAAGAGAACCCTGTACAGGCTCAAGTTGTTTTATTTTAGAACTTTCTCTGGAATCTTATCAATAATTTTTCCATGAGTTTGCATTGACTAGTATTCAAAAATGTGTAAAAAATTAAAAAAAAAATGTCACCATTTTTTTTGGTTGTTCTTGCCAAAACTGTTTTACGCATTTTACCAAGGAAATTTTTCATCGATTTGACCTTAATACCACTGAGAATATCTCGGTGAACTCTCATTAAAATTCCTGCTCAAAGATCTTCCAGGAATATCTACTGGAATTTTTCAAAACATACACTAGATACTACTTCAGGGGTTTTTTTGTCAATTTCTGAAAGAACTTTCTCAGAGAATTTTAGTTTTGACGTTGTTTTTACGGATGAGGAAGTTTAGTTTATAATTTAACTATTTTAGTTTTGATTTAAGTGAGCTGTCCGGAATTCAAAACCAAGTGTCCGTAATATAAAACAAAAGTGATGTTGCGTCCGGAATAAGAATCATGGAAAGATCATTATTTTTTATTTATTTTAGGTAATACAAGCTGTGGAATCCGATTCTTCTCCCAACATACGAAAGTTATGTGTTTTGAAAGTTTGATTACGCATAGGTATCAAACATTATGTTTCAATTTATATGTTTTTTAATCGGTTATCTTTCAGTGAGGCCTTAAGTGTCCGCAATATAAATCAAAACGGTAACTATTACTTCAAGTTTTTCAGGTGAAATTATTCCAAGATTTTTAAGGGTTAAACAAGAAATTTCATTAAGGACACTTGAACATTGATCCAGTGTTGCATTTGAACACGTTCAGTTTGCGTTCCAGTTCTTGAACATTGATTAGGGCAAACGCTCCCTTAGTGGAGGTAGCTCCAATAGTGGAGGTAGTGTGTTTTGACATGTTTCGCACTAATTTATGGCTATGTGATATTTTTCTATGATGTACGATGCGAAAATAATACAAGTTATCGAAAAATATTCATGAAATTTAACCGTTAAACTATTTAAAACAATTATTTTGCTTAAATTTTTTGCTCCTTTGCACCTATAGTGGTGCATCGGTACCCATAGTGGAGGGTCCCATAAGAAATCAATGGATTGCGCCACTAAAGGAACCATTCTTAAAACATACCTCCACTAAAGGAACAGTGTTCCTATTATTGGTGCAAGGCTTTTTACAGGGAAATTTCAAATGAATCGTGATTTTTATACATTTGAATGATAGAAGGATTTGAAATCTATCGACTGATACGTTTAAATCATATATTTGATGATTTTATCACCGTGGTTAAGCAGTTTTCCCTTAGGTGCACCACTAATGGTACATTTGCCCTAGTTCAAAACTTTGAACCCAAGTGAGCCGAAAAATGAACGCGAAAGGAAAATTCTTTCAATGGCCGATTTAAAACATGTTTAGAAGCAGAAAGACTTGTAAAAGGTGTCAATGAACACTTAAGGTTCCATACATTGTGCGTGATATGAATTCAATGTTGTTTAAAGTAGCGTTTTAAGGTTTCGTGCTTCGCTGTGCATTTTAAAGTGAAGCAGCGTCCGAATCTTGCACGCAAGTTCACTGTTTGCTGCGTTCTCGTTCAAAATTAGAACGCGTTCAGTTCATTTTTGGCTCGCGTTCAGTTTGAAATGCATCACTGCATTGATCTATGGATTTCATTAGAGATTGCTCTTAGTAGTCCATGAATATTTCTAAGAGTTCTTTCAGAAGTTCATATTTCTTGGAGATTTGTGGAGATTGAGAAATCTTTTATTTTGACAGATTTAGATGAGATGTTTTTTTTTGCTGAAAAAAGTCGAACTGACAGTTAATTTTTGAGTCATATTTTAAAATCAGTTTATTTCATTCAAAGTGCATTCAAGTATAAGTGTTGCCATTTGAGTATGTTGCCGAAAGTATGAGGTATTGGAGTGGTTCAAAAAATCGTTTTTGCTCCACACCGCTCATTCCGCTTCTTATTCAGGCTAGCAGCAAGTCACCGGGGTACTTCATTTCAACACCACACTACTTTGTCGAAGACCGTTTTTACATCGGACGCCCCAGTAATTAGTTATTATATAAACTTTAAAGGGCTTGTGCAGTCTTAGTTTTCATCCAAATGAGCTCAAATTTTGGGGGGACACTCAGAATTTGATCTAGAATCGAATGAGTGGTGTGGAACAAAAACGTTTTTTCGAACCACTCTAATGAGGTATGTTACATTAACTAGTGTGGTGTTGAAATGAAGTACCCCGGTGACTTGCTGCTAGCCTGAATAGGAACTTTAGAATAGGTTGACTTTTAGGTTTAAAACTATATTATATGTGGTTTTCTACCCTAGACGACCACATAAAAATAATGTAAGAATTGCAATGGAAACTGGAACACGAAATACAATTTAAGGAAACATTTAAAACATACAGTATTGGACAAAACATTTGCAACTTTTTCGATTTTCCATACAAAATGACCAACTTTGGTGAGCTATATCTCAGTTATTTATAGACCGATTTGAATGAAATTTTGACAGAACATCAGACATAACTTGAATTTTAACATATATTTTTGAGTAATTTTTCCAATCACAAGTTCAAAAGCAGTAACGGTTTGACTAAAGTCAATTTTTTGACGATTTTTTATAAATGACATAACTAAACATATTGAAGGAATAGCTTCATGGTATCTTCAGCAAAGTTGTAGATATTAACGAGGTGAACAAGTTTGCTGAAGACAGTTTTTGTGTAGGGCTATCAGATTTTGAGATAAATAGTTTTGAATTTTTCGTCGAAAATTACACTTTAGATAAACCGTTATAATTTATAAACCCGTGATTGGAAAAATCACTCAAAAATATATGTTAAAATTCAAGTTATATCTGATGTTCTGTGAAAATTTCATTCAAATCGGACGATAAATAACTGAGATCTAGCTTACCAAAGTTGGTCATTTTATATGGAAAATTGAAATAGTTGCAAATGTTTTGTCCAATACTGTACATAAAGTTGTCCTAGGGGTGGTTAAATTATAAAACAAATCCTAGATGCAGTGTTCATGGTAAATTTCATGAGGAACCGCTAAGGGTAGGTGTTTTAAGTGGTATTTATTGACGGTGGTAGGTCATTTGGCATACAGTCGTTTGGCATAAAGCCGTTTGGCATAAAGTCGTTTGGCATAATGGTCGTTTGGCATAATGGTCGTTTGGCATAATGGTCGTTTGGCATGATGAGTCTGTTATCAAGAAATTATCATTTTTTCGTTTTTACGTTTCTATTGAATCTTTCTGATGACACCAGGCTTGTTTTGGAGTCAATTGATACAAAATGACACTTTATTCAACAATCATGCGCTCTTGAATAAATTTAAGCATATTAGGAAAGTTATTGCCAATAGTATTTTATTATTTATCCCGAAATTACCTTTCAAATATTATTTTTTCTTTTGAGTTTTGCTATTAAATCATGTTTTTGCACTGAAGATTTTTATGTATTTAGCACAAATCTACCCAAATTCTTTGAATTGTTCTATTTTTTTTTTCTAAATATGATGTAACCATAATTATAGATATGAACACTGTTGATTTAAAATTTCAATAAATTTGTCCTTCTTTTATGCATAGGCTGTTCTTTGGAGCTATATTTTTAAAGTATTTTTTTGTTTCCAACTGACAAAAGGGCGGCAATCGATTACATTGATCTGCTCAAATTATCAGCGAAAAGACAAATCGATTACTGAAGTTACTTCGATGGGTTATGCTACTTTTCCCCGAATGTCGGTCTCCGAACGTCGTTTCCCCGAACGCCAGTTCCCCGAACATCCCGTTACCCTGACTAGCCCGCTTCCCCGAAAAGTTTTAGCACTCATAATTGTCGTAACTTTATACATTTCAGGGTAGTGAACGATCTGACCATCTAATATGCACCCTTCTTTATTTAATTGGCGGTTCTTACAAGTTTTTCCGTCCTCAGCATTTTTGCCAACATGTGTATAGCCGAGAATGACAGAATACTTCCTTCTTTTGACTGTTTATCGTTTTTTCTCGTCACCACTTTTCGGGGAAACCAGTCATTCGGGGAAAAGTAGCACAATCATTTCGATGATTCTGAACGCACTTTTTCATGTCTTTTCGTTTTATTATGCTGCAATAATTTTTGGCGTCCATTCTATTATTGGTTTAATTATAAATTTTGCGTTCTTTTAAAAATAGGCTGTACTTTATATATATACTGTTTTAAATTTTTTTATTTAGTGAAGCTAAATGTTATTTTTTTTATTTTGCTGTTTTATCAATTCTTGCCAGATGTGTTGTTAGAATGGTAATTACTTTAAAATCTGTCAATATTCAACATATACTTTTTTTGGGGCAAACGTGTGATCTTCTTCTGAGTTATGCTTGAAAAAATATTATTTCAATCACATATTTTCCCTTCTCTCGATAACAGATGGTACAAGTACACTTCAAAAATTAGAATTTATATTGAACCGTTGAAAAGTTTTGCCACAAATATTTTCTTATAAAGATGCGCTGTTCATTTGAGCTATGCTGCGTAAAGCTTTTATTTGTGTTGTTTTATATAGGCTATTTTTGCATTAAGTCGCATTGATAGATCTGTGGATCAGAGCTTTTGATATTTTACAAAATAAAAAAAAAATCCATTCTTTTATCGATGACAATCGAGTGTTACGTCCAAACTGGGACAGAGCTTGATCTGCAGCAAAATATTCTAAGAGTGTTCCCTTGATGAATAACTGCGAACTTTCTTTGTCAATTTACTGTTTTCAAATATGTATATCACAACAAAAATACTCTATGTTCTGAGATGTAGAGACCCGTCACGGGTTTTATTTAGTAATGCTCTCTAATGTCACAACAGTTTATGAAATTCTTAGCTTGGAAAATCTCTGAACGAACACCCCGCTTGTTTAGAACCTACCAAAATGTTTTGCTATTGGCTCGGTGGTGTTGATCTCGGTAAAATTAAAAAAATGCCGATATTGATTTTAAGTCAATCATTATGCCAAACGGCCATTATGCCAAATGACCATTATGCCAAACAGCCATTATGCCAAATGACTTAATGCCAAACGGCTTTATGCCAAACGGCTTTATGCCAAACGACCTTATGCCAAACGACTTTATGCCAAGCGGGGTACAATCATTATTGACTAATTTCCAAAGGAATCCCTGAATGTACTCGATCTGCAATTCCCCCTCCCCTCAAATTCCTCGGAAAAGAAATTTCTCTTGAATTTCTTGACAGAATTCTGGATTATTACCATGAAGTTATCTGTGAAGAAGTATCGATAAGGTATTTCTAAAAGAGCCAAAAAAATAAAAAAAAAGATTAATATTATTATGAAATTATCCAGGATACTTTTAGGCAAGAAGGAATCCTTTCAAAGTTCTGTCGAAAAGATTTGAAGAAGCCATAAGTGGGACTTAATTGTTGACTGAAAGTTTGGAGGGACTCTTGAAAAAATCTCAGGATTGGTTTATGAAGCAATCTCTGCAAGCATGCCTGTTATTCATGAAGTTTTACCTCAGATTTTATTATACACGTTCAAAGAAAAACCTTGAAGAATTTTTTGAGAAATTGTTTGAAAAATTTGATACATTGTCTTGAAAGTCAATGCGCTGATGATCTTTAAGAACGCTTGTAGATCGTAACCAAGGTATCTATAAGGGAGGTAATACAATATGTCAAATTGCTGAGTCAGCTGGACAATCAACTACAACAACAATTCTGAAGATTTGAATTGAGACTATATCTCTAAGCACAAAGAAAGCTTTGTTGTTATAACTTCAATATTTTCGTAATTTTTGAAATTCAGATGGTTTTCGGATTAAAATGACTCCATTTTACGAACGACACTCGGAAACCCTAATCGAATAACTGGATGAATGTGTACAGGATTCGCAAGAAGATTTTCTAGGAAATCGCCAGCAAAATCCAACATATCCACACATCAGGAATGGTCCAAACCCGATTTGGCGAAACAGCTGGGAATGAAACTTTAATATGGCACCAAACTTGAAAGACACAAATCGCATGCATAAAGGCAACATGTAACAGTGAAATTTTAGCATCATGAACTTACAGAAAACATTGGATACGAAAATCATGAACTTGAATCTACATTTTTTTAGTTTAGTTCCTTTGAAACTGTGAGTAGGGGCGCTAGTCACATTGCCACATGCTTCAACATTCGAGATACTTCTTTACAACTGAATGCATATAACACATCAAAGCCTATCGCATCAAAATTTAGGATAATAAAGGTGTGAAGCATGTTAAGAGCGTCAATTCTACTTAACAACTAAGGAAAACCATTTGTAGGCCCCTGAAGAAATTTCTTGAGGATGCTGCCTAGAAAATTCTGGAGGAATTCCGGGAGCAATTCTTGGAGAACCCTCTGAAGTAAATTTTGAATGGATTAAAGATAACTTCTCGATGCCTTGCCAAATACATATCGAAGGCATTTCAAAAGAAAACTTTGGGAACTTTTGTGGAAATTGTGGTGAAAATTTCTCAAAGGAATCTATGCTTGATATATAATAATAGTTGCCCGGATTATTCAAAATTACGAAGTGGAAAAAAACACCTAGCATCCCTGCTTAGCTGCTTGAGGCGGCAGACCCACTTCGGGGTCTCGGCTCAATTAGGCAAGCTGCTGCTGCACCGACAACGACGCCGTCGTCGTCGTTCATCGCGGCCCGAATGCGAAAAATCTTCCCTCATTTATCACCCGACGGAGCCTTTCCGTTGAGGTTGATCCGGAGTGCGTGCGTGAACAGAGCACGGGGCATCGCTTTTTTGTCGAATTATATTATCATTTTCATTCACGTCACACCATTCATTTGCTTTTCCGTTGTAGGTTGGGGGCGGAGGTAGGTATGGGAGCATCCAATTTTTCCATCACATCCACAGCACGACGACGACGCCACGGGACGTGATGACCTACCGGGTGGTTTCGACTTACGACTGGAGGGTGATACCGAGACGCGGTGTGCACACCACGTGGAAATCAAAAAACATATACAGGGGTGGTAGCGATTGGATGTCTTTAAGGCCTTCCTTAGTCGAGTGGTTAGAGCCCGCGGCTACATAGCAAAGCCATGCTGAAGGTTCCTGGGTTCGATTCCCGGTCGATCCAGGATCTATTCGTAATGAAAATTTCCTTGACTTCCCGGGGCATAGAGTATCATCGTACCTGTCACACGATATACGAATGCGAAAATGGCAACTTTGACAAAGAAAGCCTTCAAGTAATAACTGTGGAAGTGCTCTTAGAACACTAAGCTGAGAAGTGATAACGTAATGCCTAGAAGAAGAACAAAATCTGAAAAGAATTGTCTGAAGTATAAACGCAAAAAACTCTTTGAAGGTTTCTCTGGATCCTCTAGAATTTTGAAAGAGGAATACTGTGAAAAAGAAAAAAGAAGAGACTTAAGAGACCTTCTATTGAATACAGACTTTTAAGAGACTTACATTAGAATAGTGACCAAGATCTGCTACCAGTCCTACATATCAAATCGCGACAGCGTGCAGTCAGTGGAGAGTCCCCCGTGCCCGAAATTGATGAAAGCCGCGGTAGAATACGAATCGCAGCCTCGTTGGTGTTACACGCGCGTACTTATGTCTGCCGCTGACCTATTGGAAATTCCACGGACCGCGAGAGGGATGAACAAGTGGGGACGCGTGGTATCCTACACCAAATCAAATCCAATCATTCACAGACCCACGCGTATCAAGAAAAAAGCCATTGGTACCTACCTAAATGTGAGAGAATGTTTCATTTCCTTTTGCGAGGAACTTTCGTTCCTGGGGCGTTCCGATAAAAATGTCTGGCCAACGAAACGGAAAGCCCGTTGTCTGTGAGATGAAGCGATGCATCGTTAATAAGACCAGTAATTTATGGTACAGAGATATGACTATAATCGATCAGAACAGAGGCTGTACCTCAGACGATCTTTACGTCAGGTTTGAATATTACAATTGACTGAATCTGAATAATTTTCACTTTGATCACAAATTTCTATCTATTCTACCCATCGGTATGTGGGTTTGTCTTTGGCTTTGGCCCAAACGAAACGAATGATAAGTCACATAATTTTCTTTGTACTAGAGGATTTCTGGAATTTTGAATAGGTAAGTATGCAAAAGGTTAAGACTGAAGGGGAATTTTCAGTTTCGATTTAAACATTTTCAGAACCAGTTTTTTTCTCTTAAATTGAAACAATGTTCATGAAAATCGATCATTGTATTGCACTTGCTATTTGAAATGTAGTAAAACAGTTTGCCTAAAAAATGTTTAAATTTGAACGAAAATACTGTTTTTTTTCATTTTTGATTGTTAAATGATTAATAATTGAGCGTTAAATTATTGCAGGGGCCTTCCTTAGCCGAGTGATTAGAGTCCGCGGCTGCAAGGCATACCGGTATGTGGGTTTGACTGTCTACCCAAACCACATGGATTGATAAGGAACAATTTTCTTGGTACAAGAAGTGCCGACAAGATAACGGAAATTCAGAATGAGTAGATGTCCGAAGGATTAAGAGGGAAATAACCTTATTCGGTTTATTAATTTTCAAAACCATTTTTTCGACGGATTTTGAAGTTCATGACAGCCTACTAGTACGATTCATTTGCTATCTGAAATGTGATTAAACGTGCACGACAATTCCTTTTAGTTTGAACGAAAAAACTGATTCTTCATTCTTGATTTATGAGCCTCCAATTTTTTCCCGGAGTGTTGGCAATGTTTCTAGATAAGTCCCGGGAAGAATTCTAATACTGGAATCCCTTCAAAAGAATCGAGGAACGAAAATCTGAAAAAAAATAGTAAGGGGAATTTTTTCATGAACTCTTAAAGGATTTCGGAATTCAAAATTCTTCAGAAAGAAACCTGAGTGCAAATTTAGAAAATTGCAAAATAAGCTATCGTGTAGGACAAGACTAAATCATTCAAAAGATACCCAGTGCGATGTCCCAAAAGACCTCATTGACAGTCAGTGCGCATCGTACCTTCGTGCTGTGCGTACACGAATTCTCTCTGCTCTTGGAAGTTTTTCTTTAAAAACTACCTAAAGCAATGAAACAGTACTTTTCAGTGCTGCAATTAAAATCAATACTTTTCAGTGCTATTAAAACAGTACTTTTTAGTACATTTTTTTTCTACTATTGATCCCTTTACGATCCTTGTTTGGACCCGTGCCTTCGATTTTTCGTTAGACCCGTTGGCGAAAGCTGGCGGTGGTAATCCTTCTTGGACACCATCTTGGGAAATTTACCTCTTAGGAGGTCTCGTCTTCTTTCGTTTATTCACTAAACATGGTTGCAACTACAAACAAAAGGAAGCGTTAATCTCTGAATTCACAACTTGCTTCCAAAAAAGTGGGATTTGAAACTGTCACTAAATGTGGCAAGAATGGAAGAAAGGACGTTTCTCCGGAATGCGAACTTTCTTCCAAGGGTGAAATGAATAATGTTGATAATTGTATCGAAATGAGCAATCAGTTCGATGCACAAGACAAATTTTCCGAACACCAAATCGAGGCAGCCTCTAGACCAGGTTCTTTGATTCAAGTGAGGAAGCAAAGAGTGCCGCCTATCGTGGTCAGTTGTTCCGAATTTGCGGGATTTAGGCAGGAAATCTTGAAATCCATTAAGGGAATCAAGGTTTCCTTCCAAATCGCAAAGAAAGGAGACTGTCGCGTTTTGCCAGAAACTCTTAGAGATCGCGAACTTCTTCTCAAACATCTTGAAGAGAGGAAGCACAAATTATTTACTTATGACGACAAAACTTAACGTTTGTTCAAAGTCGCCTTGAAAGGTCTCTCATGTGACTATAAGTCACCTGAAGAGATCAAAAATGGGATAATGATTTACTTGGATTTTCCCCAGTCCACGTAATCATTATGAAAAAGAGAACCCAATCAGGAATTGTTCGGAAAGGGCATTCTCAAGACTATTATTTAGTTCACTTTAACAAAAAAGATCTAAATAATATTAAAGCTTTAGAAAAATCAAAACTTATGTTCGATGTCCGTGTGACGTGGGAACATTTCCAGAAACCTGGAGGAAATTACCAGAACCCCAATCAGTGCCGTCGGTTCCAAAAGTGGGGTCATAGTACAAAAAATTGTCGCATGGATGCTAAATGCATGATTTGCGGAGTTTCTTCTCACGCCAAGGACGTCTGTCCAGTGAAGGAAGAAATCGATAAGTTCATATGCTCTAATTGCGGGGGCAATCATAAGTCAAATTTTTGGAATTGTCCTTCGCGTAAAAGAATCGTCGAGGCTCGTACCAGGCAGATGAAAGATAATATCCGTTACGATAACGGTCGTTTTCGGAATTTGCCTGGTAGAGTTTAGAACAATGCCCATTTTTCAGTTAACGATCGCTTGATCAAGAATCATACCCATCAAGAAGATCATAATCATGCTCATTCACAAACTAATTTTAATCCGTCGGGTAGCCGTTCGAATCTTTCAATTTCGAATGTATCTACCCACGGTAAATCCTTTGCCGATATCGTAGCAGGAAATTTGAACTCCTCCCCTGTTCGATCCATGGGTACCCATTCTACTAGTTTCAAATCAAATGGAAAAAACCCTACCGCCACAGGTAACTCCGCATCTTCGTCTACCGGAAATTCTAATGGGAAATCACATGAAATGTCTGCCTCTGATTTTAATTTTCTAACTGAACAATTGAATCTAATGATTGATGCAATGTTCAAAGCCACCACTATGACTGAAGCAGTCCAAGTAGGTGTAAAATTTACAAATCAAATTGTTATTGGGTTACGTTTTTCCAATGGATCCAAATGATAATTTAAATATTTTAAATTGGAATGCTCGTTCTCAGAATGGTAAAGAGGACGAGCTGTTTAATTTTCTTACAATTAATACCGTTCACATAGCAGTTTTTACCGAAACGTATTTAAAACCTGGATCTAAACTCAAAAGAGATCCTAACTTTTTTGTTGATCGTTATAATCGACTGGTTGGAGCATGTGGAGGAGTTGCTACCATCATTCAAAGGAATATAAAACATCAACTTTTTTCGTCATTTGAAACCAAAATTTTCGAAACTTTGGGTGTTTCTGTTGAAACACAGTCTGTTAAATATACTCTCATAGCTGCCTATTTGCCTTTTCAATGCTCTGGACAGCAAGTTAATTTGCTCCAAACTGACTTGCGAAAATTGACTCGCATAAGTCAAATTTTTTTGTTATTGGTGTTTTTAATGCCAAACATCGGCCATGGAATAATTCTCAAAGTAATTCCAACGGCATAATTTTATTTGATGAGTGCTTTTAAGGATATTTCTCAATTCAATACCCTGATAGCCCTACATGTTTTTCCTCTTCTAGAAATCCATCTACGATTGACTTGGTCTTAACCGACTCTAGTCATCTTTGTAGCCAATTAGTTACTCATGCTGATTTTGATTCTGATCATGTCCCTGTTACATTTCAAATATCCCATGAAGCGATTCTCAATCCTATCAGCTCCACTTTCAATTATTTACGAGCCGACTGGAATATATATGAAACGTATGTTGACTCTAATCTTGATGTTAACATTTCTTTAGGAACTAAACTTGGCATTGACAATGCTCTTGAAACTTTAACAAATTCCATTGTTGAAGCCCGGAGCATTGCAATTCCAAAATGTGAAGTAAAATTTGAATCCGTGATTATAGACGATGATCTTAAACTCTTGATCCGTCTTAAAAACGTGAGGAGAAGGCAATTTCAACGCACTCGCGATCCTGCTATGAAAATTATATGGCAGGATTTGCAGAAAGAAATCAAGAAACGTTTTGCACAATTAAGAGACAAAAATTTTGCAAATAAAATTTTTCAATTGAACCCTAATTCTAAGGAATATTAGAAATTATCTAATATTAAAAAAAAACTCCGGAAGCAATACCGGCATTGAAAGAGGAAAACAAATTATTACTAACTAATTGCGTAAAAGCTCAAATACTTGCTATGCAGTTTGAAAGCGCGCACAATTTTAATGTAGGACTTACTAGTCCTATCGAAAAACAAGATACTCAGGACTTCGAAAACATTCTCAATCAAGAAAACATTTTCAAAAATTCCTAGGAGACTGATTTGGAAAATGTAAGAACTATTAATAAAAATTCAAAAATATGAAAGCTCCTGGCGATGATGGAATTTCTACATCCACATCAAGAAACTACCAGAGAGTAGCTTATCATTCTTAGTTAATATATAAAAAAAATCCAGTTGGCATATTTTCCTGACAAATGGAAAAATGCTATGGTTGTACCAATTTCAAAAGCAGACAAAAATCCTTCAGAAGCTTCTAGCTATCGTCCAATCAGTTTGCTTTTCTCAATCAGTAAACTTTTTGAAAAGGTCATTTTGAATAGAATGATGGTCCACATCAATAAGACTTCAATTCCCGCCAATGAACAGTTCGGATTCCGACATGTACATTCGAACACTCATCAACTTTTACGTGTAACAAATTTGATCCGTCCAAAAACCCTGAAGCCTGTAATAGTGATCTTGCTCTTCTCGACTTTGGAAAAGCATTCGACAGTGTTTGGCATGAAGGTTTGATCGTGAAATTAAAAAACTTTAATTTTTCAACATACATTGTTAGAATAATTTAAAGTTATCAGTCAAATCTCACACTTCAGGTTAATTATCAGAACTCCATGTCTGAAATACTTCCTGTAAGTGTTGGTGTTCCTCAAAGCAGCATTTTGGGGCCAATATTATACAATATATTAACATCTGACTGACCTGAGTTACCTCAGGGATGACAAAAATCTTTGTTTGGGATGACAACGACCTCTCCGACGAAGGACGAAACCTGCGTGTCATCTGTACTAGATTGCAAAAATGTTTGGATATTTTTTCTTCATACTTGTAAAAATGAGAGATTTCTCCTCATTCTTCCAAAACTAAACTTACAATATTCTCACATAAACCAAAAGCACTTGATTTGCAACCTTCAAGTAGACATAATGTCACGATGAGAGGGGTTCCAATAAATTTGCATTTGTAATCTTATCGGAATCCTTCATGAAAACATTTTACAAGTTGAACAACTGTACCTCATGGGTGCATTTTCAACCAATTACCCTTACACCAACAGAAAGTATGAAATTGCAAGAAGGAGTGCACCACATCCGAGCAATGTACTACACGTGAAGTCCTCGCATAACACACCAGTTACATTCTACATACTGTACATTGAGCTGTCCATGTGCTACTCTCTTCCTACTCTGTCTGGTTACAACACCAGCTATGGTATGTTGTACTTCCGAGCATAGAGATGGAAACAGCGATATCATAATAGTTCATGTGCGTATTGGGTGAACTATGCGGACGGAGGGATCTTGATGGAAGAGATAAGATCCGAGTCGCATTGTTTCCTGGCAGCACCGTCGTCACTTTGCCCATCGCTCGCTCGACTACACACAGAGGTCCAGTTTTTCAAATATCTGACAAAAACTCAATTGTTAAACATGGTTTTAAAGTGAATTTGCGAAAATTCATCTCACCTTAGTTTGCCTAAACACTAGTTTCACACAAAGAAGAAAGCCGTTTAGCTGTTGCAAAAACTAGTGAAAAATCTACGGAGAGAATATTGGAATTTTCCACGATATTTATAAATCTGTACCACTGTGCGTCAGTAGTTTATATTCATCTTCTCAGTAGCAACAGAACTAGCAAAGATCCTTGCGGCGGCCGCCGTGGAAGGAGTTTAAGAAAATTGAGCCTCTGCTGATGAAAGAAGAATACCATGACCCCACAGTTATGGATCAAATAGTGTGGAGTCCAACCTATAAAATTCAATAAAACGACATGGAAAACGTAAAATTGTAATATAAAAGCACGAATCGAATCGTTTCAAATTGGAACTTCGGTTAGTAAACTGTTTTGAGTGTAATATTTACATAGGATTGCATAAAAATTAAAAATTGTATAGGTTCCTGAAAACCATATTATGGATCAATTTTCATATTATGGATCAAAATGTGACATATTACGGATCAGTGCGCAAAATCAAGAGATTTTCAACTCAATGCATCTGTATTGCATGGTATAGCGAAAGTTAACAATGTGTCATATATTACTGCAAAAAATAGCAGTGTTAGAGCTGGAACCAAGGGTTAAATGGCCTTTTTTTTGTGATACTGCATTGTAGTAACTGAGGCATGAACTGTTTTCGCTATACACCAAGTTTACCACCCATTTTTGTCTGCTAAAAATGAAATTTACAAACCTTGATGTTTTATTAGTTTTATCCTTAGTGCTATTGTCTGAAAATGTCGAATCCAATGCACAAAATAGCAGAAATCTACATTCTTTGGAAGTGATCCATAACCGTGGTAAACGATCATTTCCTGGTCCATATTATGGATCACTAGTTAGAAGTGCTAATATTCAATATTTAGAATCAACAATCAAGAAAAATGTTTTCCAAAGATGAATTCATACTAAATCGAAGCGAACGAGCATAAAATATGTTATAACATTTGAATTTTACCACCTGTGGGAGCTTATGAATGCTGACGGCACTTCTTACAGAAAACGACCATATAATGATAGCTGTGTGGTACCAACTAAACATTTGTCAAATACACCGTTATTTAGCGGTCGAATGTTGTGCTTAACATTACAAATGGTAGAAGACAAATAGTATAACATGGGAAAAATATGTTTTACGTCAACGTTTATGTTTTGAGCGAGTTATCCGATGTTGAACGACAAAGTGATCCGTCACTGTGGGTGATCCGTAACTGTGTGGGTATGGTATGTAAATGGTGGAACGTTTATTTGCGACTTGTGCTCTGACACCGGCAGCGGTTCTGTCTTCGTCGTTCGTGTTGTCTTTTTTCCCGGGGCGGAATTTGATGGAGGCAGCAGGGACGAAGAAAATAAGATTGTTTGTACGCAATTTAATCTATTTGCTCATTTGTCGAGCTGGGAGAAAATTAGATGTCAAATCTGTGCCTACAAGGGCTGTTTTGGAAAGGGTATACGCTCCGATGATAGAGCAAAGTGTGGTGCGTGATGAATAGAAACAGAAGAGCAATGTGACGACGAGAGGTTCACAGCGTGCCGAAGAAAAACCGGTTCCAATGCGTCACGATGAGAGAGACTTTGGGCTTTCGTCGGCAGCTTGGGCGGTGCCAGGTTCTTCAACAGGGGAAAGGGTTTGTGCCGAACAAGCATGAAAATAAATTCACATATTTCACGAAAAAAAAAACTTGTCTTTTTACCGACAGTTGTGTCGGTACAACTGGCCCCAGTTACTCTGACTCAAACTATTTTATTTCAGAACGCAAGCAATGGCGCTTAAGCCTAGGGTAATCAGCCAGGGCAAAAGGGTTGGTTTGCTATTTTGGTGTTATACTACTGTTCTAAATGTTCAAAAATTTTTGTTCTACTATGCTGTGAGTTATTGGTAGATTGCTCTCTACGAGGGTTATCTTTCCTGATGATGTGTAATATTTCGGCGTAGGCTGTATTGAGACCATGATAATTTCTCTGAATATGCCCATGGTCGGCATAGATGTGATGCTTGATGAGCACAGTTCGGCAGCTAAGATTGACGTTCCTTGTGTCAATTATGGTAATTTGCCTTTTGCTGAGTTGGATGACATCAGAAGGAGATCATTAGACGATGACGGGCAGAACTGTCATGTTCGGGTGAAGAGTCACTTCATCTTCGTATTATCCTTTGTAGATGCTATCTTGACGGATAAGGATTGTTACCGGACGTGTTATCAATCTCAAACAAAATCTGCTAATATGCAATCCGCGTCGCTAAATGCAGTCTCCCAGCAATTAAGCATGTACTCTCCACTTTGCAAATCAAACCAATTAGCTGAATCAACACCTCCCGATTTGGACAAATTGCTTGCCTATACGCAGCGAAAGCAATTTAGTTTAACCCCACTGGACCAGAAGTAGTCATGAAATCGCTCCCTCCCACTCTCTACGACCGGAGATAATGAAAGTATGTAAATATCTACTCATTCATCTGCATCATTATCACCCGTTATTGACAGGATCCATTCATTGGACAGGCCTGGTGGTTGGCATGTGCAATATGTATAAATTTAATTTTAATATTGTCACAACACTTTCATCTTGCGGGGGCCCTTCCTGGTCACACACTTTCCGCACCGGGTTCAAAACTGATAAAGTGGTAATAGGGTTCTAAAATTTTTAATGAAAATTTATTTTTTTTGCAACTACTTTTTCACTGCCACTGAGATTTTGCTTTTTGACACTGGGATTGTTATCATCTGTCAATTCGGAAATTTCACGGAAAACAAAATTCACCCAGAAACAGAGTTAAAATCTAAGAATGTGGCATACTCTAAAAAATAATAAAAAAAATAGTTTGTTTTGTGGACTTAAACCAATATAAAACATTGGAAAATTGAGAAAACGTGTATTTCTGCCCTAAGTTCAAGCGTTCGGTATAAAAATTGTGATAGGGCTTGAAACCCCTATGATTTCAGCTTCTATGACCCAGCTTTTCAATCGAACCCAATTTCAAATTTCTGGAACCGGAAGAAGCGGTTGGGTGGATGGACCGTGTCCAGTCCGGTGTAGGAAGTGAGCACGAAATTCATTAAATTATTAATAATAATTTAATGAAAAAACCGCATTTGCCAGACGCATGCCGACAGTTGCCGCGGCGTTGTGTCACTATTTAATGTAGGCTGCCACCATGGCTCGCTGATCAAAGGCCTCTCCGGCAATGTATCGGTTTGGTTTTGTGTGTAAAATTAATCGAGCATTGACAGGGGAAAAAATCGGATAAATTCAAATGACGGGCTATCGTCAGTGGAGGAAATCGATCATCTGATGGAGGATTATTGCGCAAGACAGGACGAAACCGACGACATAATCTGTTTCCGATGAAACTGTTTGCGGGATAATTATTAGGACTGGATGACAAAATATGAAAATGCTGATGGACGCAGTCGACATAGAATGGCCATCAAGTTTTTGAGTTTCTGTACTAAATATTTATCATGACGGTTTTTGTCAAAAATCCAAAGCTTCTGCAATATGATTTTACAGTACTCATGAGTAACTTCCAAAAGAAGTAATCAAGGCTTCTAAGAAGGGCTTCCTAAGCTTAAGCAAAAGTTTCCTTGAGCTTCTTAAACAAGCTCCGTAAAATGCTAAGGACAAGCTCCCCAAGCTTCCAGAAGAAGCCTCCCAAGCTTCAGATTTTCAAGCTTCTAGGAGAAGACTTTCAAGCTTCTAGGAGAAGCTTCCCAAGCTTCTAGGAGAAGCATTCCAAGCTTCCAAAATAAACTTTCAAAGCTTCTAGGAGAATTTTCTCTAGCATCTAGGAGAAAATTCTCAAGCATCAAGAAGGAGCTTCCCGAGCTTGTAGGAGAAGCTTCCCAAGCTTCTAGAAGAAGTTTCCCAAGTTTCTAGCAGAAACTTCCCAAGCTTCTAGGAGAAGCTTCCCAAGCTTCCAGAAAAAGTTTCCCAAGCTTCCAGGAGAAGCTTCTCAAGCTTCCAGGAGAAGCTTCCAAAGCTTCCAGGAGAAGCTTCCCAAGCTTCTAGCAGAAGCTTCCCAAGCTTCCAAGAGAAGCTTTTTACGCTTCACGGCGAAGATTCCCAAGTTTCCAGGGAAAGCTTCCTAAGATTCAACAAGAAGCTTCCTAAGCATCTAGGAGAAGCTTCCTAAGCTTCTAGGAGAAGCTTCCTAAGCTTCTAGGAGAAGCTTCCTAAGCTTCTACACGCTAAACATCATCCGCTCAGAAATGAGTGCCGAGTACACAAAATCGGCCTCTCTTCATGCAGCACAGATTCTGTGCAAAGGGGGCTGTACACAGTTTTGTGCAAACGGTGGTAAACAAACCGAATGAGTGAAATGCGCACAGAAATGGAACGCTTGGAATGCGGAATTCGCTTCCATGGTTGTTTTGCTTCTGAAAACATTAAAAAAACATTCCGATTTTAAAGTTTTTCAGAGATTTTTTCATTCGAATAGCCGAAGCGGAAGCAAATAGGGGAAAAACTTTCTAATTTGCGACCATCTTCCGGCTTTTCGCTGGAAAAAATCCCTGAAAACTCCCCATCTTACCAACGGCCAACTGTTTGCTGCCGCGCGGGAGATGACTGACAGTTCGATTTCCATCGATTCGCGCACAGCCAATGGCCAACACATCGGTTACACATAGCATGAGTGCGACTTACACAGAATTTTCACTCAGCCAGAGAGTCCTGCATTGTTTGCCTCATTCTGTGTAGTTTTAACACATGCGCTGCGTTGAGCAAAGTTAGCGTGTAGGAGAAGCTTCCCAAGCTTCCAGAGTAAACTTCCCAAGCTTCCAGCAAAAGCTTCCCAAGCTTCAAGGAGAAGCTTCCAAAACATCCAGGAGAAGCTTCCAAAGCTTCCAAAGCTTCCAAGAAAAGCTTTCCAAGCTTCCAGGAGAAGTTTCCAAAGCTTCCAGAAGAAGCTACCCAATCTTCTCAAGCTTCCAGGAGAAGCTTCCCAATCTTCCCAAGCTTCCAAGAGAAGCTTTCCAAGCTTCCTAAGCTTTCAGGAGAAGCTTCCCAAGCTTCCAAGAGAAGCTTTCCAAACTTCAACGAGAATCATAACAGAACTAGTATCAAATCATTAGAAAATCTTTTAATAAAAACTAGATTTGATACTAGAGCTTTGTGAACTTTAGCTAGACCAATACAAGAGTACAAATTCGAGGAAAATATCCTCGATTCTCCCTAGAATCATAACTCATACTCAGCTCCCGAGTGATTTAGCACCCCGGCCGGAAGGCAAACTTCCAAGCTACTGACTGCTTTCCCTCCCACTGTCACAGGCCATGTGCTGAACCAAACATGAAATGGAGCAACTTAGAGGGGGGTTTCCCATTTTCGTGTAAAGTTGCTACCCACAAGCTTTCCGTTTCCGCAACGGGACGACACCACGTCCAGCCGAGATTTGCTCCAGATAAGTCCAACAACAACGACTCGGGATCAGAAATGGCACTGGCCAAGGCACAGTGTGCAGTTACTTCAAAAACTACCCCAAAGGTGTTGCGATGTTTATCCCGGTTGTTTGTACTGCCATCCGCTTTCCATGCTTTTCATTCGGAGTCTGAAATGGTCTCCCACCTTGTTCGCATTAAGGTCGAAAGGCTTTACGGCAGAGCACCACTTTTTGGCTTTTGGGGATCAGAAGGCCTACGTCGAGTTCACCATTGGACTTTCCGCTTTCGCCCTTTTGCCAGTCGTAAATCACCGATAACAATCTGCATTACCGGGAAAAGGAAACTCCCGAGGAAATGCAAACCAACTGCGTCGTCGTCTTTGTCGGATTTGGGCTTTTGGGTTTATGTGCTCCTTCTGTCTGACGACGAAACAAACAGTGCTGTGTAGTGTGGGAAGCAGCAGGTCGATGAGCTGTTCCACTATTCCTTCTACACTTAATCTGTGTTTTACGCAATCATTTTTTTAGGAAAGTTCTATTTACATGATTTTTTTGAGACGTTCGGTAATTGAAATATGATGATTCAATGGGAATTATCAATTGGAATGGGATGAGAGACGAATCGTCAAAGAACATAACATCAAATGGACAAAAGGTCGAAAGACAAAAAGTCGAATGGAAAAAGGGTTGAAAACGACTTACTAGGTGGAAATTTTTTCCTCGTTTGAAAAAAGATGTTCGAAACTTTATCCCTACTCTTTTTATCTTAGACCTTTTGTCGTTTCGACCTTCTGTCATTTCTTTAAATTTTTTTTGTATATTTTTGGAATTGTACGTTTTACGGATACAATGTGTATTGTTTTAAACTTTTGCTTTGTAATTTAGTTCGAAATTGTTTGTACTATGAAATATCAATACATATTATTGCTAATACCTGAACTCCCGAATACAGTAAATACAAATAGTTTACTGATGTTATACTTACTTTAACTTCCCCCCATTGTAACTCTGAGTAACAGAAGCTCAACCCCGTCCCCTTCTTCATGTGTTACGTGATTTGTGTACGATACCTTATGAACGAATAAAATTAACAAAACCCAGATCTGGTTCCTAAATTGTAGTTTCAGTGTATTGCAAACTTGAAAACTTAAGTTATGTCTATAAATATGGAAAAGTTTTTTTTTTATTTCTGTCATTTTTTCAAACAAGTGATTATGAAAATGAGTCATTTACCTAAGGCATAAGCTATACATAGATCGCTTTACTTACTTCCATCAGAGTCCATTGTCCGCTTCGAAAAAAGGGCGGCTAACGAACAAAAATAAATCGCATTGCGGCACCGCCGTGTTCCGGTTTCGGCTTTTTATGCCATTAAATATGCTTTTGCAACCGCAGCTGAATGCGCCACTGGCTACACAGTTGGTCCGATAAGTAGTGGGATGGAAAAGGGTCAATGATGATATGGGCAGTCCAGAGAGGGAGGTGGATGGACGATGGATGAGTGCAAAACATCACTCACCGATTGATTATTTATGGACAGTTATTTTTTTCCGCGAGTAATTCAGCCCTTTTCTGTGGTCAGTTGTGATGGTTTGAAACACACTAGCAACTTTATCGTGAAATATTACCACCTCAAATGATGGTGGACCGGTGAAATGGTGTTGAGGCAGGCGACGACGTCAATTAGTTGGTGGCAGTTCAGAGTGACAGGCAGACAGAAAGTAGTTAATTGAAGACCAGTTATTAAATTTGTGCTAATGGATTTGCGATAAAAATGTGATGCTAATGTGGGACGAAATTTCTAGCAGTGGGGAGCTTCAATGTCTAAAATGAATGAAATAGTATGAAATTGGACATGACATGAAAGTATATCATAAATTTCTGGAAGATATCTATTTAAGCTTCGGAAAAATTGGGAAGCTCCTTTCTGAAGCTTGGGAAGCTTCTCCTGGAAGTTTGGGAAGCTTCTCCTTAGAACTTGGAGAGCTTCTCTTAGAAGCTTGGGAAGCTTCTATTAGAAGCTTGGGAAGCTTCTCCCAGGAGCTTGGAAAGTTTCTCCTGGAAGCTAGGGAAGTTTCTCTTGGAAGCTTGAGAAGCTTCTCCTGTAAACTAGGGAAGCTTCTCTTGGAAGCTTGAGAAGCTTATGTCGAATTCGTTTTTGAACCCAGGTTGGAACTGGCGCAACCCGTTCTGAATCACAGTTTCAACCCCAACCCGATTCAGGTTCGACCGAACTACAATTTGCTTGACGTTTGTTTGTTTATGTGTTGATCACCGACCCAGTTCCTAAAAACGAAAACGACATTAGAAAGAAAGCTTAGCTTTGAAAGCCTCTTCTAAAAGCTTGCGAAGCTTCTTTTAGAAGCTTGGGAAGCCCCTCATAGAAAATTAGGAAGCTTCTTTTAGAAACTTGGGAAGCTTCTTTAAGAAGCTAGGGAAGCTTCTTTAAGAAGCTAGGGAAGCTTCTTTAAGAAGCTAGGGAAGCTTCTTTAAGAAGCTAGGGAAGCTTCTCTTAGAAAGTTGAGAAGCTCCTCTTAAAGGCTTGGAAAGCTTCTCCTAGAAGCTTGGAAAGCTCGTGAATTTTCGTCTGCTTCTCTTGGAATCTTGAGAAGCTTCTCTTGAAAGCTTGGAAAGCTTATCTTAGAAAGTAAGGAAGCTCCTCTTATAGGCTTGAAAAGCTTCTCTTGGGATCTTTAGAAGCTTCTCCTGGAAGCTTTAAAAGCTTAGAAAACAGCTTAGCTTGGAAAACCTCTTCTAAAAGCTTGGGAAGCTTCGCTTAGAAGCTAGGGAAGCTCCTCTAAGAGGCTTGTGAAGCTTCTCCTAGAAGCTTGGAAAGCTTGTGAAGCTTCTCTTGGAAGCTTGACAAGCTTCTCCTGGAAGCTTGGGAAGCTTCTCCAGGAAGCTACGGAAGCATCTTCAAGAAGTTTGGGAAAATCTTTCAAGAATCTTGGGAAGCTTCTCCAGTAAGCTTAGGAAGCTACTCCTTAAAGCTAAAGAAGCTTCTCCAGGAAGCTTCTCCTGAAAATTCTTGAAGTTTTTTCTGGAAGCTTCAGGAAGCCATTTCAGAAGCTTTTAAATATGTTTCACAGAAGCTTCCGTAATTTTTTTCTCAACAACTTCAATCAAGCAAGCTTCTCCTAGCAGCTCTAAGAGGCTTCTTGCAGAATCTTTATCAAATTTCTACTCAAGAGGTTTCTTCCAGAAAAATAGGACACTTTCCCTTTAACTTGTGATTTTTAGTGTGATTTTCCGATTTTCTGATTTTTCTGATTTTCTGATTTTCTGATTTCCTGATTTCCTGATTTCCTGATTTTCTGATTTTCTGATTTTCTGGTTTTCTGATCTTCTTATTTTCTGATTTTCTGATTTTCTGATTTTCTGATTTTCTGATATTCTAATTTTCTGATTTTCTGATTTTTCTGATTTTCTGATTTTCTGATTTTCTGATTTTCTGATTTTCTGATTTCTGATTTTCTGATTTTCTGATTTTCTGATTTTCTGATTTTCTGATTTTCTGATTTTCTGATTTTCTGATTTTCTGATTTTCTGATTTTCTGATTTTCTGATTTTCTGATTTTCTGATTTCTGATTTTTTTTGATTTTCTGATTTTCTGATTTTCTGATTTTCTGATTTTCTGATTTGTCTGAATTTCTGATTTTCTGATTTTCTGATTTTCTGATTTTCTGATTTTCTGATTTTCTGATTTTCTGATTTTCCTGATTTTCTGATTTTTCTGATTTTCTGATTTTCTGATTTTCTGATTTTCTGATTTTCTGATTTCTGATTTTCTGATTTTCCTGATTTTCTGATTTTCTGATTTTCTGATTTTCTGATTTTCTGATTTTCTGATTTTCTGATTTTCTGAATTTTCTGATTTTCTGATTTTCTGATTTTCTGATTTTCTGATTTTCTGATTTTCTGATTTTCTGATTTTCTGATTTTCTGATTTTCTGATTTTCTGATTTTCTGATTTTTTCTGATTTTCTGATTTTCTGATTTTCTGATTTTCTGATTTTCTGATTTTCTGATTTTCTGATTTTCTGATTTTCTGATTTTCTGATTTTCTGATTTTCTGATTTTCTGATTTCTGATTTTCTGATTTTCTGATTTTCTGAATTTTCTGATTTTCTGATTTTCTGATTTTCTGATTTTCTGATTTTCTGATTTTCTGATTTTCTGATTTTCTGATTTTCTGATTTTCTGATTTTCTGATTTTCTGATTTTCTGATTTTCTGATTTTCTGATTTTCTGATTTTCTGATTTTCTGATTTTCTGATTTTCTGATTTTCTGATTTTCTGATTTTCTGATTTTCTGATTTTCTGATTTTCTGATTTTCTGATTTTCTGATTTTCTGATTTTCTGATTTTCTGATTTTCTGATTTTCTGATTTTCTGATTTTCTGATTTTCTGATTTTCTGATTTTCTGATTTTCTGATTTTCTGATTTTCTGATTTTCTGATTTTCTGATTTTCTGATTTTCTGATTTTCTGATTTTCTGATTTTCTGATTTTCTGATTTTCTGATTTTCTGATTTTCTGATTTTCTGATTTTCTGATTTTCTGATTTTCTGATTTTCTGATTTTCTGATTTTCTGATTTTCTGATTTTTTCTGATTTTCTGATTTTCTGATTTTCTGATTTTCTGATTTTCTGATTTTCTGATTTTCTGATTTTCTGATTTTCTGATTTTCTGATTTTCTGATTTTCTGATTTTCTGATTTTCTGATTTTCTGATTTTCTGATTTCTGATTTTCTGATTTTCTGATTTTCTGATTTCTGATTTTCTGATTTTCTGATTTTCTGATTTTTCTGATTTTGATTTCTGATTTTCTGATTTTCTGATTTTCTGATTTTCTGATTTCTGATTTTCTGATTTTCCTGATTTTCTGATTTTCTGATTTTCTGATTTTCTGATTTTCTGATTTTCTGATTTTCTGATTTTCTGATTTTCTGATTTTCTGATTTTCCTGATTTTCTGATTTTCTGATTTTCTGATTTTCTGATTTCTGATTTTCTGATTTTCTGATTTTCTGATTTTCTGATTTTCTGATTTCTGATTTTCTGATTTTCTGATTTTCTGATTTTCTGATTTTCTGATTTTTCTGATTTTCTGATTTTCTGATTTTCTGATTTTCTGATTTTTCTGATTTTCTGATTTCTGATTTTCTGATTTCTGATTTCTGATTTTCTGATTTTCTGATTTTCTGATTTTCTGATTTTCTGATTTTCTGATTTCTGATTTTCTGATTTTCTGATTTTCTGATTTTCTGATTTTTCTGATTTTTGATTTTCTGATTTTCTGATTTTCTGATTTTCTGATTTTCTGATTTTCTGATTCTGATTTTCTGATTTTCTGATTTTCTGATTTCTGATTTCTGATTTTCTGATTTTCTGATTTTCTGATTTTCTGATTTTCTGATTTTCTGATTTTCTGATTTTCTGATTTCTGATTTCTGATTTTCTGATTTTCTGATTTTCTGATTTTCTGATTTTCTGATTTTCTGATTTTTGATTTTCTGATTTTCTGATTCTGATTTCTGATTTTCTGATTTTCTGATTTTCTGATTTTCTGATTTTCTGATTTTCTGATTTTCTGATTTTCTGATTTTCTGATTTTCCTGATTTTCTGATTTCTGATTTTCTGATTTTCTGATTTCTGATTTTCTGATTTCTGATTTTCTGATTTTCTGATTTTCTGATTTTCTGATTTTCTGATTTTCTGATTTTCTGATTTTCTGATTTTCTGATTTTCTGATTTTCTGATTTTCTGATTTTCTGATTTTCTGATTTTCTGATTTTCTGATTTTCTGATTTTCTGATTTTCTGATTTTCTGATTTTCTGATTTTCTGATTTTCTGATTTTCTGATTTTCTGATTTCTGATTTTTTCTGATTTTCTGATTTTCTGATTTTCTGATTTTCTGATTTTCTGATTTTCTGATTTTCTGATTTTCTGATTTTCTGATTTCTGATTTTCTGATTTTCTGATTTTCTGATTTTCTGATTTTCTGATTTTCTGATTTTTCTGATTTTCTGATTTTCTGATTTTCTGATTTTCTGATTTTCTGATTTCTGATTTTCTGATTTTCTGATTTTCTGATTTTCTGATTTTCTGATTTTTCTGATTTGATTTTCTGATTTCTGATTTTCTGATTTTCTGATTTTCTGATTTTTTCTGATTTTCTGATTTTCTGATTTTCTGATTTTCTGATTTCTGATTTTCTGATTTTCTGATTTTCTGATTTTCTGATTCTGATTTTCTGATTTTCTTGATTTTCTGATTTTCTGATTTTCTGATTTTCTGATTTGATTTTCTGATTTTCTGATTTTCTGATTTTCTGATTTTCTGATTTTCTGATTTTCTGATTTTCTGATTTTCTGATTTTCTGATTTTCTGATTTTCTGATTTTCTGATTTTCTGATTTTCTGATTTTCTGATTTCTGATTTGATTTTTCCTGATTTTCTGATTTTCTGATTTTTCTGATTTTCTGATTTTCTGATTTTCTGATTTTCTGATTTTCTGATTTTCTTGATTTTCTTGATTTTCTGATTTTCTGATTTTCTGATTTTCTGATTTTATTTTCTGATTTTCTGATTTTCTGATTTTCTGATTTTCTGATTTTCTGATTTTCTGATTTTTTGATTTTCTGATTTTCTGATTTTCTGATTTTCTATTTTCTGATTTTCTGATTTTCTGATTTTCTGATTTCTGATTTCTGATTTCTGATTTTCTGATTTTCTGATTTTCTATTTTCTGATTTTCTGATTTTCTGATTTTCTGATTTTCTGATTTTCTGATTTTCTGATTTTCTGATTTTTCTGATTTTCTGATTTTCTTGATTTTCTGATTTTCTGATTTTCTGATTTTCTGATTTTCTGATTTTCTGATTTTTTCTGATTTTCTGATTTTCTGATTTTCTGATTTTCTGATTTTCTGATTTTCTGATTTTCTGATTTTCTGATTTTCTGATTTTCTGATTTTCTGATTTTCTGATTTTCTGATTTTCTGATTTTCTGATTTTCTGATTTTCTGATTTCTGATTTTCTGATTTTCTGATTTTCTGATTTTCTGATTTTCTGATTTTCTGATTTTCTGATTTTCTGATTTTCTGATTTCTGATTTTCTGATTTTCTGATTTTCTGATTTTCTGATTTTCTGATTTTCTGATTTTCTGATTTTCTGATTTTCTGATTTTCTGATTTTTCTGATTTTCTGATTTTCTGATTTTCTGATTTTCTGATTTTCTGATTTTCTGATTTTCTGATTTTCTGATTTTCTGATTTTTCTGATTTTCTGATTTTCTGATTTTCTGATTTTCTGATTTTCTGATTTTCTGATTTCTGATTTTCTGATTTTCTGATTTTCTGATTTTCTGATTTTCTGATTTTCTGATTTTCTGATTTTTGTTCTGATGTATCTGATTTTCTGATTTTCTGATTTTCCTGATTTTCCTGATTTTACTGATTTTCTGATTTTCTGACATTTTCTGATGTTTTCTGATTGTTCTGATTTTCCTGAGTTTTCTGATTTTCTGATTTCTGATTTTTCCGTGATTTCTGTATTTTCTCTGAATTTCTGATTTTTCTGATTTTCCTGATTTTGCTGATTTTCTGATTTTGCTGATTTTCTGATTTTCTGATTTTCTGATTTTTCTGATTTTCTGATTTTCCTGATTTTCTGATTTCTTGATTTTCCTGATTTTTCCTGATTTTCTGATTTTTCTGATTTTCCTGATTGTTCTGATTTTCTGATTTTCCTGATTTTTCCTGATTTTCTGATTTTCATGAATTTTCTGATTCTGATTTCTTGATTTTCCTGAGTTTTCTTGATTTTCTGATTTCTTCTGATTTCTGATTTTCTGATTTTCTGATTTTCTGATTTTCTGATTTTCTGATTTTCTGATTTTCTGATTTTCTGATTCTCTGATTTTCTGATTTTCTGATTTTCTGATTTCTGATTTTCTGATTTGATTTTCTGATTTTCTGATTTTCTGATTTTCTGATTTTCTGATTTTCTGATTTTCTGATTTTCTGATTTTCTGATTTTCTGATTTTCTGATTTTCTGATTTTCTGATTTTCTGATTTTCTGATTTTCTGATTTTCTGATTTTCTGATTTTCTGATTTTCTGATTTTCTGATTTTCTGATTTTTCTGATTTTCTGATTTTCTGATTTTTCAGATTTTCTGATTTTTTTTTTCTGATTTTCTGATTTTCTGATTTTCTGATTTTCTGATTTTCTGATTTTCTGATTTTCTGATTTTCTGATTTTCTGATTTTCTGATTTTCTGATTTTCTGATTTTCTGATTTTTCTGATTTGATTTTTTCTGAATTTTTCCTGATTTTCTGATTTTCTGATTTTTCTGATTTTCTGATTTTCCTTTTGATTCTGATTTTCTGATTTCTGATTTTCTGATTTTCTGATTTTTTTCTGATTTTCTGATTGTTCTGATTTCTGATTTTCTGATTTTCTGCATGTTCTGATTTTCTGATTTTCTGATTTTTCTGATTTTTCTGATTTTCTGATGTTTCTGATTTTCTGATTTTTCTGATTTTCGATTTTCTGATTTTCTGATTTTCTGATTTTGCTGATTTCTGATTTTCTGATTTTCTGATTTTTCTGGATTTTTTTCTGATTTTCTGAATTTTGCTGATTTTCTGATTTTGCTGGATTTTTCTGATTTTCTGATTTTCTGATTTTCTGAATTTTTCTGATTTCTGATTTTCTGATTTTCTGATTTTTCTGATTTTCTGATTTCTGGATTTTCTGATTTTTGATTTTCTGATTTTGATTTTTCTGATTTTCTGATTTTCTGATTTTCTGATTTTTCTGATTTTCTGATTTTTCTGATTTTCTGATTTTCTGATTTTTCTGATTCTTCTGATTTTCTGATTTTCTGATTTTCTGATTTTCTGATTTTCTGATTTTCTGATTTTCTGATCTGATTTTTCTGATTTTCTGAGTTTTCTGATTTTCTGATTTTTCTGATTTTCTGTTTTTGATTTTTCTGAATTTTCTGATTTTCTGAATTTTTGCTGATTTTCTGATTTTCTGATTTTCTGATTTTCCTGATTTTCTGATTTTTCTGATTTTCTGATTTTCTGATTTTCTGATTTTCTGATTTTCTGATTTCTGATTTTTTTCTGATTTTCTGGATTTTCTGATTTTCTGATTTTCTGATTTTCTGATTTTCTGATTTTCTGGATTTTCTGATTTCTGATTTTCTTGATTTTCTGAATTTTCTGATTTTCTGATTTTCTGATTTTCTGATTTTCTGATTTTCTGATTTTCTGATTTTCTGATTTTCTGATTTTCTGATTTTCTGATTTCTGATTTTCTGATTTTCGGATTTTCTGATTTTCTGATTTTCTGATGATCTTGTGATGATTTCTCATGATTTTCTAATGATTTTCTGACAATTTTTGCAATTTTTTTCAATATATTTTCATTAATTTCCTATGATTTTCTGATGATTTTTTCCGACAATTTTATCATGAATTTCCGATGAAGTTTTGATGATTTTTGAATGATTTTTTCTCCAATGGTGGTCATTCAAACATAACGTCCATTATATGGGTAAGAGAGGGGCTACAAAAGTGTGACAGTACGTGAATAATGATTCTTATATATTATTTTCTAATTTCCTGATTATTGGAAAATCCGATGATTTTCTGACGTTTTTCTTTTAATTTCCTGGTCGTTTTCCGATGTTTCTTTCATGAATTTCCTATAATTTTATTATGACGATTTTCTCATGAATTTCCGATGATTTCCTGATGATTTTTGAATGATTTTCTGATGATTGTCTGATAACTTTGAACGATGAATTTGATTTTCCGATGATTCTCTCATGAATTTTCTATAATTTTCTGATATATTTTTCAATGATTTCTGTAGATTTTTCTATGGTTTTCTGATAATTGTCTCATGATTTTCTGACGAAGTTCTGACGATTTTCTGATGATATTTTTGATTATATCTGATGATTTTCTGATGATTTCCCGATCTCATGCATTTCTGATGATTTTTATACGATTTTCTGATGATTTTTTCCGACGATTTTCTCATAAATTCCCGATGATATAATAATGGTTTTTTAATGATTTTCTGATGATTGTCTGATGATTTTCTGAAAATATTCCATGATAAATTTGATTTTTCGATGATTTTCTCATGAGATTCCTACTGATCTTCTGATTATTTTTTTCTAAAGATGAATTTGATTTTCCGATGATTCTCTCATGAATTTCCGATGATTTTCTGATGACTTTTTGATGATTTTCTGATCATTTTTCGATGGTTTTCTGACGATTTTCTCATGATTTTCGGAAGAATTTCTAACGATTTTCTAATCTTTTTCTGGTTTTCTAATGATTTTCTTATAACTTTCTGATGATTTTCCGACGATATTCTCATACATTTCTTGTTTTTAGATGATTTCTATACGATTTTCTGGTTGTATGATGATTTTTTCCTATAATGAATTCAATTTTGTAATGATTTCTCATGAATTTCGTATGATTTTCCGATGATTTTTTCCAACGATTTTTTTTATGAATTTCCGATGATTGTCTGATGATTTTTTAATAAATTTCCGACGATTTTCTAATTATCTTCTGATTTTTTTATTGTTGATTTCCCAATAATTTGCTACTGACTTTCGTATGATTTTCCAATCATATTTTCATGAATTTCCGATAATTTGCAGATGATTTTTCAATGATTTTCTGATTGTCTGATCAGGTTCTGATGATTTTCTATTGGTATTCTTACGATTGCCTAATGAATTTCTGATAAGTTTCACATGCTATTCCGATGATTTCCTGATTATATTATTATGATTATCTGATGATTTTCTGATCATTTACTTATGATTTACTATGATTTCTTATGATGATTCTCTGATTTTTTAATGATTTTGTAATGATTTTCCGACGATTCACTGATGGTTGTCAGTTTTTTTTAAAGTTTTTTGATGATATTCTGATGATTTTTTGATGAACTTACTAATGATATTCCGCTGATTTTGTCATGACACTCTTATGATTTTCTCATGATTATTCACAATTTTTTAAGTATATTGTATATAATTTTTAGAATGATTTTTCGATAATTTTGCAATGTTTTTTTTTGCATTCCTGATGCTTTGATGATGATTGCATGAATTTCTCATGGTCTTCTAATTATTTTTTTGTTTAATGATTTCTTTATGGTGTTCTGTTAATTTTTTGGTCATGTGGTGATATTTTCTGTTATCCTGATGCTCTAATGATGACTTCCTTATGATTTTCTGATGATTTTATGCTGAACTTACCTGATGATTAACTGATGTTTTTTTTATGATTTGCATTTGTTATTATGTATTTGCTGGCGTTTATTTCTTCATTTTTGATATTTAAATTTTTGTTTTGATGTTTTTGACAATTCCTTATGGTTTTTAAAATTTTTGACTCTTCAATCATTTTTTAGAATTCTATAAAATTTTTTTGATTTCATCATGAATTATCAATAATTCATATTAAAACTACAAATTGAACTTTAACACTTCACTTCTGCAAAAAAAAAAAAAATACTAAAATTACAAGTAAGGTGAGCAAATAGCTTTAAACTCTAATATGTGTTGCTTGTCTTGACAGATAGGCCTATTTCGTCTGCGACTTACAGACTTCTTCAGTGTCGTAAGTCGCAGACGAAATAGGCCTATCTGTCAAGATAATCAACACATATAAGAGTTTAAAGGTATTTGCTCGCCTTACTAGTTATTTTAGTATTTTTTTTTTTTTGCAAAAGTGAAGTGTTCAATTTGTAGTTTTGAACATACTCTAATAATCCCTCCCCTAAATTTAATATAAAAAGTGTAGTGATAATTCATATGACAACTTTGAATCTTGAAATATTTTTTTTTGCAGATTTATGATCCTTTTCTAATGCTGTTATGATTGATTTCTTTGTTTTTTGGAAAAACTCTGATGATTTTTCACTGATTTTCGAATTTCTTTATTTTTTGACTATTGGTGATGGATCTTTGATTTATGATGATTTTCTGTCAACGAATCTTTGATATTTCAGTAATTTTTAAATAATGATTTTCTCACGATGTTCTGAGACTTCACTACTTAATGATTTTTTGAATTTATGATGATAATCCAATGACTCTCTCAATCTCTCTTCTAATTGTTAACCGAGGACATGGCGTTGCCATGATCAACATCAAATAAGCTGATTATGCCTCCCACTTCGCCACCAAATTCCATTACATCATCAACAATCACATCAACGAAGGAATCACAGACACCGTTCTGGGGAACGAATGAAAAACTTTTTATAAAATATGTATCTTAGTGAATTGTCACGTGCCGGTGCATGCTTCGTCGGAGGATGGTTGAAAAATGCTCCTCCGTAGCAAGCTGGAAATATTTTATTTATGAGACTTTGGCTCGAGTGAGCGTCAGAAAAGGGGAGAGAAAATTGCACGGAAAACTGGATGTGGGAGCTTGCAAATATTTTCACCGCCAGTTGAATTTGGTCTGCTCATGTTGGCATGTTTACTCGTTGATGCAAGAGGGGGGAGTTGGTAACTACGGAAACGTGGGAAAATTTAAATGTGTGTTTATTTGACACTTTTGTAATTTATGAGTCACTTGGCAGTTGCTCTTTTTGAAGCTTTGCTTTTGGTGCTGTAGTTTTTTAATAGATCGAAAAGTGTGGACGCGTTTTAATTTAACGTAGTTTTTGTTCTTCTGTTCTTCTGTTCTTTTGTTCTTCTGTTCTTCTGTTCTGCTGTTCTTCTGTTCTTCTGTTCTTCTCTTCTTCTGTTCTTCTGTTCATCTGCGTAAAAAAGCTTATCTTTCAATACTTCCTAACTTTCAAACTCATAAGTCATGGAGCAGAACATCACAGTTCACTAACGAGTGTGCTCCTTAACCTGTTCGATGTCGAACGAAGGCCCCAAGCTACGAAAGCACTCGTTCTGCTGGAAAACGACAAAGGAAATGTCACCCCGAAAAGTTCAGATGTTCATACTGATAATGACCCCCCGGGTTTGCACACTCGACATTCCATATTCCGTTTCTCGTAAGAAGTTGTGCTTTTCCAAAGAAGACAGAGAGAAAGAGAGAGGGAAAGGCTTTGAAATTCTTTGCCAACCGGCAAAACCCCAGACAAGCAAGATAACGTCGCAAACAACTTTCCGCTTTGCCGTTTCCTTCTACTCCAATTCCGCCAAACTGCGCTTCGAGGTCCAAACACACAACTGCACGGAAAAGTGTTATCTCAAGCTGAAAATCGGGAAATTTACACCACCGCAATGGGATTTGCTGCTACTCGGCTCGACGCTTACTGCTGCTTCCTACTACTAATGCTTGCCTGCGGGTGGGTCCAACGGAAGAAACCCCTAAATCCGGAGGGAACGGACGACAACGACGGGGTTGCTAATTTATAGTTCAAGTTTTGAATGGGCCTTCGGTATGCAACCGATGCCGCCGATGTGGAAGTGAAAATGCCCTCCGGCAGCGAGAAATTAGCTGCTCGGGATTAATCGTTCCGATATCAGATTGCAAATCCACAGAACCACCGCCAAGCAAAGAGCACTCGGTTTGGGCAAAAGCCAACCCAAAGCCACGCTTTGGCGCACTCGGCGGAAGTCGGAGTTCGTGCCGGAAATGCGCTTTTCAAATAACTTTCAATCCGGCGTGATTCACGGCTGCGAACTGTGCACAGAGGTCCATTTTTCCAAAAAGCTGTCGAAAACTCAACTTTCAAACATGTTTGAAGTGTCAGAATCAAACCTTCATCTTCAATACTGTATAGTTAGGAGCATATACGAAAATGACAAAAGAAAAGGTTTGAAGAATCGACTGTAAGAATTATGATCTGCAACACATCATGAGAGTCTGTGTATCTGTGTATACTGCTACAGCTCTGATTATATCGTGGGGACAGTATATGACAAAATCCATCTAAATAAGCTCTAAACTTCACTGCTTCAATCCTTCTAACGTCAAAGCGAGGTTTACACTTGATTTTGAACCATTCAGCGTAGCATGTATCAGCCTAATTAGTTTCGCCGGAAAACGATGACCGTCATGGAACTCTTTCAAAACGGAAATAAATCCAAACAGCCCTAAAAGTGTTACTCGGGTTATCATGATCAAAACATGTGAACTATTAGAAACACATAATTTTGGACCACTGTGCTTGACGATGAAGCTGTTGGTCCTTGCGTCTAGTGAAACCAGGGGTGTAGATCAAAAAGTCGTAAGCCAACGGCGCTCTCTACATTGGGCTACAAGAATGGCCATCAGATACGAATTTAAGATTCAAAATTCATGCTCTGTCCTTGGCAATAAGTCACTGCCGAGAGAGTGCGCTAGACGGAAAGACATCCCGGAATGGCTTAGAAGATTGGACCTGGACTAAAGCATAGTGCTGTTGCCGGGTGAAGGTCGAAACTATCTCTCTGGCTGCACGTTGTGATGCTTCTTTGAATAACAAATCAGCCATTAGTCTTAATGAAGGGAACGCCGGATGAATGTGTAAGCGGAGATAAACATCTCAGTAGTTTGTCACAAGCTGCATAACAATCGGATAAACTTATATCCCCTTGATGGTTTTGTTGGAGAACGTGCTTCAGTGGAACACCTGGAGATGGGGTTTAAGTAATGAGTTGACCATTCATTTAACGTTGGTCCATTATTTTTTTCTTCAAATACGATTTCAACTTTTAAAACAGCTTCTATTTATTTATCATATCATTTTCTGCTGGATTTCCTATTCACATGTAACAGCTTTGCAATAATACTCGATACGAATTTCCTGATTATAAATAAGATTAAATCTTGTACGCATCCTGTGAAACGAAAGTCATACCAACCAGGGTGTGAATTGAAAATTCAGGGTAAGCATACCACCAAATAACAATATCGTTCACTGTGGATCTGTTCAGTACCTGAAAAAGAGACAAAAAAGAAGTTAATTAGTATAAACACAACGTTGTTTTTTAAAGGGATTTTTTTTTTTGTTATTTCTTGATAGGGATAATTCCTTAATCTAGAAATGATTTCTAAGATTGTTATTTTGAGATCATTTGAAAGATTTTTTTCTGATGTCCTTAAAACGATTTTTCAACAACATTATTAGGGGACGGACCTGGTGTAGTGGTTAGAACACACGCCTCTCACGCCGAGGACCTGGGATCGAATCCCATCCCCGAGATAGTCACTAAAGATTTCAGTGACGACTTCCTTCGGAAGGGAAGTAAAGCCGTTGGTCCCGAGATGAACTAGCCCAGGGCTAAACATCTCGTTAATAAAGATAGAAAAAAAACAACATTATTGTTCTAGGAAATTGGAAGAATATTCCTATAAATTTCTGAGCAAGATCCAGTAAATCGAATTTTCATCAAAACAGGCGAAAAAATAAACAACAAAGCAAGCTCGCTCTCCAATCGTTTGTCACAACTTTTGCGGAGATTCTAGTACAGAAAAAAATCTGACAGAAACCAGAACGGATTGATATACACAGTATGGCCTAAAGAAAAATGCGAAAATTGTTTGGACGCGAATTTAGCATCTTAAAGCTTTATTTATTTATTTTTTTTTTAGTGAATGTAATTTCTGATTACTGTGATATATTTCTACATAACTTCGCCATCTAGGACAATTTTCGTCATATTTTTCTTACTATCTTTAATAATGTAATAAAGCAAAGAAATTTAAAGATTTTGTTCGCTCGTAGTAAAAAACAGTTAAAAATATTCGTATGTTCGGTATCAGAGAATGAAGGAGTTATTAGAGAACATGTTTTCAATGGTCACAATTGAAATGTTTTTTAGGTAAATAGTTTTGGGAGCACTTGCATGTTATGGGTTGGACATGTTTTTATTTTTTATTTTTAGTTTAATAGAAAATAAATACAGAGGTCTTTAACAGTTTGTTTTGCGGAAAACATTTGTTCCTTTGGTTTGATACAACTTATATCAATACTAGATTATAGGTTTTGAGCAAAACAGAGCCACTTATCACACATATATGAAAGTTCAATCACGGCTCTCCAGAATGAGCAGTTTTTTTTTCTAAAATTTGTTAAAATCTCAAATGCTCCAGATATGGATCCATTCTATCACTTGTTTTGGGCTGGAGACAAGGTCTGTGATAACCCAACTGTTGATGGTTTAGAAGTTTTCATCACAAAGATATTGAACTCGAGGACTGCATGATAAAATTTGGAGGTTTGCTTCTAATTCCTCTCTAGTAAGGTGAAATTAACAGATAAAAACCATGTCCAAGGCGAAAAACAGAGTCTAAACCGATTGAACAATACAAATAAAAAATAATATTTATGTTTTGTTTACATTTTCCATATAAAACTAACATTACACATATGACGATTTTCGCATTTTTTATGGGCTATACTGTATAATAACTACTCAAACATGAGTCTAGAACTACTAACGAGATACATTTTTTGTAGAAATCATAAACAAGACTCGGTTAGAATCTAAAGCGAACTCTTTCTAAATGTGTTAATTTTGAGTAGGATTCAGTCAGAATGATAGGCGTAACCTCTTGAAATTCCGAGAAGAATTGTTTTTAAATCCATTGCAGAACGAATTTTAAATACTATGCAGTGTTCTGTCGGAATGATGATAAGTATTGTATAGGAGTCTCAAAAATATTGGGTTGAACCTACAAACAATTTTTTGATCACAAATTCTCAACAATGTATTTAAAAAATATGATGCGGTAATATTGTTTCAGTAAAGTGGTATTTTGTATGATAATTTTGCAAATTACTAACAGATGTCGATGAAAATCTTGCAAACCTCTGAAAAAATTGATATGTTAATAAATGTGTTAAATTTTAAGGAAAAATAGTTTTTGTTTTAGCTAATATATTCTGTGCCACAAATCTCATGCCATAGTGTAAAAAAATATTTTGAAAAATATATTAACAAGCATTTGAGAGCAAATACAAAAATCGAAAAAAGTCGATTTTTAAGGACCTCGTTTTTGGATTTTTTCTTTCTACACATTTATGGTAACATCGAACGATTGTAACGAATAAAAAAAATGTTTATGATTGGAAAAGTTTCTTTGCATATTTATGAAGTAACGTAAGCAAAAAATGGTACTCTATATAATTACCACTGTACCACTGACAGAGCTTCAAAAATTGATTATACAAAAGTGACTTTCTAAAACCGACCTTATTCCAATAATTGAGCTTTCTTAGAGCAATCTTGTTTTTTTTTTAGAAATCCATTTTACTTGCTGTGTCAAGTAAACATATTTTCCGATAGAATAAGTTTTTCATCCTATTTTGTTTGATATACATTTTGTTCAAAACAAATCATCGAATCTTCAGAAGACACTTCAAAAATGTAATTTTGTGCAAGATTTTATTTTCAATGCTTCATAAACCTTGTTGTATTTATATTAAGACTGCATATTATTCAATTTTTTTTTTCAGTTGCATCAATATTTGATTTCTTGATGAAGATTTGCGTGAAAAAAGCTTTTAAAAAGATGAACTATACTCTGAGATACAGCGTTTTGAATGTTTGCGACTACTTTTCGATACACTCCTTATTCGAAACACAGAACAAGATTATTTAGTAAAGTCATAACTGTTATTTTCCAACCAATTTTGAAGCTCTAAACATCATTTTTTTCAAAATTAAATTTATGGTAGAGTTGGTAGAGTATCAAATTTGTCTAAAATCAAAACTAGTGTTAGTAAAAAGTAGTTTTCTATAATTTTTCTCTTCTTACTAAGAAAATATTTTTTGTTTGACCATAACTTCATGAATGCTGATCCGATTATAGATCTTTTGACATGCTTTTTAAGCTAATTTAATTTTTTTATACTGTGTATACAACCAATTTGATTATTAAATGCTTTGATTAAGTTATTTTAAAAAAACTACCCTAAAACATGATTTTTTAACAAAAAATATAATGTTATCAGAATTGTTGTTTTTTTTTCGCCGGAAATCATACTTTTAATGTTAACCAAAAGTTTATTGAGCATCTTGTTATAACTTCAAGTTGAAATATTAACACATTTTTAAAATTTTTAACAATTTTTTTGTTATGAAATTTATGATAAATTGTTTCTAAGACCTTTTTCATAGTTTAAGAAATTAAAAACCCAGTTTCAGGTTAAGCATTAACGTTTAACTTTTTTCGGTTAAACATTCATGTTTTTGAACAGTTTTTGTTTATTATGTAAGTCAAAATAATTTTTAAATAAATTTTTAGTATGCACAATTTAAAACCTACTAAATGTGCTTCAAAGCATGTAAAAAGATTTAGAATCGGTTAATTATTCGTGCAGATATGGTCAAACAAACATGATTTTCTTAGTAAAACGAGGAAAAATTTGGAGAAAACTACTTTTAATTAAGACTAATTTTGATAATAGACATATTTGTCAATATACAAAACTTTCATAAATTTAATTTTAAAAAGAATGATGCTAAGAACTTCACAATTGGTTGGAAATAAACAAAGTTATGACGACTTTATGTATCCCGGGCAGACGGAAAAATCAAAATGACATCTCGAAACGAACAAATTATGATCGCATATCTCAATTTGATATTGAAAAGATGTTCGAAAATTTTATAAATCTCAGCGCTATAGCTCAACATCTGAAAATATGTAATCAAGATCAAAATTTCTTCTTTGACATGAAACAAAACACAAGCAACAGCAAAATGGCGGAACTCAACAGTGTGACGTCAGAACAATCTCTGAGAGCAAAAAATAGTCTCAGAGAGCGAAGAAATTGATGCTCTTATTTACTTGATCTTTCAACTATATGCATATCCGATTTATTAGTATCTCTGTTCATAGATCTGAAGGTCGAGGGTTTGATCCTTGTTGCCGGCTTTTGATTATTTTTATTCTTCGCCATCTGTCAGATCATATTTTGATATTGATTTGTTGGTCAATCAATAAACTGAGAGATATTGTTTTGATCTTTTAATATCTCAATAAGATATTGTTTAATACTCCTCTATATTAATTTTTGATATTATTTTTGATCTTTTATCTCTTATCTTCAACAAACCAATAGCTGATTTTGATCGTCAGTAATTATTTTAAAACAACAAAATATGATCTTGATCAGCTTTTTCCACCTGCTCGGAATGTTATGACTTGAAAATTCACCTTCAAGTCGCTTGCGCCACCTCTAAATCTTTATATTTTTGGCTTAAAATATGAGGCTTCCTTTTCAATGTGCTTTGCATCCAGAAGAGCACACGAATTTTCGAAAAAATAAATCACACTACTGCTTACGGTTTCGACAGAAGTTTCCGACAGAATTGTGCTCAGAATTCCGAAAGGATCCGGCTCAGGATTCCTAAAGAATCCTGTTTTGGATTCCGACAAAACCCTGCTAAGGATTCCGACAAATTCCATCTCAGGATTCCGGCTGAATACTGGTCAGGATTCCGACAGAATCTTGCTATGGATTTTAACAGAATCCTGCATAGAATTCCGACAGAATCCTATTTAGGACTCCAACATAATCCTGATCAAGACTCCGCGGAATCCTGCTCAGGTTGTCGACAGATCCTGCTCAGGATTTCGATAGATTTCTGCTAAGGACTCCGACAGAGTCCTGCTCAAGGTTCTGACAGAAACTTGCCCAGGATTATGACAGAATGTTGCTAAGGATCTCGACAGAATCCTGTTCAGAACTTCAACATAATTCTGATCAAGACTCCGAAAGAATGCTGCTTAGGATTCCGACAGAAGGCTGCTCAGGATGCCGACAAATTCTTGCTCAGGATTTTAATAGTATCCTGTTCAGAATTCCTTAGGGATCCTGCTCAGGATTCCGAAAGAATCCTGCTTCGGATTCCGACAGAACCCTGTTCTGGATTCCGACACATGCTTGCTCAGGATTCCGACAGAATTCTGCTCAGGATTTCGATAGAATCCAGCTCAGGATTCAGGCAGAATCCTGTTAAGGACTCCGACATAATCCTGATCAAGACTCCAACAGAATGTTGCTCAGGATGCCAACAAATTCTGCTCAAGATTCTTAGCTTAGACTGACTACACATATCAATGGTTGCTATTCCGTGATTGACCGAAGTCAGTGAAAATGCACAAAGAATCAACTAGAAGTTCGGCTGGGATTGGCCATAATCTTCTTCAGTGTGCATAATTCAGTGCCTCTATTTATACAGGGTCAATAACGGCGCCGGCCACGTCCTTGCAGTCAGGTGGGATTGGGGGAAGGAATGTTAGTGTGTAACCTTTGCTTTTTGGAGACCGTGTTTGCCTCTGCATCTCCACAAAGGTTACTGGGAGGGATGTTTGTTAATGGGGAGGATCGTTGGGTCATATGATTTACTTTGATAAGCGATTAGACCATGATGAACAATGATTTGTGAGATATATACATGCTTATACGTAAATATAATATTTTCATTTGATATGAACAATTTCTATGTAGAGGAAAATTATGCCGACACCTGAGGTGACGAACCATTCAAAGTTTGTAGAACAAATACCTAAATGTAACATTCCTACAGCTGTCAGGACGAAAGCATGTGTTATTATATTTTACTCATTTGAAAAGAAACAAAAAACTCGATTGGTTGGGACATCATAGAACACTTATTAATATGCCGACACTTACAGTGGCGAACCATCCAAAGTTTGTTGAATAAAGTGAACCTTTCGCAAGTCTACACTTGTAGTGTCGAACCATTCAAAGTTTTTTTAATTACAAAAATAAAGGTTTATAAGAGGTGCTCTGAAAAAAAAAAATGTTAAACATAAATAAATCATGAATCAGAGTTTGTGTCGACACTCACAGTGACGAACCACCCATAGTTTGTTGAAAAATCATATTTACATCCCACCATTGTAACGCTTGAATGTGCAGTCATACATATTTTATAGATTAGAAATAGTAGCATGAAACGAGCTCACCAATTGATCCGTTATCCTTGACTGAGCAGCCACAATCCACTTTCGGCTTCACTCGTTTGCTCGGCTATAAAAAAGCACTCAGGAAAAAAAATATGCGCGCGACCCAAAAAGAATAAAAAAAATAAACTGTTCGGGCTTTCTTGACGCACTGCCCAGGAGCAAGCGTCAAGGTCGAAGGATCAAACAGAACTAACCGATCGCGGCACTTTTTCACTTTCTTCAACCGAACTCACCGATCACGCCACTTTTTCACTTACGAGACCGACGCGCGACATGTTTGATCCTGCCCTCGTCGCTTGCCCCGGGAAAAGCAAGTGTCAAGGTCGAAAGATCAAACAGAACTCGCCGACAAATTCTGCTCAAGATTCCAACAAAAACCTGCCCAGGATTCCGACAGAATCAGGATCTTGGCAGAATCCTGATCAGCATGTCAATATTCCGACAGAAGTATTCCGAAGAGCGCTCAAGATTCCGAAATAATCCTGCTCAAGATGCTGACAAATTTCGCTCAGGATTTCGCTAGAATCCTGCCCAGGACTCTGACGGAATCCTGCTAAAAATTCCGACAGAAACCTGTCCAGGATTCCGACAGAAACCTACTAAAAATTCCTACAGAATCCAGTTCAGGATCTGGACAGAATCTCTTCAGGACTGCGACATAATTCTAATCAAGACTCCGACAGAATGTTGCTCAGTATTCCGATAAAACCCTGCTCAGGACTCCGACAGAATCTTGCACAAGATTCCGAAAGAATCCTGCTAAGAATTCCGACAGAATCAGGATCTCGACCGAATCCTGTTTAGGACTCCGACATAATTCTGATCAAGACTTCGACAGTATGCTGCTCAGGATTCCGATAGAATCCTGCTCAGGACTCCGACAGAATTTTGCTCAGAATGCCGGCAGAGTCCAGCTCAGGATCCCGACAGAATCCTGCTCAGGACTCTGACAGAATCCAGCTCAGAATACTGCTCAGAATTCCAACAGAATACTGCTCAGGATTCCGGCAGAAACTTGCTCAGGATTCCGACAGAATCCTGCTCAAGCCTCCGACAGAATCCTGCTCAAGCCTCCGACAGAATCCAGCTCAGGATCTTGACAGGATCCTGTTTGGGACTCCGACATAATTCTGATCAAGACTTCGACAGTATGCTGCTCAGGATTCCGATAGAATCCTGCTCAGGACTCCGAAAGAATTTTTGCTCAGAATTCCGGCAGAGTCCAGCTCAGGATCCCGACAGAATCCTGTTTAGGACTCCGACATAATCCTGATGAAGACTCCGACAGAAGCTCAGGATTCCGACAGAAGGCTGCTCAGGATGCCGACAGATACTGCTCAGGATTTCGACAGAATCCTGCTCAGGACTCCGACAGAATCCAGCTCTGCATTCCAACAGAATACTTCTCAGGATTCCACCAAAATGCTGTTCAGGACTCCTATAGAATCTTCCTAAAGATTCTGACAGAATCCTGCTAAGAATTCCGACAGAATCCATACTGCTCAGGAATCCGCCAGAATGCTGCTAAAGATTCCGACAGATCCGGTTCAGAATTTCGACAAAATCCTGCTCAGGACTCCGACAGAATCCTGCTCATGATTCAAACAGAATACTGCTCAGGATTCCGACAGAATCCTGCTAAAAATTCCGACAGAATCCAGCTCAGGATCTCGACAGATTCCTGTTCAGAACTCCGACATAATTCTGATCAAGACTGCGACAGAATGCTGCTCAGGATTCCGATAGAATCCTGCTCAGGACTCCGACAGAATCTTGCTCAGGATGCCGACAGATCCTGCTCATGTTTCCGGCCGCAACATGCCCAGGATTCCAAAAGAATCCTGCTGAGAATTCTTGTTAAGAATTTCGACAGAATCCTGCTCAAGATTTCGACAGAAACCTGGTCAGTATTCCGATAGAATTATACTAAGAGTTCCGACAGAATCCTGCTCAAGATTCCAACCGAATCCTGCTCAGGATCCCGACAGATTACTGCTCAAGATTCCGACAGAATCCTGCTTAAGATTCCGACAAAAACCTACCCATAATTCTGACGAAATCCTGCTAAGAATTACGACAGCTTCCAGTTCAGGATCTCGACAGAATCCTGTTCAAAACTCCGACATAATCCTGATCAATACTCCGACAGATTGCTGCTTAGGATTTCGATAGAATCCTGCTCAGGACTCCGACAGAATCCTGCTTAAGATTCCGACAGAACCCAGCTCAGGATCTCGCCAGAATCCTGCTCAGAGCTAAGAATTCCGACAGAATTTAGCTCAGGATCTCGACAGCATCCTTTTCAGGACTCTGACAAAATTCTTCTAAGAATTCCGACAGAATTCTGCTCAGAATGCCAGCAGAATCTTGCTTAAGATCCCGACATAATGCTGATGAAGAGTCCGACTGAATGCTGCTCAGAACTTCGACAGAATGCTGCTCAGGATTCCGGCAGAATACTACTTAGGACGCTGCTGAGGATTTCGATAGAATCATGCTCCGGATTCCGACAGAATCCTGCTCAAGTCTCTGACAGAATCCCGCTCAGGATTCCGACAAAATGCTGCTCATGATTCCAACAGAATCCTGCTGAATGTTGGGTTCTATCGGAATTATGAACAGGATTCTATCGAAACCCTTAACAATATTCTATTGAAGTTGTAAACATCATTCTGAAAAGGATTCTGTTGGAATCCTAAACTGTCAACTTTTGGAATCCTGTACAGTATTATTTCGGAATCGTGAACAGGCTTCTGTCGGAAACATGAACAGGATTCTGTCAGAATTCTGAAGCATGATTCTTCCGAAATCCAGAAAAGGTTTTACCAAAATTTATATCATGATTCTATTAAAATTCGGAACTGGATTCTGGCGAAATCCTGAACATTATTCTGTCGGAATCCTGCACAGGATTCATTCTTATTTGTTGTTTTCCCTACATGGCCTACAGCTCTTTCTTGCATCTAGTGTCTTTGAATTCCCTCAATCGAACAAAAAGTCCATACGCTTTGACCTATCTTACCACCACCTGGTGGAAAATATCGATTTTACCCGTGAGTTATTTGATGCTTTTTCGTGTTTTCAACTGTTATGGACATTTACTTTCTTTTGACAACGCTATTCTTGCGAATTAATTTCTTTTCAAATGATTAGAAATCATAATTTTATAATTTGTTTGTGTTATGTTTGTATGAACGATGATGCATTTTCATTAGGGTCACACATATTTTAAAATGTCTTTGTTTCTAGAGCACTTTGTTGCTATAATTATGTTTGAATAGTTCTTCTTTTAAAAGTTCTTACTGTAAGCTGATTGTCGGTAACGACAATGAAGTTGATTTTCCATAAATCATTCATTTCAACTCACAGCTTGCAATCAAATGCTGCAGCCCTCATAAGAAACGAACCCCATTCGGTCTCGAAATTAAAGCCAGGTGTTGGCAGCAACTGCTGGGCCATATCCGGCCACCTTCCGACCCACACCTCCTCCTGCCTAACGCAAAACTTAATCTTTTGAAGGTTTTGAATGCAATTCACAAAGGCCCGGCGCCAGGATTAAAACACAATGCAGCAAAGCGAGGCACCACCTTTTTGTTCTCAGAGCGCAACCGACCGGCGACCGACGACATGGTTTTCGACGCCATCCGCCATCGCCACCCACCGACCGACGCCATTGCCATTGTCGAGAGGGCTTCTGCTGGTCTCGTTTACCTGGGGCGGGTAAAAGTGCACGTCGGGTGGCTAAAGAGAGAGAGAAAACTGGAACAAATATCTAAACTTTGCAGCTTTCATAATTTATTTCATGCGCTTATTGCTGGATATAAAAGCTCTCACGGTGGGTGGCGGCGTAGAAATGTGAAGTAGGGACAAAACTGCATCTTTCTTCGAAAAACAGCTGGCCAGGATTCATTGCTTCTGAATGGAAGTGTACGACGACGACGAAGGGTCTGGAGTTCATCCCCTGGGGGTGGCACAAAGTTTTTCCCAAGCAGATGACGAAGAATGGATTGTTGTTGTTGTTCGTTGCGAGATTTAAAAGGGGGGATGGGGACCTTAAAGAATAGGGATCACACTCCACGCAGCAGTTGCAAAACCCGTAGGAGAATGGAAATAAGAAAGCGAAAAGGTCGTATTGTTGACGGAGGAAAAAATATTTTCTTTGGGTCGCACAATCTTCATACGGAGCGTTGAACGAGAAGAACACAGACGAACTTTTTGAGCAATGACGTTGTCCGCGGAAATGCGTCTCGAATAGATTTTTCTCTCGCTCTGCTTTTACTTCGCCCTGGAAACGCTGGGAACAATTCCATTTCCTCCCACCCCTTTGGGGACCATTCATCATCGTTCTCATCCGGGTGGGGATTTGCAGGTTCGGAATCCAGCCGGGTCACGTCGTAGACGAAAAAAAGGTCAAAAGTTGAACTGAGGGGTGGCTCTCGGATGGAAGTTTAATGGGGATCCTTTTTGACCTAAATTTACAGCTGCTGGTTTTGGGGAAGACTAACAAATGACGGGGATGTTGCTTTTGAAGTGAATTAGATTTAAACAACACAATGTAATGAAGCTGGCCGAGGACTTTAAGGAGGTGATGGAATAGAAGACACAAATTTACAGTCAATTCACGTTTTCGAACGCACCCATGGAATGTGATTTTGGAGAAGCATGAATTTCCGTTATAGGATTTTGTGTGTTCAGGATTCTAACCCTTTTCAGGATTCTAACAGGATTCGAATAGAAAATTTTAAAAATTAGAACAGAATACTGTTCAAAATTCAAACAGAATCCAGTTCAGGGTTCGAACAGACAAGGAATATGGCACAATTATTTCCAGTATATTCCAGGATTTAGTTGAGAATTCATACGGACCTATTTTTGAATTTCATCATAATTGATTATCTTTAAAAAATATTTTTAACAATTTACCGTTTTTGTTCTACTTTACCAACCCCTTCCACCGTTTCTCACGCTATAACCTTCCTTAAACGAGCGTCAAATGCACGATAAACCTTTTCTGGGTCCGAAAGTGTGTATGAACACATACAGTGAAATTGCTACCTCGGAGAGAGCATTTTCCCAAACACAACAATAGGCGATAAATAATGCATGAGGGACCATCACCGGCGGCGACGCCACAAACGACGACGATCAGGACGATGTCCTTTCGCAAGGATGGCGCGATGTCGGTGCGGTTGGCGGTCGACTAGTGCGAAACTGTTTATTTGGCATAACGACACGCTGCCGTGGGCCTCGCTAGCTAGAGTGCTGGTAGGGTGGGTGTCCATTTAGTCGCACTAATGACAGGTACGATTGTACTCCATGCCCAAGGAAGTCAAGTAAATTTTCATTACGAAAATATCCTGGACCGACCGGGAATCGAACCCAGACACCTTCAGCATGGTTTTGCTTTGTAGCCGCGGGCTCTAACCACTCGGCTAAGGAAGCCCCCCCGTTTTTTATGGTAGTTTCGCTATAAACCATTGCAATATATTTTTGCTATGAAGACCAGAATTTAGTCGGTACCGGTTGCTTAAGTTAGCTTAAAAATTATCGGCATAATTATTCCGCGGATCATTTTTTGTCTCAAGTTTCAAAATATGTACATTATATTCCGATGTTGAACAGAACATGGCCAAATCGGGAACCACTATGTCCATAACTAGCACACTTTCCCTTCTGACTTAATTACTGAAAACTAGGATTGAAAAATCCATTGTTCTTTCCAAAAATGAAATAGAACGTATACAGTGGCCGAAATTCCTATAAGCGCACACGCATTTTTCAACATTTGCGACTAGTTATTACATAAAACATTGACGATCTGTTACTAAAATGATATTTACTATATTTCCACTTGGTTGTATGAAAGACAGTCAAAATTAATAATTTTTCGATTTTGTGAAATAAAAATATCATTTTTTGGCCAGGAAATTCCTATAAGCGCACAGTGTCCAAGCTAACGCCATTTGTGTTTGCTTCACTCACACTACAAAAACTTGTCATTTTCTTTTGCTGCCGATGTAAACGGATGCGTGCGGAAAGTTTTGCGATTCGTGCACAGTGTTGTTTGTTGACAGTTTTCAAGATGCCGAAAGGAAAGTTCTTGGACGAAACGGAGCGAAGATTAATCCTTGAATTGAAGGATGTTGGCCAAAGTAACCGTGCAATCGCCAAGAGGATCGGTAGAGGAGAGACGGTCGTGCGAAATTTCCTGAAGAAAGGTGAGAATTACGGCATCCGGAAGAAAAACAAGGGCAACTCCAAGATCACCAACCGTGAGAGGAACCGAATTATCCAGCTTGGTGAAGCCGGGGAGCTGGATTCATCCGGTATTAAGAAGGAATTGGGTCTTTCCATCACAACAAGGCAAGTATCTCAAATACTACGTGGATCTGGACACATGGTGTACACGAAAAAGGCCAAAAAACCCAACCTTACTCCGAGGCATGTTCAGGCAAGACTGGATTTTGCCAGAAATCATATGTCTTGGAAGCGGGAATGGAACAACGTGATTTTTTCCGACGAGAAGAAGTTTAATCTTGATGAAAGAAAAGTCTTAGTAGTTGGTAGAAATATCATATTATCCGAATACTTAAAAGCAGAGATGATTTATTGAAGTATTGGACTTTCATACTACATGTGCCGGTGAAAAATGGTCATGCGCTTATAGGAATTTCGGGCACTGTAGTTTTTTTTAACATGTTAGCATGTTAGCCATTGAAATGCATTATTTAACTATTCCATTCATCTTGCATGCAAGTTTACCAGCTTGTGTGGCAATTTATTCGCTTAATTTGCCACAGAATTCAAACTTTGGATTTTATACAAACATTAATTCTCAGTTGATCGACTATTGGTACACCGACCCTAAGTGAAAACCAAGCAAGAAAGCTTGGACTACCCCTAAATGTGCGGGTGAAAAAGGCACGGTGGTCCCTCTTTCGCTGATCGGATTAAAAACGACGAGTTAACGTGCGGGTTGTGCGCAGAACTAGATAGGGCGGAGGGGGTCTAAAACGCCTCCTCAAAGTGCACTGGCTGATACTATTTGCATATGAATTTTTGGATCAAAATAAGCGGACGAGTGAAAAGTTTTTCCTCTCACAGTAGTATATCGCCATCACCGTATTCGTTCTTGTTGTGATGGCCGGAGCGACAATGAATCTATTCATTTGCAAGGTGCAACGATGCAAGAACCGGGGAATTCATGTGCAGGGCGTGTTCCGTGCTTCGGTGCAGGGGTTCGTCATGATGAGGGGAAAGAGAATGCATTCTACAAAAAAAAAAGTCAGCCCAAATTTTTGTTTTTGAACTTAGTATCATTCTTTGGCTACCTAAAATCGACCTTAGCACGTATCGGACAATGGTAAATAATCGCGAGTTTTTGAACATAAGTTTTTGAATTTTCTGATTTTTATGTTTGATAGGTTACCTACCTTTGACAATAATAAAAGTTTTAGACAAATTACCTCATTACGCGTGATAAAGATGGATACATTTTTGGGGAAATTTTGAAAAAATCCACGTTCTCGGCTGGGATTCGAACCCAGGACTCTTGAATGCTGGACGAGCGCTTTAGCAACTAAGCAACCTAGCCACTTGGTAACTAAATTACTCAGAAGGCTACGGATTCAAATCCCCACAGATGACGCACACCCTTTTCATAACTAATATCCATCTATCTCACGTATACTACACACGTGCATGTAGGTATGCAACAAACGGAAAAATAGATTTGGAGTAAATTTTATCCACCATAGATAGATTAGTTGTGAAAAATATTAAATATGTTAATTTTTATTTCACAAATTAATTCAGACTCAGGCATTTCTTTAAATATTTTTCAAATATCCACAAACGTTCAAAAGTCATATAAAGCATTCCTGATTAGTTATGGCCATATTTACTAGCAAAAATCAAAATATATTTGATTGCTGAGCTACAAAACAACTGGTATACATAAATTTTCCAAAGGTAGCCCCGTCGCATGGTGAGGTATAGTAAAAAAAAATAAAATGGAACATTGATAGAGAATGAGATTTTGGGCTTAAAGCAACGATCGTCAATGGTCAAAAGACTACACTATGCTTTATTTATCGTTATTTGAAAAAGAGTCATCAAATATGTAAAGAGCAAGTGGTTTGCATACCTCTATTCTGCATATCTAGGAAGAGTTTTGGAAAAAAAAAGGTGGATGGAATTGTGAGTAACGGTTTTTTGAACGCGGAAACTTCAAAATTGTTGACTTTGGATATTGAAATTGTTGTATTCCAATACTCAAAGTCGTTTTGGAGTGTACTCAGTTATCTACAGTTATACCTTTTAACAAAGACTTAACATAATTAACTGTTTATATGAAGTTTACCAGCCAGTTTCAAAGATTTATGTATACTATATGAATTTATGGGTCATGTAAAAACAATAAACACATAGGTGACATTTTTTCAAGAACTGGACCATTCCTCAAAGTAGTGTAAAACAAAAATGAAATGCATTGGAAACGTTTTTACAAAAAAAAAGTTCCAGTTGTTAGACAACTGAATGATTCTAGATCAATTAACTTAAATAATATTGTGTCTGTTTCAGTCGGTAACTTGAAAATGACTCTTTTAAAAAGTTAAGTAAAATTGAGCGGTGATATCTCTCTATCGCAAAAGGGGTCGATATGGCGAGATACGACCACGTCGAAAGCCGAACCCATACTAACCATCTCATTGAGCCAACGTTGGCTTGTAGGTAGTGTGGTACAAAATAGGCAACAGCGCGACGCTAAGGAGATAGCCGTAGCGGTAAACGCGCAGCTATTCAGCATGGCCATGCTGAGGGTCGTGGGTTCGAATCCCGCTGGTCGAGGATCTTTTCGTAAAGGAAATTTTCTCGATTCCCAGGGCATAGAGTATCTTCGTACCTGCCACACGATATACATATGCAAAAAATGGTCAATCGGCAAAGAAAGCTCTCAGTTAATAACTGTGGAAGAGCTCATAAGAACACTAATCTGAGAAGCAGGCTTTGTCCCAGTGAGGACGTAATGCCAGAAAGAAGAACATCTCAATTTTTCCAAATTGACTTTTGTGTCTATGACCTTGAGGTATTTTCAAAACACCGTCGGCTGGTTTAAGCCGTATAGACATGACAACCCTAGTTGGAACTCTTTTAAATTATATTTCTTGCAAAGTAAGGTATCTCATACCAAATTGTTGACTAGTCAAGGGCAAACAGAAACAGTTGAAATCAATACCTATGATATTTTTTGGAACAGAATATTAACTAAGCCTTCCATAGAAATATGGATGAAAAAATCATCTAGAAATTATTACAAAATGGTATATAACAGTAATGCTCAACATGCGGTCCGCAAGCCGCATGAGCACCCCAAGTTCCTTAACTGTGGCCCATAATTTTGTAGAATATACAAATAAGCTCCAAATTGGAATGAGTTTAAATTGTGTTTCAGAAGTTGAGCTTGAATATGAATTCAACAGGAATTCGCAGGATCCCGCTATGGAACACCAAGAGTTTGATAAGAATCTCCAGGTGTCCGTTAAGAATGTACAGAAACCCGGTAGAACTCTGAAGTAGCTCGCTAAGAATTTACAGAATCTTGCTTAGAATTCTTAGGACCTTGCTAACGAGCCAGATGGGAATTGACATCCACCCAAAAGCTTGTCAGGAATTTTGAAGATATCGCTGCGATATTGCTGAAAATCCTCAAGTCTTCGATCGAAATTCTCAAAAGTTCATAAGGAAACCTATTCAGAATGCTTAAACGTCACACATAGTACCTGAATATATTCATCGCACGGTTTAATGACCTCAGAGACGATTCAAATTAAACGTCCATAATTGTTCGGGTTTTCTAGGCCCCTCTCCCCTACGTTACGCTTCTACCAATACCTAATACATAAATTGACTGTCACACTTTCGTTGACCCTTCCTCCCCTACATGATGGACGTCAAAGCAGAATAGTGCCTTATTGCGATAATGTGGAATTTAGACTTGTTGACACGCATTTGTCACGCGCTCTAAACAACGTTTTGAAGAAACTGGTGGGTCATTTATTTCTCTAGGTGTTGATAAAGTTAAGGATTATATGTTGACACTTCTGAAATTTACTCCAATACTTGAATTTACTTGAAATACGCGGTTTATTTTATGAAATTCCATAAACAGTTGAGAGACACAACTTTTTGCCGGATTCGCATCTATTGGTAATGACAGGTCTCAAAACTTAAAGCTGTTTAAAGCAGGTATGCCATGCTGTTAGTGAGGCTGGCAGCATCATGAAATATTAAAATTTCTGGTAGATTTTATGTTAGATTCAAAAGGAATTATATCACACAACGACGATGTAGGATTATTTCACACAAAAGACGATGTAGAAGAATAAAATTTTGTTAGTTGAAATCGAACATTAGAGAAATAAAGTTATCCAATCTAAACGCGAAATAAAGCGAGTTGAAGTGCTAGAAAAGTAAATAGTTGTTTGAGTGGTGATTCTTGTGCTGCCCAGTTCCGTCGATAGTGACCACCCCCGGTAGTATACAACCCTGTCCGTGTTTGAGCCCAATGGATGTAATTCCACAATAAAAATAACAGTGATCTAAAGAAGCGAAACGAAAGTTTTGATAAAAGCTTCGTGGGGATATGGACTTTTTGTTCTTCTTGTGGCAATGATTCTCTGTTCAAACGAGCTGTGCCAAATGTGAAGACAACTGATTTTTATTAACTGAATCATCTACTGGCATACTCAAGTGGGCTGGTCATACAGCGTGAATGCCTGTTGTGAATGAAATGTTGCGACCACACGACCATCTAGAATTAAATAAGCGCATGGTGTAAACCTAGAAGTTGATGAGGCTTTGATGAATATCGGTGAAAATGAATGCGGTAAGCTGGCTTGCAAATGACTAAAACAAAGAGAACAATTATATTTTTAAAACAATTGGGTCCTAAAATAATTAATGAAATCTTGTTTTTATTTAATGACACGAAAGAGCATGTTACTGCAACTATTTTAGCATTTTTTCCTGCTCAAGTAACGGATACATCATATTTAATCCTCTAATACCCAATCCCGCCTTTAGACAGGGTACACTTTGGAATTTTGTGTATTTTTTCGTAGATTGGAAATCAAAATGATTTTAGTTTTAGCTTTAACCTTGACTCATAACACGCATATAAGAAAAGTTTTTTATGACTTTTGAAACTTTTTTGTATTTTTGAAAATTGTTTGAAAAATTGTATTCTTATATAACCTACATATGTATGGGGTTTATTCAACGTGTAATATAAAAAATCGTACCTTTCATATTTCTATACACAGAAAAAATATTGAATTTTCAATGTGATGTGAACTGAAGTCTACTGTAAAAATAAATCAAATTCGTGTGTTGTTACAGCATCATGTAAATTCAAATGAATATACATTCAATTTTCAACTAAAAATGGTTTAATATTACATGATCGTGTAAATTTAAAGTGAATTCGATTGAAAAATAATGGATTGGTCGTTGAAATTTAGGTTAATTTTGATGCTCCAAATATGTGCATGAAAATAAACTTAATTTTACAACATATTTTTAGCTGTGTACTATCGACCTATCACAGAAGAACAGCTTGGTGGTATTAAAATAATTTCAAATCTGTTTTTCCGTTAATTACACGGAAAATAAAAATATATCCAGAAAAATATAAAAAAATAATATTTTTAAAATTACCGTAAAAACTTGAAATTTTATTATTGCTAAAAATCAGCAACTAGAAGAGGCTTCAAGAAAAAATGAAAAAGTATAGGGATGTTCAAAAATAAAAATTATAAAAATCAAAAACCAAAATTCATAGATTTGCGAATAAAAATAAATCATTGTCCAAAACGTGTTTAGAACAATTTTAGATAACTAAAAATGATATTTAGATCAAAAATAAAAATTTGGGTATTAGAGGGTTAAACTTTAATCTTAAAATTGGGTCCATAAATGAACTTTGACACTTTTGATCATGTTTGACATTCGCTTAATCGACAAAAAAACCACAGGGCTTTTAGTTTTAACACTGGGGTTGCTCCTTTCTGACATTTCGTAAGGGACATGAAAGCAAAATACACCCAAAATTTGAGTTTAAGGTAAGGAGTGTGACAAAATCTTAAAACATGTTTTTTTGGACTTAAACAAAAGAAAAACATTAAAAAGTTAAGTAAACATGTGTTTTTGGCCTAAACTTAAGCGTTCGGTACTAATATTGGCACAGGGCTTTAGGACCCTATTACAAATTTCAATGATATTGCCAAATTTTGCCAAAAACGGATCCATGTTGTTGCCAAAAGTGGGGGTACATGGAGCATTTAAAAAAAGGAATCCCACTGTGCTGGGCAGTGCGCTTTGAAAGCCCATGCAATCGGTATAGGTAAGTAAATGAAAACCCGAATTTAGTACTATTCCATTAAATTCCACTAAAGTTTGTATCTTTTAACACGCGTATTTCGACCTCTACTGTAAAGCCGTCTTCAGTGTTGTGTACTATACTCGACTTGAAGGAACCCATCGTATGCACACATTATATATTTAAACAAGGTACATTCATATTTCTCTACCCATTACCCTTTTTTGTAGAAACTTCAAATTTCTAGAGCTATTAGGTACATCGCTTCCCTTTTTGCTATGTATTGCCGTTGCCTTGGTCTCTGTTGAGTAGCGTCTCAAGATACAAACTCTAGTGTTATGAAATGGTATAGTACCGTCCAGTCACCAGTTACCGTGCGGTCTCCATTCACCGTGCACACGTACAGATTCATACGGAATATTCATACAATTTGCACAAATTTTTATTTTGTTAGCAAAATAAGATAAAACTTATGAAATGAAATAGTTCTTGTCACAAAGCATTTTGACAATCTAAGTTTATGCAGTCAAAATCATGTAAATTCTGTTTGATAACAAGATTTTTCAATGCCCTTAGTAGAAATGCTAAAAATTCACATTTTTCCTTTGCAAATTAGAGTATAATTTTTTCATTATTTTAACAAGTTTTCGCTGTGGATACTACTAGTAAGATGTATTCCATCGTATGAGCCATGAGGTTTTATGCAAATCAGATTTTTTTGATCAGATCGAAACACAAATGCACGGTGAATTATTTATTTTAGATTTTATAGTATGTAAATTTCAGTTCGCTTTAAAAAAATATGGAAAAATTATATATATATATATATATATATATATATATATATAATATATATATATATATATTCGAAGCGCAGATTTTTTTTTTTTGATGCACGGTGAATGGTAGTTTGACGGTACTTAATTCGCTTTTTTATTTATTTATAGATATTCCACTAAACACCTGTTTTTTTTCGTGTTTTTCTAGGGCGCTGGTGACCAAAATTGAAAGTGATTGGCAATTGCCCTATCAACTATGGATTATTAATTGGTGAGCTCGTTTTATACAACTACTTCAAATGAGTTATTTATGTAAACACTGATCCCTTTGTGACAACGGTTTTAATGTTACATTTATGTATTTCGTTTCGTTTTACTAAACACACTGAACTAAACAAACATAGTTGCTTTTGCTTTTGAAATTGTTAAAAAAACATACTAGGAATGTAGATTTTTTCTTTAGGTACTGATAAATATATTGTAACAAGTAAATTCTTCTCACATAAAGAACCCTTTTCCTGCACAAAAGTCCAGTTTTCTAATAACCTGACAAAAACCCTATTTTCAAACATGATGTCTACAATAAAAAAAAGTTTTGTGAAAAATGTAAGGAAAATCGCAATTTTGATAAGATCTTGTTCTATAAAAATAAAAAAAAAGTTCAGTATGCCCAAAACAGGGTCCGTCACCCTTAAACATATTCAACAACACTTTCCACAATCAAAACTTGTCAAATTTAGAGAATGTGTAATTTTGGACATGCTTTTTTAAATCTGGACCACTGCGTCCAGTGATAATCATGGAAATGCAGAGGTATACTCGGTCTCTGATAATAATAGATACCATAAACATCCCTTTCTTTACCTACACGGAAAAAAACAGTTTACCTAATTTTTGGGTTAACTTTACACAAAATTAAGTATATCGATTATTCTCTCAACCCAAAATCTTTCGGTAGTCTCTCTCTTCCCCACCAATGTTGTCAAAAATAGAGATAGCTGCACCTACCCAAGGGGGTAGTTTGGCCCGATAAGTCAAATTTGGGTAAATGCATTATTCTCAAGCTTGGGTTGAATGGACTCAATTTTGCGTTGAATCAAACCAAATTTAAGTAAATTTTTCTTATGGCTTCAAAGGCAATTTATCTAATGGAGGCCTTGGAAATTTAGCCAAATTTGGGTTATTGGGCTCAACTACGGTTTTGCGTTGAAACAACTCAGATTTGAGTAGATCTGCGTTGCCGTGTAACGAACGTATCATTCATACAAGACATAAATGTCTGTTTGTGTACAGCCCCTTTTTACGTTCCAAATTCCAATTCACGCTCCCTCTTTTTGCGCTCTAAATTCCAACTTACGCTTGATTTTTTTTTACGCTCACCCAGTTAGGGCGTAAAAAGTGGTTTGGCTATATTTACAAAATCATTGAATGGTTCGTTATCATATATGTCTCCTTTTTTATATTTTGCCTTCATCTATGTTAGAAGAGGTCATTGTAAATTGAGGTTACATGAATCGCATCACTTACCAAGGGCCATCCAGATTTTGAAGCTTCTGTAAGCTTCCCACCAACAAAAACTCCTTCCCGTGACAACCATGAAGATGCAGAGGTGTACTCGGTCATTAGTAACAATGGATGTCACACTAATATTCTTTTCCTTCCCCGATGACCGTAAGGACGTGGCCGGTGCCGTTATTGACTTTGTAATGTTTGGAATTCTCGAAATTGTACACTGAAGATGGTGAGCTACTTCAAAACTCCGTTTGTTGATTCCTTATGCAATTTTGATTGTTCTGGACAATCACGGAGTAGCAACTCAATTCGTAGTAGTTACGGTCATCTATGCTTATGCTCTAGACGTCTGAAAGCTGATTCGAAGGGACAATTAAGGGCAACAATGTGTCATACAGTAAGAGCAGCAGTAGTTCTTTCAAGCTGAAAAATCTTGGGAATTCTACATCTGACTTGCATGTAAAACTTTTTTTGTATGTAAATAGTAACACTATGAGGGATTCATAATTATTTCACTCATGTAGAATTAGACTCTACAAGTATAATATAAAAGCATGATCTCTATACTATGCTTATCTGCATTTAGATTTTATAGTTTATCTGAGTAAGAATCATCCCTCAACGAATTTCAGTTCGGGCTGAGCTGTTAGTGTATGTGAATCGAAATATCAATATTATTGAAGCGTAATAGTATTGTGTGGACTTATAAAAAATGAGTTCTTTCGAGCAAACTATGAATCTATAAAATTTTCATCATTACGCAACCCAATTGGACCAAAATTGCAATAGTGAATCATGACCTATTTCAACAACCAAAATTTCGTGATCTTTTGGCTCTAATTTTCAAAATTTGACACAAAACCAAAACACTATTCAAGCTTTGTGACCTGTACTGAAATCCCTAGTCAGACGGTCGATTCCGAATTTATACGGATGTTCCGTGGGGTCTGGTCATTTGGAGCATTTCCATAATTACTTTACACGGATCAAACAAAACTATAGTGTTTGTAACTGAATTATAAATCATTAGTATATTCCGACTCTTTCAACTCATTTGGAACGTTCTGGTCGGTTCCAGATTCCCTGCAATAGGTTCCTGATGCATTAGTTGGGGACCATATATTGAATAATCGTATGCCACATAGGGCCATCAATATGGCCCGTATGCAGCAAGTTCATCCTAGAGCCGATTCAGGGACCTTGGGAAAGGACATCAATCCTATGAATGCAAACGATATCATGCGACACATTTTTTTGTACATGCGCTGGAGTTTCCAGCACAAGCAAAACAAACAAAAGTTTTGTAGTTAGGTGTCAAAATCATATTGAAAAATGGTTGAAAGTTATGGAAATGAGAGCTAAAACATCACGAAATTTTGAATATAAAAATAAGTCAGGGACACAAAGGTTAAAAATCTGTCATTTAAAATGTTAAGAGCATTTTTTTAATACATAAAATAAAGTGCTAATTTTATTTTATGTATTACAAAAAATATTATTTTATGTATTACAAAAATGTTGGCAGTCATTGAGAACCACAGCTCCAGAAAAAAAATCCACAGAAAAGAGTACAACAAGCAAAGCTCCGTCGTCAGGATGTTTTCGTTGTCAAGTTCCGAGTGTGAAAAACATACATTTCCCGGCTTGTCATCCTGGTCGTACCACAGTCGCAGGATTAGACCACACATACTCTTCTTAGAACGACGACGACGACGGCGATCAGTGCCAGGACTGTGCAACGATAGGCGCCATTGTCGTGTTTTCATTACCGTTATTGTCATAATCTTGCCGAAGCTCGATGCATCCGACGACGGACCGGTACAATGGTGTTTGTGTGATAAGTGAAATGGAAATGTTTTCCGAATGAGGACAACAGTCTTTGGGTACTGCTTTCGGATGGCTTGGGAGATTTCCCCGAAACAGCATGATGTACATTGAGGTGCATTCGTGTGGAATTTATTTTCTGAAGCAGAATCGTCTTTGAAAGCTATGGGGAGTAGTGTTTGATCCTTTGCTCGTGTCGCTTGTTCCTGCGGGGGCGGGTGATGTGAGCAGGATCAACCGTGTTGCGCGTCGCTCGCGCCTCATGAATAAATAGTGGAGTGATTCGCGGATAGGGTCAGTAGTGTTTGATCCTTTGCTCGCGTTGCTTGCTCCTGCGGGGGCGGGTGATGTGAGCAGGATCAATCGTGTTGCGCGTCGCTCGCGCGGCATGAATAAATAGTGGCGTGATTCGCGGATAGGGTCAGTAGTGTTTGATCCTTTGCTCGCGTTGCTTGCTCCTGCGGGGGCGGGTGATGTGAGCAGGATCAATCGTGTTGCGCGTCGCTCACGCGGCACGAATAAATAGTGGCGTGATTCGCGGATAGGGTCAGTAGTGTTTGATCCTTTGCTCGCGTTGCTTGCTCCTGCGGGGGCGGGTGATGTGAGCAGGATCAATCGTGTTGCGCGTCGCTCGCGCGGCACGAATAAATAGTGGCGTGATTCGCGGATAGGGTCAGTAGTGTTTGATCCTTTGCTCGCGTTGCTTGCTCCTGCGGGGGCGGGTGATGTGAGCAGGATCAATCGTGTTGCGCGTCGCTCGCGCGTCATGAATAAATAGTGGAGTGATTCGCGGATAGGGTCAGTAGTGTTTGATCCTTTGCTCGCGTCGCTTGCTCCTGCGGGGGCGGGTGATGTGAGCAGGATACATCGTGTTGCGCGTCGCTCGCGCGGCACGAATAAATAGTGGCGTGATTCGCGGATAGGGTCAGTAGTGTTTGATCCTTTGCTCGTGTCGCTTGTTCCTGCGGGGGCGGGTGATGTGAGCAGGATCAACCGTGTTGCGCGTCGCTCGCGCCTCATGAATAAATAGTGGAGTGATTCGCGGATAGGGTCAGTAGTGTTTGATCCTTTGCTCGCGTTGCTTGCTCCTGCGGGGGCGGGTGATGTGAGCAGGATCAATCGTGTTGCGCGTCGCTCGCGCGGCATGAATAAATAGTGGCGTGATTCGCGGATAGGGTCAGTAGTGTTTGATCTTTTGCTCGCGTTGCTTGCTCCTGCGGGGGCGGGTGATGTGAGCAGGATCAATCGTGTTGCGCGTCGCTCGCGCGTCATGAATAAATAGTGGAGTGATTCGCGGATAGGGTCAGTAGTGTTTGATCCTTTGCTCGCGTTGCTTGCTCCTGCGGGGGCGGGTGATGTGAGCAGGATCAATCGTGTTGCGCGTCGCTCGCGCGGCATGAATAGACAGTGGCGTTAAACGGATTAGGCGTGAATGTATCATGGATCGCATCACCAATCGCTGGTGACTCCCAGATCTTTACCTTATCCCACTAACCCAATATCCTTTCCATGACAACTGTGGAGATGCAGAAGATTCTTCGGTCTCTAGTAACAACGGTTGTCTAGCTAACATTCCTTCCCTTCCCCGATGACCGTAAGGACGTGGCCGGCGCCGTTATTGACTTTTAAAATTTGAGCTCTCGATTTGTGCACATTGAAGAATGGTTAGCTAATCCCAAGCCCCATTCATTGATTCCCTGTGCAACTTCGATTGCTCTAGTCAATCACGGAGTAGCAACTACGAATTGTACGGTCATATATGCTCATGCTCATGCTCTCAGAATCGTCTTTGAAAGCTATGAGAACCATGGGTGTGTTCATGTGGAAGTGTACATTTCCAAAGATGCTTTCAATATTATTCAATTCAAGGAAAATAATTTCGATAAGACATTTAATACGAAAAATATTCGAGGTATCAAATGTCCTCAAGCTTTCTGAAAAAAAAAATCCATTTCATTAAGCAACGTTCATCCTTTTGTGCTATCATATCAGATCCACATCAAAGTGATTACTTAATTAAGGGTAAAACTACCCAAGCAAAGAAAGCACTTTCTCGTCATCCTTCCACCGGTTGGTCATCAGCGTAGCCACCATATATCATCAAAGGAACGAGTTTTTCCTGCTTTTCCGCTTATTTGTCACATATGAATGGGGCACATGAATAAAGCTCTACTGTTGCAAGCGAAAAAACCTAAACACTAATTTTCCCACCCACATTTCCGCGCGTTTTTAAGCGAGTTTGATTCCAACCTACCACAAACAAACAAACAAAAAAAAAAAGATGATGAAGAAAAACCCATCACGCTGTTTCCCATACTATAACGCACGGCGTAGCTTGCAAAGGGGTGTGGCTCCAATTAGATAATGAACGCCGCTTTGGTCGTTGGTTAATTATTTCCACTGGGTAATTACTTTATCAGAACCGACTGACGTCGTCGACGATGGTTTTGAGACGATGATGACGTTGCAATGTAGTTACCGTTGGTAATCATGATGATGATGATGATGATTATGATGAGCAAGGACTACCCCAATAGACATTAGCGGAATTGCACAACTTGTTGGATTATGAGGCGCTGGTAGGAAGAGCTCTAATTCCTCATAAGGTTACATATTTATGAGCATCTAAGGATTCTAATAAGGTAGAAATTTCAATCCTATGAAATCCTGAACAGAGTTCTGTTAGAATCCTGACCAGGATGTCGAATTTTGTCCAGGATTCTGTCAGAATCCGACCAGGATTCTATCGGAATCCTTACCAGGACACTGTCGGAATCTGGAACAAGATTTTGTCGGAATTCTGACCAATATTCTGTCGGAGTCCTCACCAGGATTCTGTCAGAATTCTGACCAGGATTCTGTCGGAATACTGCTGCAAGCTTTAAAGAATGTTCAAAATTAATTCCATTAATTTTATCAACGATATTTCTGATGTCAAGTAATTCTCTGAAAAAAATACTCTGGTCTGAAATGAAATGAACTGAGTTACTTGACTTGAATTACTATCGCCCCATATCAGATCAAAACTTGAACGCCTAACAAGACCCTAGGCACCAACTCGAGAACCGCAAAAAATAACATCAACAAGTGCAAACAGTTCTGAAAATTGAACATCACATCGTTTCCTCTTATTATAGGAAAATTCTCCCACCACTGGACCTGTTACACGTGCGCCAGAAGCAATACACCGCACAAAGAACTGCTAAAACATTCAACATAGCGACCGTCAGACTAAACCTCCCTCTCCAGTACTGCCAATTTCCAGTAACTACCGTGCCAAAAGTGCCATAAAATCGCCAAGGCAAAAAAATCAAAAGCCTCTTGTGTGTGGCTAGGTACTCTCAGACGCGCCTCCTGGATTTGAGGTTTTCCATCCAATGGCAACGGTGAAGGAAAACGCCTTCCTACCATAGAACCAAGTCCAAGTCGATTAGGCTAATTTTGGGCGTATAAGTTTCGGGACCACAGCGCTTCGGCTCAACAATAATGGTGGCTGTTTGTATGCAAATGTGGTTCGCGAAAAACCAGTAGGTACCAATCATCGGAAGCAGGCTCAACAAAATCAGTATTACGATATGGCGAAGATGTGGCGTGCCTGATAAGGGAGCAGTGATATCGAGCTTTTAAAGGTTATCGCTTGAACTAGAGCTGTGCGCCGATAACAATTTGCATAGCAGGATTTCGAGTGCATTGGAATTGCCTTCTCCTTGCGTTTTTTGAACGTATCAAGAGTTTAATCGTCTGTAATCACGGATGCGAATTTTACTTCACATTTTGGTATTGCAATTTTGCTCCAACAATGGAATTTGTGAAAGTTTTGAGAGCGTTGTCAATATCCAGTTTAGTTTGCAAAGAAATGTTAACATCAAGATTACTATCGATGTGTGTTTCATATGTATTCAAGTTGGCTCGAAAATAATGTAAAGTGTGACTAATAGGATTCAGAATCGCTTCATGGGATACTTGCAATGTAACAGGGACATGATCACAATCAAAATTAACGAGAGTGGTTTCTAGAGGAGGAACACAAGAAGGGCTAAGGGTATTGAATTGAAAAATATCCTGAAGAGTACTCATCAAGTAAAACTCTGCCGTTGGAATTGCTTTGCGAATTATTGCATGAGCGGTGTTTAGCGTTACAGTCACCAATGACAAAAAATTGAACTAATTGCGAATTAATTTCAACAAGTCAGTTTGAATTAAATCAACTTGCTTCCTAGCGCATTGAAAATGCAAATTGTTACGAAAATTTTTGCCATTTATCTACCTGGTACGAGCCTAAAAGATTCGTTTACACGAAGAGCAATCCCAAAAATCAGACTAATGCTTGCTCCCGCAATTTGTACATATAAACGTCTTGGTGTCTTCTTTCACAGGACAGACGCCCTTTGCGTGAAAATAAGAGTGTTGTCTCCAATATTTTACTATATTTTCACATCTGACTTACCTGAGTTTGCTCAGGGATGTCAAAAATCTTTGTTTGCAGATGACACAGGCCTCTCCGCCAAAGGACGAAACCTGTGTGTCATCTGTAGTAGATTGCAAAAAAGTTTGGATATTTTTTCTTCATACTTGCAAAAATGAAAGATTTATCCTAATGCTTCCAAAGCGTAACTAATAATATTCCCGCATTAACCAAAAGCATTTTATTTGAAAGCTTTAAGTAGATTTTCTTTGAAATTTTCTACGGAATTTTCATCAAAATTGGAAATTTATTCTGAATTTGCTTCGGAATATCCTGTGGAATTTTCTTCGGTATCTTTAGAAGTGCCGTTTTGAATTTTCTGTGGTATTTCCTTCGAAATATCCTATGAAGTGTCCTTCGGAATTTCATTCTGAACTTTTCATTGGAATTTTCTTCGACATTTACTTTGGAGTTTCCTTCCGAATTTCTTCTAGAGTTTCTTTCGGAATTTCCTGTGTAATTATCTTTGGAGCTTCCTGCAGAATTGTATTCGAAATATTATTTCTTTCGAAGCATTGGAATTTACTTTGGAATTTCCTTCGAAATTTCCCTTGGAGCTTTCTTCGGAATTTCATTTGGGATTTCTTTTGGACCTTTGAAATTTAATGCGGAATATTCTTAGAAATTTCCTTTACAATTTTCTTTGGAATTTCTACAGTTTTCTTGAGAATTTCCTTACAAATTTGCTTTGGATATTCCATAGAAAATTCCTTAGAAATTTTCTACGAAATTTCCTTTTAACTGCCTTTTTTCATTGCAATTTGCTTAGGGATTTGCTTTGGAATTTTCTTTGGGATTTCATTAGAAATTCCCTTTTGAATATGCTTTGGATATTTTTCAACATTGTCGTCGGAATGTCCTTTGGAATGTGCTTCAGAATTTCTTTTAGAATTTTATTCAGTTTTTTTTTTAATTTTTTTTTTTTGGGATTTCCTTTAAATTTTGAAAGTTTTCATCGAAGATTCCTTTGGAATTTCTTTTGAAGCTGTGATTTTTTCTTCGAAATTTCCTGAGAAATTCATTTTTGAATTTCATTCGGATTTTGCTTTGAATTTTTTTATGGAATTTCCTATGGAGCTTTTGGAATTTCCTTTGGAATTTTCCACGGAATTTTCTTCGGAATTTCCTTTGGATTTTTTTTCGAAATTTCCTTTGGAATTTTCTACGCAATTTTCGTCAGAATTTCCTCTGAAATTTGCATCGGAAATTCCGTTGGATTTTTTTTTTAGTTTCTTTCGGAATTAACTTTGGAATTTCCGTCGAAATTTTCTTAGGAGTATCCTTTAAAATTCCTTTGCAGTTTTCATTGAGGCTACTTATCAAATTTTCTTCAGAATTTCCTTTGGAATTCCTTTATTACTTCCTTCAAAATTCTCTTTGAAATTTCTTTCGGAATTTCGTTTGAAGTTTACTTCCAAATTTGTTGAGTTTCCTCGGAATTTCCTTTGGAATAAACTTTGGAATTTCCTATGGAGATTTCGGAATTTTATTCAGAAGTTATGATTGGAATTTTTTACGGAATTTTCCTTTGGACTGTTTAACGTAAGTTTCATCAGAATTTCCGTTGAATTTTCTCGGAATTCACTTTGGAATTTCCTTCGAATTGTTTTTTCGGAATTTTCTTAGGAGCATCCTTTAAAATTCCTTTGTATTCTTCGGAACTTCATATCTCATTTACTTCAGAATTTCCTTTGGAATTTTTTAATGAATTTCTTTCAGTTGCTTCAGGAAGTTATTTTGGATTTCTTTGGAATTACTTTCGGAATTTCCTTCTTCAGTTCTTCAAAATTTTCTTCAGCGTTTCCTTTGGAATTTCTTTCGGAATTTCTTCTGGAATTGCCTTCGGAATTTCCTTTGGAATTCGCTTCGGATGTTCCTTTGAAATTTCTTATGGAATTTCCTTTGCAATTTCTTTTAGAGCTGGCTTCGGAATTTCATTTGAAATTTTCTGCGCAATTTTCGTCCGAGTTTTCTTTGGAATTTGCTTCGGAACATCCTTCAAAAATCCATTCGGATTTATTTTTATGGAATTTCTTTTTGAATTTGCTATGGAATTTCTTTCGGGATTTGCTTTGGAATTTCGTTTGGAATTTCTTTTCCTTCGGAATTTCCTCTAGAATTTCCTGCGAAATTTCCTCTGGAATTTCCTGAGAAATTTTGTCTGGAATTTGCTTCGGAATTTTCTCTGGAATTTCTTTCAGAATTTCCACTGGAATTTCCTTCGTAATTTCCTCTGGAATTTCCGTTGGAATTTCCTTTGGAATTTCCTTCGGTATTTCCTTCAGAATTTTCTCTGGAATTTCCTTCGGAATTTGCAAAACTAAATTGGAAAGGTCACTGAGGCTCAATGCTTGATCTCTGAGATGAGTGCATCTGAAATCACGAAGTAGCAAGCGGATTTTGTATGAGACGAGGACTCCGAACTGGTTCAGCTTAGTGAAGTGTTGCATTCCGAATGAAAATCACGCAAAACTTTTCAAAAGGACCTTTCTAACAATGAGAGGCTTTCTAGAAAACTCTTATGTTGTTAACTAAGTTACCTTTACATTTTTCGTCGAACATTACGCAAATATTATGTAGTAGTCCACACCATAATCTTTCGGTCTGTAGATATTAAGGTTGAATTTTTTACAATGACACCATAATTAAGGAAAGTGGACGAAACTTTTGCGAGAAATCATGGTTTCAAACTGTACGAAAAATGATGCACCCTAATGGAAAGAGAAGCTCCCTAATGAAATATGTTAACAGTGTCCTACGATGATGTCGCATATCAAATGGAACTAGAGGCGCATGAATTCAGAGGAATTTAAAGCCTCTCTAAACAAAATTGAAGACAATGGCCTACGATTATAAAAGAGGTGTTGTTGGGGGAGACACCTTTGTTCGGACGAAACACCTACTGATAGCAGCTTTTTCGTTAAGCAGCTTCAATGCTGTAAAATCCATTTATTTATTATTCTATAAAACTATTCTAATTACATATCGACTTACATTTTAGTGTACATATCCGTTGTTTACAAAGGTTTAAACTCCCACCGACAGACACTATTTTCTGCAAATTCTTCACCTCAACTATATGCACATTATTGTTCAGTGTTGCCAGTTTCACAGAAAATGTCACCACAACAATCTCCCACCCGTGAAACTGGTAACTTACTGAATCGATCTATCGAACTTAATTGGGACATGAGATGCAGTTTTTTTGTACTGAAATGAATATAACGATAAAAATAAACGATGAGAAAAATGCTCCGAAGCCAGAATATCCGAACGATTCAAATACATTTTTCCTCCAGGATCATAAATTACAACCTTCACTGTCAAAATTATCTTCGTATCGCGATTTTTGCATTCACCGGTCATGCTTCTTGCATTCATTTCATCACAATTCTTGGATACAATCTTGCATTCTAGTTTCGTCATTACCATTCGCTTCTTCCTAAACCAAACACCACTCCTATGCCTAAAACAGATCCATTCTTTTCCTTCGCTTTTGTTTCGCACTGTTGAGTCTAGTCTCCGTCTCCGTCTAGGACCGTTTACAGTATGAAATTTATCAGGAAAAAATACATTTGGTTGTTCTTCACAAACTTGCTGATGAATGATGCTGTTGAATAGGGAGGTTTTGTAAACTGGTGCTGATACGATGGCATCATCATTTGGACTTAGTTCTGTGTGTGAATTGTTATTAGCATCTTCAGCACCGAAATGTTTTTTCACCTCATTCCTTTTGGCAGCAAACTCCAGCTCTATTTGCTTAGCAGCTTTCTTAAAGGCTTCTCTAGCTTCCGCCAACTCTCGCTGGTATTCCTCTTCTAAACGCCTTGCTTTTTCGTCATATTCCTGGCGCCATAGTCTTCCCTGCTCCTCCAACAATTTGAGGCCACGTATTGTAGTCTCCATGACAAACTATTCAGCAGATGATTAAAATCATTGAAGTTTGTTGGGGGAGACACCTTTGTTCGGACGAAACACCTACTGATAGCAGCTTTTTCGTTAAGCAGCTTCAATGATTTTAGTGTACATATCCGTTGTTTACAAAGGTTTAAACTCCCACCGACAGACACTATTTTCTGCAAATTCTTCACCTCAACTATATGCACATTATTGTTCAGTGTTGCCAGTTTCACAGAAAATGTCACCACAACAGGTGTTAAAATACTAAAAGGATCAAATTCAAATAATTTCTTGATTTTTTTTTTTAATTTTCGGCAAACACCAATAGAAAATAAGTGAGCCACCCTAATAAAATATCACGAATCTTATGAAGGATGAAAGAGGTGATAAAATACTATTGTTTTTAATATCCCATTCAAATTATGATTTTTGACAGAAAGGCCCACCCTAATGGAAAATAAGTGAACCACCCTAATAAAATACCACATATCTAATGAAGAAAATGGCTTACGATAATGTGAGAGATGTTCCAATACTATTGTCTTCAATATTCAATTAAAATTCTATTTTTTATTTATTTTATTCTTTAACAAAAAGAACCACTCTAATGGAAAGTAAATGAACCACCCTAATGAAATATCACATATAATATGCTTTCAGTAGCCAACAATGATATAGGATATGTTTCAATACAATTGCCTTGAATTTTCAGCAATTGAATTCAAATCGTTCATTTCAAATTCAATTCACTCCCCCAACTCAAAAATTTACTCAAATAAGTCCCAAAAGGTCGATTTCTTAAAAAAAAATTCCAAATAACTCCATATCTCGACGTTTCATGCATTTCCGAGACATCTAGCATCAAAAAAAAAAATCGATTTCGGAAATTTCATGTACACCCCCCCCCCCCTTGGTAGATTTTTCATGGGTCAAAGAAGCCAAACTTTGACCGCTTTGGGGGTACACTTAATGAAGTTCGATTGAGCTCAAATTTTGCGTGGGGACTTTTTTCGAGGAGACAAAACTTTTGAGCACTACATTTTTTTGAAATTCGAGAAATCGATTTTCATTGGCACCCTAGTTAAGGTTAAGTAAATTGAAAACGTGTTTTCTTTCTCTTATAAGCAGGTGAAATCAACTCACTTGTAAAAAATCTGAACTGCAACGGCAAATGAAATGTAATATATTGTTAAAAAAAATTGTAATAAAATCTTAAATTTGTTTTACCAAACTAGGATGATAGTGTTGTCTAATAATACAGAACACCTAGATATAAGAAATGATTGTATTGTTTGAAATAATACTAATGAAAAAATTAGATACATATGCAGATATTTTATTATCGTTAATTTGTATCATGTTTTGTCAAGTATTTATAAAAAATCCTGAAACTTATGATAGAACTAAAAACAAAAAAAAAATAATTTAAGAAGCCCCAAGGGAAGTTCTTTGATGCATTCATAGAAAAGTCATGAATAAAAATATAAAATTTTGACGCAATTCTTGAAAGGATTCCTGAAGAAAATTTGAGAAGAATCTCCACTTACGAAGCATCTTTCACTATAAAGATTTTCCCTCGAATCTACTGTTAGAACATCCTTGAAGAACCTTCTTCTTGAATATCTGACGGGATCCCAGAAAATCACTGGATGGATATTTGAACAGTTTCTCGAAGAAAGTGTTCTGAACAATTTCTTTGAGAAGTTGCTGCAGAAATTCTATTCAACATCCTTGTGGAAATCCATAATGAAAGTATCTGCTGAGAAAAATCTCAGTTCGGACAATGATCGAACACTCTTTGCTAACAGGTCCTTTGATACAGCTTCAAAGCTGTTCAAATTTGTTTTATTACACAAAGTCCCGACTAGGTTAGTTGATGCCTTGTATTCCGTATAGCGGATAGTGGTTTGAGGTAAAGCTTCCTGCGTTACATGATCCTACGGAACGTAGGTGAGTGACATTGAATTGACTACTGATTCTGCTTCCAGCAGCATGGTTTCAAGGCCTTCATCATTGGGATGATGTGGATGGTCCGTAATTACCGCCATCTGCACGGGCCTGACCATGCGCTCCCATGGACCTCCCATATGGGGCGCAAGCGGAGGATTGAAGAGCCACTTCGTAGCCGAGTTCGTAAATGTCATCGCACAGTCCTTGCTGATCGTCCGGAGTTGTTCCTTCAGCAGATTTTTGGCTCCTATAAAGTTGGTTCCGTTGTCAGAACGAAAAGTAGCAGGTGAACCTCGGTGAGCCACAAATCTCCGGATGGCCATAACACATGACTGTGTCGGAAAGGCAAAGGCACCTGACACTGCTTCGCCACCTTCGCAATGACCGAACGAAGCTGCGGAATTTGGAAGCGTTGCCTTATATCTTTGAATATTGTCTCGTTGTTCCATGCAGAAGTATTTGAGATCGGTGGAAACTATTGGCGCCGCGGCTATGCGACTGTCCATCTTTAGCACTCCGTTGTTGTCAATCATTGATGACATCTTGAATAGCACACATCGATTTTGCTAACTGCTTCGGCTCCTCGCTTGTATGTTCCTTGTTGTATTTATTTGAGTGCCGCGTATTCGTCAGGGTATGCCTCCATTTGCGCCTGTCACCACGGAAGTGTTTCAGCTGTCTGTAAATATCTTTTTCTGCATCAGTTGGTCGGTGTTCAGACAGACTGAACCAAGTGCTTTTTGAAGTTTTCAGGAAAACGTACTCCAGGTATACGAAACATCAAAATATTCGCATTAATTGCTGTGATAATAGATCTTATCTGTTTGATGATACATCAGAACCAAAATAGCATCGAAAAAAAACAGAATTTATGGAATCCTTCAAGTATCTTTTTAACGTCAAAAAACCGTGTAGTCCGTTCTGTCTGAACACCGACCAGTCGCTTTCAGGATGTTGCTTTCTAGGAATAGCTTGGCCGCTCAAACAAAGTAGGCGGTGAGAATAGTTCTAGGGCCACGATCGAAGCTTGACCATGGTTTCGATGAAGTAGAAACGATGCTCGCATATCTACCGTTGCAGTGAACTTTTCAGGCGAATCTTCTGCCCATTTTTATTCCGGGTCGGATAGGAAGCTTGGCCCTCCATTCCTTTGGGTTGGAACTAGGCCCGTCGTTCCACTTCGTTGCTGAAATCGAGCTGAAATTGGTTGGCATCGTTAGAGCCTTGGTGAGCTACCTTTGTCTTCGCTGCTATCGCACGAAGTTCTGAAATATGCTACGCAAGCGTAGGCGTTCTCACTAGCATCCATCAGATCTGCTCCAGATGCTCCAGGCCAGCCATCCTGGATCGTTGCATAATAAGCTTTCCGTGGACAACAAAATGTCAGCACAACCTTATTCATCACGATGTTTCGCGCTTCCTCCTTCAGATCCAACTAGAACGTGAAGATGTCGAGCACTCTCTCTGCGCTTGTTTAAGTACGTGCCTTACGTCCTCTATCAGCTTCACCGCTTCTCCTACCGTTTTGGAACAATGTTTGTCTACTACGTATTGCTCGCGTTGAATTCTGGATATGTCGTTGAATGAAACTCCTTCTGTTCGGGCTGTGGCGTCCCATATCAGACGTACCTTTGCTGGCTTTCGTGAGTTCCTTACCACCTCAAGTGGCAAATCCCATACCCGACCAGGCATAAAAGACTCCATCTTCGCAGTTATTCGTTGGGCATATCCTTTGGCAATGTCATCTTCTGAACTTGATTCTGCAGTTCCACAACCGCTCGTCACTAAATCTTTCACTAAACTAAAGTCTCGATCCCAAGACAAGACTGCAAGCTGTTTGCGCGCTCATTTGAACTGTCAATTTTGTTACACTGAAATGAAAAGGCACGCTGATATAAAACATGCACGCTTATATCAAAACAAACATGCACGCTCAACTAAACATAAGCAGTATTTCAATTAAAAATCAATAAGCCAGCTCTAGCAACCACACGACCCACTCCCTGGTACTATCTCAGATCTGCTTAGAACTCTACTTCTATCTTCCTCTTGTAGTTGTGCTTCTAGAATGGCAAATCGTTGCTTCTCAAAATCCATCTCGACCTAACGTCCCATTTTTTGGAACTTCTCAGCGTCCTCGAGTTCTCGGAGACGATTTTCCTTCTCCTTATCTAGCTGTAGCAGAGACGGAATACAAACCACCTGTGGCGGCATGAGCAAGGGTGTTTCCATTTGATTTGAAACAATTCAAACGCATACCCATTGCAAGAAAATTTGAAGAGGGATAGCTGCAAAATCATTGAAAAAAAGAATTTAATTTGATATTTCCATTCGAGTAGTTACCCAACGGAAGAGAATTAGTCTGTGAATGAGCATGATTACAATTAACATGTTGGCTATGATTATCTAACAAGCGATCGTTAACTGAAAAGAAAGAATTGTTGGAAATTCTGGCTACGAAAAACGTTGCCGTTGATCTTCCTAGTACTAGCCTCAACGATTCGTTTGCGCGAAGGGCAATCCCAAAAAGTTAGACTTATGGCTGCCCCCGCCATTTGCGCGTACTTTCATAGGACAGACGTCCTTAGCATGAGAATAAGAATTTGTGAGACAAAATTACGACCACAAAAAAAAGCTCATCATGGTATACAGGTATTTAGTATGAATACAAAGATGTGGTATTCTTCATTATGTTTTTCTGCTCAGGATGAAACCCGGTTATTCTTTGTGAGAATAACATGAGAATAAAATTCCAACAAGAATTCATAGTTGAATACTTTAAGATTTTTTTGTCTTATTTCTTGAAAGAATTCCTGAAGAAATTACAAGAAGAATTCTCCGAAGTATCTTTGAGTGAAATCAAGGAGAAATAATTATAGAAATCCATTTGGATATTGTTACCGTTAATATACACAGTCACAATGTGGATACAACCAAAACATATAGGTTTAGGGAACTGTTAATTGTTAGTAGATTAAATTACCTAAAAATAGGCTCAAAAGAATATTTAAAATTAGATTTGAATTATATAAAAGTTAGGCATCAAAGGGAATTATACCCCTCACCAAAAATACTTGCTAACGCTTCATGCTATAAAATAACTACCGAAAGGGGATCTAAAACACATGCGACAACACTAGTTCCGGTAGCAATAGTACCCACAATAGTCATCAAGAAAAAGGAGGAGGATGGTAAGGGAGGAGGAGAGAATAGAGAACGAGAGCAGACGGGAGTCTAGTTCGGTCCGTCAACCCGGAAAGAAGTGTGCTTCGAGATCACCAAAAGTGGCGTGTGAAGTACTGTGGCCGGTTCAACACCTTCGAAAGTGGTTCGTCGTGTGATCGAGGACAACAGGTTTCCCACGTTTACGGGAACAATTTGTGCCACCAGACGGATCCAGACACCAGATCAAGGTCAAGTGCCGGTGGCCAGCGAGTACCCATAGCCAATTTCGCTGCGCCACACGTGGCGTGATCGCCGAAGCGCTCGTCTCTGAGGTTGAGACCCGGTAAGGTTGTGTGGTTTCGCGCCCGCTTACTGAGGACCCTTAACCGATGCGTTCCGCGTCCGCCAGCGGGCATTTGGACCATTTTGACGACAGTAAGAACCACCCTTGACGAAATACCCGTGCCGGTGACCAGTGAGTACCCATCGCCAATTTCGCTGGGTCACACGCGGCGAGATTGCGCATACGCTCGTTACTGAGGTTAGGACCCGGTAAGGTTGTGTGGTTTCGCGCCCGCTTACCGAGGATACCGGACCAATGCGTACCGCATCCGTCAGCGGGCACCGAGAATCCCTTCAAAATCCATGACGAGCCAAGCCAACCGTGAGAGCCTAAACGACCACATCCAAGACCCGGTGGAGCCGATCAGCTCGAGGACGAATTAAGGCCGGAAGCCAATACCACCAATAACCAGGACACCCACGTTGCTCAGCCATCAACAAGGAGCGCTTTTGGGCATTCAGACCCCCCCCCCCTTCGGTAAACCCGGTCTGTATCGTCAGCAAGGTATCGGCCAGCGCCAAATCGCCGACTCCATCTGACAAGCCATCGAACAAGCCGCATGAAAAGGTATGACAAATCCTCCTCCTCCTCCTTACCACCATTTAAAGAGTAGCAAGGGCCCCAACGTTCCAGTAACGGCCGCACCGAGCTCAATCAAAATTAAAGAAGCATGTAATTTGTACGTTTAAATAAAATATGTATGGTTAAGCTATATTTTTCTGTTACGATTATTTTTCAAACCTGAGCCTTTCAAACCACTTGTCTCGTTTGGTTCTCCACTTTGTGCTGTTTTCACCTTGTTGTTCAGTTGTTTGATTCTGGTGAGACCTCTTCCAGCAAGCCATCGCCGACCCTGAGAGGGTATAGCCACGGGGCTAGTCGAGCATTACAATATTTAGGAACAATGCATGAAGGAGCATCCTGAGAGAAGTCCTTGGATGAATACCTGAAGCAAATATTTGAAAATCAGTGATTTACCCACTGGAATAATTTCTTGAAGAAATTCCTGCAGAACTTCTAAACAACATCTCTGTAGAAATCTATTTTGAAAGTATCCATAATAATGTTGTGTTTCTGAGGAGGAGTTTCTATACAATTTGATCCTATATAAAATGTTTGAAGCGAATTTGGATAGAGTCCGGATAAATCCCCGTAGAAGCACTTGAAGGAGTTTCTGGAGAAATTCTAACAAAAATCTCTGGAAAACACTTTCTTAGGAAATTTCTTGGAGAATCTCAGTATAAATACTCAAAGGTATTCCTAGAGAAATGTCTGGAGGCATCGTCTGAGAAACGTTCATGAAGAAAAATTGTTCCTTGAAAAATCCTTGGACAAATACTTAAAGAAATCTTTGACTTTTTTAAATCTCTGTAATGAGCAATTTTTGAAGAAATTCGAGGAATAAATACTGAACTTTTTAAGAGGCCTCTGGAATAAACTAAACTAAACATAGAAGTATTTCATGGAGGAATCTTCGAAAAAATGTGTGCTAGGATCTAAGAAAATGTCTGAAGGAATCTTCATCGAAGAATTCATAGTTAATTGATTTGAATTTCTGAGGTAATTTAATCAAGAATTTTTTTAGTAAAATGTTCGGCGAGCAATTCATGAAAAATCAGTCGAAAAACTCTATATGAATCTTTGAAGAGGAAATCGTGTCTGGACATAAATTTGGTTAAATTCTTAGAAAAAAATTACAGCAATGGAATTCGTAAACGATTAGTTAAACAATTTCTTGGAGGAAGTGCATGAGAAAATCTTGAGGATCCCTCTGATTGTTTTTATGAAATTTCTCGAGCAGCCCTCATTTATGGAGAAATATTGGGAAAACTTCCCTTGAATCATTTCTCAAGAAATCCTCGTAAGGTTTCATACAGAAGGGAATTTTTTAAATTTGAATTGGCTGAATAGGGCCCAAGAACTGTTTATCAATATTGTTTTTGTAAATAATACAATGGATCGTGCTCTTGTCAATACTTTGGCATTTTTTTGCGCTATACTAACTGCTTAATCATATTTGAACTTTAATTTAAAAAATCGAAATTTGAGCACTCGACACTGAACAAGTTTTTAGGTTTTTATTCCAAATAAGTTCAACTGGGTCGTAATAATTTTAGAGAAAAATTGCTAAAGAAATGATAACAACTAAATCGAGTCAGTACTTCTGGTAGAAGTGAAGGGAAGTGTTGAAATCCTATTTAAAAATGGGCTGAAATTTGATCTTTGACACTTGAGCGGTTCCACTGAAAATAACGACTTTTTTTCCCAAATTTCCTTTTTATATTTTTTGATTTGGATGAAATTTTGCACATGCTTTCTTTATGCCCAAAAATGCCTTTTTGCATCATCGGCTCGCCATTTTGACTCTAGCCTTACTTTTGAGAAGGGCCTAAGAAAAAAATCCTTAATAATTTTCAAAAAAATATAACTTTAAAACGGTTTGTCCGATCAGTTTGGTGTCTTCCGCAAAGTTTTAGGTTATTGTTGGGACTATCTGGAAAAAATATACACTGTAAAATAAATTGTATTTTTTTTATATATCGAAAATAAAGCTTAAAAATCAATTTTCTCAAAAATCGTATTTTTGATTTTTTTTATTTTTTATATGTTAAAGTAGACAAAAAATAAAGTTTTTTGCACAGTGGGTCAAGATGGAGAAATCATGGACAAAAAAGTTATGATTTTTTGAAAAAAAGGTGAATTTTTGAAAATGGTCATAATAAACTTTTTAAATATTTTTAAACTCGATTTTATGAAAGTACGCAAAATTAACTACAAAAAAGGTACATATACAGAAAAATCAGGCTAACTTTTACCGTTATAAAGATACAGCGATTTTAATACAATATTATGATATAATTTTCAATTTTCGGTCATTATAATATAACTTAGAAACGGTTTGTCCGATCAGTTTGGAGTCTTCCGTAAAGTTTTAGGTTATTGTTGGGACTATCTGGAAAAAAAAATATACACTGCAAAAAAATATGTTGTAATTTTTTATATATCGAAAATAAAGCTTAAAAATCAATTTTCTCAAAAATCGTATTTTTGATTTTTTTTTTATTTTTCTATATGTTAATGTAGACGAAAAATGAAGTCTTTTGCACAGTAGGTCAAGATGGAGAAATAATGGACAAAAAAGTTATGATTCTTTAAAAATAGGTTGATTTTTCAATATGGTCTAAATAAACTTTTTGAATGCTTTTCGACCCGATTTTATGAAAGTACGCAAAATTTTCAACAAAAAAGGTATATGAGAAAATTTAGCTAATCGCTACCGAAACATTTGAAAAGTTTATTATGACCATTTTCAACAAATTCACCTTTTTTTTTACTCTTTTTTGTCCATGATTTCTCCATCTTGACCCACTGTGCAAAAGACTTCATTTTTTGTCTACTTCAACATATACGATTTTTGAGAAAATTGATTTTTAAGCTTAATTTTCGATATATAAAAAATTACAACATTTTTTTTACAGTGTATATTTTTTTTCAGATAGTCCCAACAATAACCTAAAACTTTGCGGAAGACACCAAACCGATCAGACAAATAGTTTCTGAGTTTTTATTTTTTTGAAAATTGTTAAGACTTTTTTCTTAGGCCCTTCTCAAAAGTAACGCTAGGGTAAAAATGGCGAACCGATGATGCAAATAGGCATTTTTGGATATAAAGAAAGCATATGCCAAATTTCAGCCAAATCAAAAAATACAAAAGCAAACCGACATTCGAATTCAAATGGAACCGCTCACTTTTGATCGTGTTTGACATGCACTTAGTCGACAAAAACGCCACAAGGGGTTTACTTTTCAAGAACTGTAGTTGTTCCTATCTGACATTTCGCAAAGTACATGGTATACAAAATTCACTCAAAATTTGGCTTAAAACCAAAGAATATGGGCCCATTCACAAATTTCATAACGCTGAAGGGGGTGGGTGGGTGTCCTAATGATGTTACGGCCCATATAGAAACTGAAAAATATTCATACAAAAAGCGTTACAAGGGGGTGGGTGGGTGTCCAAAATGGCCAATTTCAGCGTTATGAAATAAATGAATGAGCCCTATGACAAAATTTCACAAACCAAAAAAATGCTTTTTTGGACTTAAACCAGACGAGTTCCATCCAGAATGAGTGGAAAAAAAAATAAAAATCGTGCTCGATAGTCTTTAATTTGGATTAAATTTTGAACATGTTTTTGGTATGATACAATAAGTGTTTTCCATAGAAAAATTGGTCATTTTGACTCAAGAGTAACTTTTAAAAATGGCCTATAATTTTCCGCATGCATCTTATTTGAAAAATTCTTACTCCGAAACTGTTGATTTTAGAGAAAAATATTTTATGAAGAGATTGTAGTGAACCGTTTGGACTATAAGAAAAAAAAATACACACCAAAAAATATTTTATTTATTTTCATAAAAAAAAATTAACAACAAAACATCAATTTTAAATTACACAAAAACCCTTTTTTTAATATTTTATTTTAAATTTTCACCATACAATCTGTTTACTGAGATGTTTGGGATAAGGTGTCCAGATAGAGAAAGTTTTAATAAAACAGTTTTTCTAAGAACAACTTTTGGCTGATTTCCCAATTTTTAATTAATACTTTCTGATGATTTTATAAGAATTTTGAAATGATTTTGAACCATAATAATAATATGGATAATTTCTCTAGAAAAAGCCTATTTTGAATTATATCGAGTTATTACCAAAAAAAAAATTAAATATTAAAATAGGCCATTTTCATTAGTTATTCGCTATTCTCCATCAAGGAAAATAAGCTAGTAGCAAGAAATAAGGTCTTTACTCTTGAAAACGTATTATTACTGATGGAGAATCGCGAATAAGTAATGAAAATGGCCTATTTGAATAATAAAATAATATTGTTTGCATTGAACTTGATATAATTCGAAAATGGATTCTTCTAGAGAAATTATCCTTATAATCATTGTAGTTCAGAATCATTTCAAGGTTCTGATTGCATCATTAGAACGTATTTATTTTGACAAAAAAACCTTATATTGAAAATGGTTGTTCTAAGAAAAGCTATTTTATTAAAAATTTCTCCATCATGCAACTTTGTCCCAAACATCTGTTTACTATGAAGATTCTATGGTGAAAATTTAGTAAAATATTAAAATGTTTTTTGTGTTATATAAAATTTAAGTTTTATTTTTGATTTTTCATGAAAAGTATTAAATATTTTTTCATTGTTTTTTTTTTTCTGCAGGCCAAACGGTTCACTACAACTTCTACAAAGAACATTTTTCTCTAAAATCAACATTTTCGGAGTTAAAATTTTTCAAATAAGTTGTGTGAAAAAATGTGCAGGCCATTTTAATAAGTTATTCTCGAATCAAAATGATCGATTTTTCTATGGAAAATACTTATTGTATCATGCCACAAATATGTGCAAAATTAACTTCAAATCGAAGATGGTCGAGTTCTGTGACTGACCGATTTGACATGGAATTCGTCACCAAGGAAAAAAAAAATCAAATATTTAGTAAACATATGTTTCTGGCCTAAACTAAAGTGTTTTGTACAAAAACTGGTACAGGGCTTCAGGATTCTATTGAGAGAAATTTTTGTGTGGAATAATTCCTAGAGCAGCCAATATAGATAATATTAGATATTCTTATGGATTTTCTGAAATAATCTCTGAAAGATGCTAGAAACCCTAGATTTGTTGACGGAGAGATCTTGCTCATACTTGAGGATGAATCCTAGGAAAAAAAATTGTAGGAATAGATATTTCATACGGCAGCATGATGTCAAATGAATCGGCAGCGGCGGCGCACAGCTCCAGCTTAAACCGGTTGGTGGAAATTCAACAGGATTTGGTCCTCTAGGCAGACGCAGAGAATCACCTAGTTTCTGTCGACCGATTATTGACATTTTACGAGTGGATGCGCTTGGTTGGACGGGCAGATTCCAGTCTGATTGGCATTTGTGCGAATGTGAACAAAGTAAGTAGCGTTTCGTGATGGAGGCAGCCGTTTTTCCTGAAGAGGTAGGTAGTTGAAAGTGGAAACGAAATGATGCGGAATTGGACTTCTGCGGAATAGCTAAGTCAGGGAACGAAATCGCCCAAGTGGAAAAGCCAATTCAAGATACGGTAGGGGCTTTGAAGGATATGGTGTAGTGACATTGATTTTGTAGATTTTTGGAGACTGAAGCTACGTTTTACCTCGGAAGGTAACATTCTTAGAAGTGAGTTAGATCTTAAGTGGCGTATAAATTTCGCAAACGTTCGCAGAAATGGAAAGGCTGGAATTGATGTTGTTTAGTTAGAGTTGATAAATTCATATTACTAATGCAGTATATAAATATTCTTCTTCTTGGCATAACTTTCTCACTGGGAGAGAGCCTACTTCTCAGCCTAATGTTCAATGACCACTTCCAGAGTTATTACCTGAGTGCTTTCTTTGCTGATCAGGCAATCCAAGATTTTTTTTTAAGTACAGGTCTTCGAATCAAAAATAATGGTATTTGTTCTTTTTTTTTTCTACTATATAAATTCAACCATTGCAATTTCACCAAAAAAGCTCTCAGTTAAAGCTAGATTAATAATAAATTAATAACTATGGAAGTCCCCATAAGAACACTTAGCTGAAAAGTAGCTTCTGTCACAATAGGAAAGTGATGCCTAGAAATAGTTGAAGAAGAAGAGTACATCGATCAAATCATGTTGCTTTGTTTTCAAATTTCGTAACACACAACAATTCCGCTAAAGTTGATTTTAGAGTAGAGTTTTCTCACGAAACAATAGGACCGGTTGAAGGTTCAGCAATTCTGTAGCCATGCTTGAATAATCTTCTCAATCCATTTTTATCCCAAATTTATATCGACTAGTTACAGCAAATCCAGAGTTGATTGTTATGATCCTAGTTGAAACTTCCAAACCAGCATCGCCTTTCAGTAGCACTCTTCCCTTACGCCAAACACAGCTAACAACCATTCACCAGATGTAAATGTTGATACAGAATCCAGAAACTTTCCCAACTCCTCCCCATCCTGTGATCATCATCCTGGCAGCTATTTCCATAGTAAACAACATTCTCTCACTACACCGTAGCAACCCAGCAGACGCCCCCAAAAAACTCCCTTCCCAGTGCAACCGTGTGTTACTCAGTGTGCACCAACCGAAAGTTAAAATCCGATACTCCCCAAGAGCTGAGTGTAGTGCCAAGCTCAACTCGGTTCACTGCCGACCCAAAAACCCATCTACAGCTACACGGATGACTGACTGACTGACAGACGAACGGGTTGGGCGAACTCAACCAGCAGCAGTCAGACAGACTGGCACAGTATCGAAGAAGGGTTTATTCGACCCAACCCAGATTCCGAACAACTCTTCGGTGCCTCGCAGCCACCACCAGCCACCGCCATCAGAAAGCAAACGCCGAACGAGACCTCTCAATTTGGCAAAGTGCATCCAACTCTGTGTGTTCCTGGTGCACAAGCAGCAGAAGCACACATTCTTCTTTGTACTGGCGTTACTTCACCACTGGAACAGAGCCAGCTTCGCATATTAGTGTTTTATGCCCTGGGAAGTTCCTTACGAAAAGATCCGGTGGGATTCGAACCCACAACCCTCAGTTTTGTCTTGCTGATCATCTGCGCGTTAACCGCTACGTCCATCAGGACCACACAAAAGCACACATGCTGTAACAATAAAACCACTCCGGATTGCATCAACTTACTATCCAACCACACGGACCGTTGGATGTTCTAGCCAGGAGAGCGAGAGTCTTCACAGTCAACCTCTCCATATGGCGAATGGGAGGGCACAGGGTCGGACGGAGTGTATGGCGACTGCCGCCCACAGGAAGGAATAATGGCAATCATTCACGAACTTTGCACTGCACCCCGAGTCAGTCAACGGAGGGCGTTCGCCGACGTCGTCGTTGTCGTTCTAGTCGACGTTTTGCTTGTACATTGTCATTTTAATTTGATAAAAACTTCTTGAAGGGGCAAGCGTGAAGGACGACTGGTGGCAAGCATGTTTCCGTTCCAGTTTTCGGGACTAACTCGGTGGAACATGTTACAGGGGGTCTTGATTTTGGTCCCCTAAAAAACAGAACAGAAGAACAGAAGAACAGAAGAACAGAAGAACAGAAGAACAGAAGAACAGAAGAACAGAAGAACAGAAGAACAGAAGAACAGAAGAACAGAAGAACAGAAGAACAGAAGAACAGAAGAACAGAAGAACAGAAGAACAGAAGAACAGAAGAACAGAAGAACAGAAGAACAGAGAACAGCAGAACAGAAGAACAGAAGAACAGAAGAACAGAAGAACAGAAGAGCAGAAGAACAGAAGAACAGAAGAACAGAAGAACAGAAGAACAGAAGAACAGAAGAACAGAAGAACAGAAAGAAACAGAAGAACAGAAGAACAGAAGAACAGAAGAACAGAAGAACAGAAGAACAGAAGAACAGAAGAACAGAAGAACAGAAGAACAGAAGAACAGAAGAACAGAAGAACAGAAGAACAGAAGAACAGAAGAACAGAAGAACAGAAGAACAGAAGAACAGAAGAACAGAAGAACAGAAGAACAGAAGAACAGAAGAACAGAAGAACAGAAGAACAGAAGAACAGGAAGAACAGAAGAACAGAAGAACAGAAAACAGAAGAACAGAAGAACAGAAAGAAACAGAAGAACAGACAGAACAGAAGAACAGAAGAACAGAAGAACAGAAGAACAGAAAGAACAGAAGAACAGAAGAACAGAAGAACAGAAGAACGAAGAACAGAAAAACAGAAGAACAGAAGAACAGAAGAACAGAAGAACAGAAGAACAGAAGAACAGAAAGAACAGAAAGAACAAAGAACAGAAGAACAGAAGAACAGAAGAACAGAAGAAACAGAAGAACAGAAGAAAGAAGAACAGAAAGAACAGAAGAACAGAAGAACAGAAGAACAGAAAACAGAAGAACAGAAGAACAGAAGAACAGAAGAAGAAGAACAGAAGAACAGAAGAACAGAAGAAAGAGAACAGAGAACAGAAGAACAGAAGAACAGAAGAACAAAGAACAGAAGAACAGAAGAACGAAGAACAGAAGAACAGAAGAACAGAAGAACAGAAAAAGAACAGAAGAACAGAAGAACAGAAGAACAGAAGAACAGAAGAACAGAAGAACAGAAAGAACAGAAGAACAGAAGAACAGAAGAACAGAAGAACAGAAGAACAGAAGAACAGAAACAGAAAGAACAGAAGAACAGAAGAACAGAAGAACAGAAGAACAGAAGAACAGAAGAACAGAAGAACAGAAGAACAGAAGAACAGAAGAACAGAAGAACAGAAGAACAGAAGAACAGAAGAACAGAAAACAGAAGAACAGAAGAACAGAAGAACAGAAGAACAGAAGAACAGAAGAACAGAAGAACAGAAGAACAGAAGAACAGAAGAAACAGAAGAACAGAAGAACAGAAGAACAGAAGAACAGAAGAAAGAAGAACAGAAGAACAGAAGAACAGAAGAACAGAAGAACAGAAGAACAGAAGAACAGAAGAACAGAAGAACAGAAGAACAGAAGAACAGAAGAACAGAAGAACAGAAGAACAGAAGAACAGAAGAACAGAAAGAAACAGAAGAACAGAAGAACAGAAGAACAGAAGAACAGAAGAACAGAAGAACAGAAGAACAGAAGAACAGAAGAACAGAAGAACAGAAGAACAGAAGAAACAGAAGAACAGAAGAACAGAAGAACAGAAGAACAGAAGAAACAGAAGAACAGAAGAACAGAAGAACAGAAGAACAGAAGAAACAGAAGAACAGAAGAACAGAAGAACAGGAAGAACAGAAGAACAGAAGAACAGAAGAACAGAAGAACAGAAGAACAGAAGAACAGAAGAACAGAAGAACAGAAGAACAGAAGAACAGAAAGAACAAAGAACAGAAGAACAGAAAAACAAAGAACAGAAGAACAGAAGAACAGAAGAACAGAAGAACAGAAGAACAGAAGAACAGAAGAACAGAAGAACACAGAAGAACAGAAGAACAGAAGAACAGAAGAACAGAAGAACAGAAGAACAGAAGAACAGAAGAACAGAAGAACAGAAGAACAGAAGAACAGAAGAACAGAAGAACAGAAGAACAGAAGAACAGAAGAACAGAAGAACAGAAGAACAGAAGAACAGAAGAACAGAAGAACAGAAGAACAGAAAGAACAGAAGAAGAACAGCAGAACAGAAGAACAGAAGAACAGAAGAACAGAAGAACAGAAGAAAACAGAAGAACAGAAGAACAGAAGAACAGAAGAACAGAAGAACAGAAGAACAGAAAAACAAAGAAGAACAGAAGAACAGAAGAACAGAAGAACAGAAGAACAAGAAAGAACAGAAGAACAGAAGACAGAAGAACAGAAGAACAGAAGAACAGAAGAACAGAAGAACAGAAGAACAGAAGAACAGAAGAAACAGAAGAACAGAAGAACAGAAGAACAGAAAGAACAGAAGAACAGAAGAACAGAAGAACAGAAGAACAGAAGAACAGAAGAACAGAAGAACAGAAGAACAGAAGAACAGAAGAACAGAAGAACAGAAGAACAAGAACAGAAGAACAGAAGAACAGAAGAACAGAAGAACAGAAGAACAGAAGAACAGAAGAACAGAAGAACAGAAAGAACAGAAGAACAGAAGAACAGAAGAACAGAAGAACAGAAGAACAGAAAGAACAGAAGAACAGAAGAACAGAAGAACAGAAGAACAGAAGAACAGAAGAAAGAACAGAAGAACAGGAAGAACAGAAGAACAGAAGAACAGAAGAACAGAAGAACAGAAGAACAGAAGAACATAAGAACAGAAGAACAGAAGAACAGAAGAACAGAAGAAACAGAAGAACAGAAGAAACAGAAGAACAGAAGAACAGAAGAACAGAAGAACAGAAAAACAGAAGAACAGAAAAACAAAACAGAAACAGAAGAACAGAAGAACAGAAGAACAGAAAAGAACAGAAAAACAAAAGAACAGAAAAACAAAAGAACAGAAGAACAGAAGAACAGAAGAACAGAAGAACAGAAGAACAGCAAGAACAGAAGAACAGAAGAACAGAAGAACAGAAGAACAGAAGAACAGAAGAACAGAGAACAGAAGAACAGAAGAACAGAGAACAGAAGAACAGAAGAACAGAAGAACAGAAGAACAGAAGAACAGAAGAACAGAAGAACAGAAGAACAGAAGAACAGAAGAACAGAAGAACAGAAGAACAGAAGAACAGAAGAACTCTTTTTACCAGAATTCTCTCCAAAGAAGGATTCTCTCCGGATCCTGAGAAAGATTCTCTCCATATCCTGAGGAGGATTCTCTCAGAATTCTGTGAAGGATTCCTTCAGTCTCCTGCGAAAAATTTCTCTCAGAATTCTGAAAAGGATTCTCTCAGAATCCTGAGAAGAACTCACTCGGAATCCTGAGAAGGATTCTCTTGGAATCCCGAGAAGGATTCTCTCGGAATCCTGAGCAGGATTCTCTTGGAATCCTGAGCAGGATTCTCTTGGAATCCTGAGCAGGATTCTCTTGGAATCCTGAGCAGGATTCTCTGATCCTGAGCAGATCTCTTGACTGAGCAGGATTCTCTTGGAATCCTGAGCAGGATTCTCTTGGAATCCTGAGCAGGATTCTCTTGGAATCCTGAGCAGGATTCTCTTGGAATCCTGAGCAGGATTCTCTTGGAATCCTGAGCAGGATTCTCTTGGAATCCTGAGCAGGATTCTCTTGGAATCCTGAGCAGGATTCTCTTGGAATCCTGAGCAGGATTCTCTTGGAATCCTGAGCAGGATTCTCTTGGAATCCTGAGCAAGATTCTCTTGGAATCCTGAGCAGGATTCTCTCGGAATCCTGAGCAGGATTCTCTCGGAATCCTGAGCAGGATTCTCTCGGAATCCTGAGCAGGATTCTCTCGGAATCCTGAGCAGGATTCTCTCGGAATCCTGAGCAGGATTCTCTCGGAATCCTGAGCAGGATTCTCTCGGAATCCTGAGCAGGATTCTCTCGGAATCCTGAGCAGGATTCTCTCGGAATCCTGAGCAGGATTCTCTCGGAATCCTGAGCAGGATTCTCTCGGAATCCTGAGCAGGATTCTCTCGGAATCCTGAGCAGGATTCTCTCGGAATCCTGAGCAGGATTCTCTCGGAATCCTGAGCAGGATTCTCTCGGGAATCCTGAGCAGGATTCTCTCGGAATCCTGAGCAGGATTCTCTCGGAATCCTGAGCAGGATTCTCTCGGAATCCTGAGCAGGATTCTCTCGGAATCCTGAGCAGGATTCTCTCGGAATCATGAGCAGGATCCTCATGGAATCCTGAGCAGGATTCTCTTGGAATCCTGAGCAGGATTCTCTTGGAATCCTGAGAAGAATTCTCTTGGAATCCTGACAAGGATCCTCTCGGAATCCTGAGCAGGATTCTCTTGGAATCCTGAGAAGAATTCTCTTGGAATCCTGACAAGGATTCTCTCGGAATCCTGAGAAGAATTCTCCCGGAATCCTGAGAAGGATTCTCTCGTAATACTGAGAAGGATTCTCCCGGAATCCTGAGAAGGATTCTCTCGGAATCCTGAGAAGGATTCTCTCGGAATCCTGAGAAGGATTCTCTCGGAATCCTGAGAAGGATTCTCCCGGAATCCTGAGAAGGATTCTCCCGGAATCCTGAGAAGGATTCTCTCGGAATACTAAGAAGGATTCTCCCGGAATCCTGAGAAGGATTCTCCCGGAATCCTGAGAAGGATTCTCTCGGAATCCTGAGAAGGATTCTCTCGGAATCCTGAGAAGGATTCTCTCGGAATCCTGAGAAGGATTCTCTCGGAATCCTGAGAAGAATTCTCTCGGAATCCTGAGAAGGATTCTCTCGGAATACTAAGAAGGATTCTCTTGGAATCCTGAGGAGGATTCTCTCGGAATCCTGAGGAGGATTTTCTCGGAATCCTGAGCAGGATTCTCTCGGAATCCTGAGGAGGATTCTCTCGGAATCCTGAGGAGGATTCTCTCGGAATCCTGAGAAGGATTCTCTTGGAATCCTGAGCAGGATTCTCTCGGAATCCTGAGCAGGATTCTCTCGGAATCCTGAGCAGGATTCTCTCGGAATCCTGAGCAGGATTCTCTCGGAATCCTGAGCAGGATTCTCTCGGAATCCTGAGCAGGATTCTCTCGGAATCCTGAGCAGGATTCTCTCGGAATCATGAGCAGGATCCTCATGGAATCCTGAGCAGGATTCTCTTGGAATCCTGAGCAGGATTCTCTTGGAATCCTGAGAAGAATTCTCTTGGAATCCTGACAAGGATCCTCTCGGAATCCTGAGCAGGATTCTCTTGGAATCCTGAGAAGAATTCTCTTGGAATCCTGACAAGGATTCTCTCGGAATCCTGAGAAGAATTCTCTCGGAATCCTGAGAAGGATTCTCTCGTAATACTGAGAAGGATTCTCCCGGAATCCTGAGAAGGATTCTCCCGGAATCCTGAGAAGGATTCTCTCGGAATCCTGAGAAGGATTCTCTCGGAATCCTGAGAAGGATTCTCTCGGAATCCTGAGAAGGATTCTCTCGGAATCCTGAGAAGAATTCTCTCGGAATCCTGAGAAGGATTCTCTCGGAATACTAAGAAGGATTCTCTTGGAATCCTGAGGAGGATTCTCTCGGAATCCTGAGGAGGATTTTCTCGGAATCCTGAGCAGGATTCTCTCGGAATCCTGAGGAGGATTCTCTCGGAATCCTGAGGAGGATTCTCTCGGAATCCTGAGAAGGATTCTCTTGGAATCCTGAGCAGGATTCTCTTGGAATCCTGAGCAGGATCCTCTTGGAATCCTGAGCAGGATTCTCTTGGAATCCTGAGCAGGATTCTCTTGGAATCCTGAGCAGGATTTTCTTGGAATCCTGAGCAGGATTCTCTTGGAATCCTGAGCAAGATTCTCTTGGAATCCTGAGCAGGATTCTCTTGGAATCCTGAGCAGGATTCTCTCGGAATCCTGAGCAGGATTCTCTCGGAATCCTGAGCAGGATTCTCTCGGAATCCTGAGCAGGATTCTCTCGGAATCCTGAGCAGGATTCTCTCGGAATCCTGAGCAGGATTCTCTCGGAATCCTGAGCAGGATTCTCTCGGAATCCTGAGCAGGATTCTCTCGGAATCCTGAGCAGGATTCTCTCGGAATCCTGAGCAGGATTCTCTCGGAATCCTGAGCAGGATTCTCTCGGAATCCTGAGCAGGATTCTCTCGGAATCCTGAGCAGGATTCTCTCGGAATCCTGAGCAGGATTCTCTCGGAATCCTGAGCAGGATTCTCTCGGAATCCTGAGCAGGATTCTCTCGGAATCCTGAGCAGGATTCTCTCGGAATCCTGAGCAGGATTCTCTCGGAATCCTGAGCAGGATTCTGGAATCCTGAGAAGGATTCGGAATCCTGAGAAGGATTCGGAATCCTGAGAAGGATTCTCTCGGAATCCTGAGAAGGATTCTCCCGGAATCCTGAGAAGGATTCTCCCGGAATCCTGAGAAGGATTCTCTCGGAATCCTGAGAAGGATTCTCTCGGAATCCTGAGAAGGATTCTCTCGGAATCCTGAGAAGGATTCTCTCGGAATCCTGAGAAGGATTCTCTCGGAATCCTGAGAAGGATTCTCTCGGAATCCTGAGAAGGATTCTCTCGGAATCCTGAGAAGAATTCTCTCGGAATCCTGAGAAGGATTCTCTCGGAATACTGAGAAGGATTCTCTTGGAATCCTGAGGAGGATTCTCTCGGAATCCTGAGGAGGATTTTCTCGGAATCCTGAGCAGGATTCTCTCGGAATCCTGAGCAGGATTCTCTCGGAATCCTGAGCAGGATTCTCTCGGAATCCTGAGCAGGATTCTCTCGGAATCCTGAGCAGGATTCTCTCGGAATCCTGAGCAGGATTCCTTCGGAATCCTGAGCAGGATTCTCTCGGAATCCTGAGCAGGATTCTCTCGGAATCCTGAGCAGGATTCTCTCGGAATCCTGAGCAGGATTCTCTCGGAATCCTGAGCAGGATTCTCTCGGAATCCTGAGCAGGATTCTCTCGGAATCCTGAGCAGGATTCTCTCGGAATCCTGAGCAGGATTCTCTCGGAATCCTGAGCAGGATTCTCTCGGAATCCTGAGCAGGATTCTCTTGGAATCCTGAGAAGAATTCTCTTGGAATCCTGACAAGGATTCTCTCGGAATCCTGAGCAGGATTCTCTTGGAATCCTGAGCAGGATTCTCTTGGAATCCTGAGCAGGATTCTCTTGGAATCCTGAGCAGGATTCTCTTGGAATCCTGAGCAGGATTCTCTTGGAATCCTGAGCAGGATTCTCTTGGAATCCTGAGCAAGATTCTCTTGGAATCCTGAGCAGGATTCTCTCGGAATCCTGAGCAGGATTCTCTCGGAATCCTGAGCAGGATTCTCTCGGAATCCTGAGCAGGATTCTCTCGGAATCCTGAGCAGGATTCTCTCGGAATCCTGAGCAGGATTCTCTCGGAATCCTGAGCAGGATTCTCTCGGAATCCTGAGCAGGATTCTCTCGGAATCCTGAGCAGGATTCTCTCGGAATCCTGAGCAGGATTCTCTCGGAATCCTGAGCAGGATTCTCTCGGAATCCTGAGCAGGATTCTCTCGGAATCCTGAGCAGGATTCTCTCGGAATCCTGAGCAGGATTCTCTCGGAATCCTGAGCAGGATTCTCTCGGAATCCTGAGCAGGATTCTCTCGGAATCCTGAGCAGGATTCTCTCGGAATCCTGAGCAGGATTCTCTCGGAATCCTGAGCAGGATTCTCTCGGAATCCTGAGCAGGATTCTCTCGGAATCCTGAGCAGGATTCTCTCGGAATCCTGAGCAGGATTCTCTCGGAATCCTGAGCAGGATTCTCTCGGAATCCTGAGCAGGATTCTCTCGGAATCCTGAGCAGGATTCTCTCGGAATCATGAGCAGGATCCTCATGGAATCCTGAGCAGGATTCTCTTGGAATCCTGAGCAGGATTCTCTTGGAATCCTGAGAAGAATTCTCTTGGAATCCTGACAAGGATCCTCTCGGAATCCTGAGCAGGATTCTCTTGGAATCCTGAGAAGAATTCTCTTGGAATCCTGACAAGGATTCTCTCGGAATCCTGAGAAGAATTCTCTCGGAATCCTGAGAAGGATTCTCTCGTAATACTGAGAAGGATTCTCCCGGAATCCTGAGAAGGATTCTCCCGGAATCCTGAGAAGGATTCTCCCGGAATCCTGAGAAGGATTCTCTCGGAATCCTGAGAAGGATTCTCTCGGAATCCTGAGAAGGATTCTCTCGGAATCCTGAGAAGGATTCTCTCGGAATCCTGAGAAGGATTCTCCCGGAATCCTGAGAAGGATTCTCCCGGAATCCTGAGAAGGATTCTCTCGGAATCCTGAGAAGGATTCTCTCGGAATCCTGAGAAGGATTCTCTCGGAATCCTGAGAAGAATTCTCTCGGAATCCTGAGAAGGATTCTCTCGGAATACTAAGAAGGATTCTCTTGGAATCCTGAGGAGGATTCTCTCGGAATCCTGAGGAGGATTTTCTCGGAATCCTGAGCAGGATTCTCTCGGAATCCTGAGGAGGATTCTCTCGGAATCCTGAGGATGATTCTCTCGGAATCCTGAGAAGGATTCTCTTGGAATCCTGAGCAGGATTCTCTTGGAATCCTGAGCAGGATCCTCTTGGAATCCTGAGCAGGATTCTCTTGGAATCCTGAGCAGGATTCTCTTGGAATCCTGAGCAGGATTTTCTTGGAATCCTGAGCAGGATTCTCTTGGAATCCTGAGCAAGATTCTCTTGGAATCCTGAGCAGGATTCTCTTGGAATCCTGAGCAGGATTCTCTCGGAATCCTGAGCAGGATTCTCTCGGAATCCTGAGCAGGATTCTCTCGGAATCCTGAGCAGGATTCTCTCGGAATCCTGAGCAGGATTCTCTCGGAATCCTGAGCAGGATTCTCTCGGAATCCTGAGCAGGATTCTCTCGGAATCCTGAGCAGGATTCTCTCGGAATCCTGAGCAGGATTCTCTCGGAATCCTGAGCAGGATTCTCTCGGAATCCTGAGCAGGATTCTCTCGGAATCCTGAGCAGGATTCTCTTGGAATCCTGAGAAGGATTCGGAATCCTGAGAAGGATTCGGAATCCTGAGAAGGATTCTCTCGGAATCCTGAGAAGGATTCTCCCGGAATCCTGAGAAGGATTCTCCCGGAATCCTGAGAAGGATTCTCTCGGAATCCTGAGAAGGATTCTCTCGGAATCCTGAGAAGGATTCTCTCGGAATCCTGAGAAGGATTCTCTCGGAATCCTGAGCAGAATTCTCTCGGAATCCTGAGAAGGATTCTCTCGGAATACTGAGAAGGATTCTCTTGGAATCCTGAGGAGGATTCTCTCGGAATCCTGAGGAGGATTTTCTCGGAATCCTGAGCAGGATTCTCTCGGAATCCTGAGGAGGATTCTCTCGGAATCCTGAGGAGGATTCTCTCGGAATCCTGAGAAGGATTCTCTTGGAATCCTGAGCAGGATTCTCTCGGAATCCTGAGCAGGATCCTCTTGGAATCCTGAGCAGGATTCTCTTGGAATCCTGAGCAGGATTCTCTTGGAATCCTGAGCAGGATTCTCTTGGAATCCTGAGCAGGATTCTCTTGGAATCCTGAGCAGGATTCTCTCGGAATCCTGAGCAGGATTCTCTCGGAATCCTGAGCAGGATTCTCTCGGAATCCTGAGCAGGATTCTCTCGGAATCCTGAGCAGGATTCTCTCGGAATCCTGAGCAGGATTCTCTTGGAATCCTGAGAAGAATTCTCTTGGAATCCTGACAAGGATTCTCTCGGAATCCTGAGAAGAATTCTCTCGGAATCCTGAGAAGGATTCGGAATCCTGAGAAGGATTCGGAATCCTGAGAAGGATTCTCTCGGAATCCTGAGGAGTTTTCTCTCGGAACCCTGGAAAGAATTCTCTCGCAATCCTGAAAAAAATTCTCTCGCAATCCTGAGAAAAATTCTTTCGGAATCCCAAGAAGAATTCTCTCGGAATCCTGAAAAGGATAATTTCGGAATCCTGAGAAGGATTCTCTTGAAATCCTGAGAAGGATTCTCTCGAAATCCTGAGAAGGATTCTCTCGAAATCCTGAGAAGGATTCTCTCAGAATCCTGAAGAGGATTCTCTCGGAATCCTGAAGAGGATTCGCTCTGAATCCTGAGAAAGATTCTTTCGGAATCTTGAGAAGAATTTTCTCGGAATCCTGAGAAGAATTCTCTCGGAATCCTGAAAAGATTCTCTCTTAATTCTGAGAAGGATTCTCTCGAAATCCTAAGAAAGATTCTCTCGGAATCCTGAGAAGGATTCTCTCGGAATCCAGAAAAGGATTCTCTCGGAATCCAGAAAAGGATTCTCTCGGAATCCAGAAAAGGATTCTCTCGGAATCCAGAAAAGGATTCTCTCGGAATCCTAAGGAGGATTCTTTTTAGAATCCTGAGAAGGATTCTCTTCAGAATCCTGAGGAGGATTCTCTTCAGAATCCTGAGAAGGATTACCTTCAGAATCCTGAGAAGGGTTACCTTCAGAATCCTGAGCAATCCTAAGGAGGATTCTTTTTAGAATCCTGAGAAGGATTCTCTTCAGATGCCTGAGGAGGATTCTCTTCAGAATCCTGAGGAGGATTACCTTCAGAATCCTGAGAAGGATTACCTTCAGAATCCTGAGAAGGGTTACCTTCAGAATCCTAAGCAATCCTAAGGAGGATTCTTTTTAGAATCTTGAGAAGGATTCTCTTCAGAATCCTGAAAAGGATTACCTTCAGAATCCTGAGGAGGATTCTCTTCAGAATCCTGAGAAGGATTACCTTCAGAATCCTGAGGAGGATTCTCTTCAGAATCCTGAGGAGGATTCTCTTCAGAATCCTGAAAAGGATTACCTTCAGAATCCTGAGAATGGTTACCTTCAGAATCCTGAGCAATCCTAAGGAGGATTCTTTTTAGAATACTGTGAAGGATTCTCTTCAGAATCCTGAGAAGGATAACCTTCAGAATCCTGAGGAGGATTCTCTTCAGAATCCTGAGCATTCCTAAGGAGGATTCTTTTTATAATCCTGAGGAGAATTCTCTTCAGAATCCTGAGAAGGATTACCTTCAAAATCCTGAGGAGGATTCTCTTCAGAATTCTGAGAAGGATAACCTTCAGAATCCTGAGAACCTTCAGAATCCTCAGAAGGATTCTCTCGGAATCCTTCCTGAGCAGGATTCTCTCAGAATCCTAAGCAGGATTCTCTCAGTATCCTGAGCAGGATTCTCTCAGAATCCTGAGAAAGATCCTCTGAGAATCCTGAGAAGGATTCTCTCAGAATCCTAGGCAGGATTCTATTAGAATCCTGAGCAGGATTCTTTCAAAATCCGGGGTAGGATTCTCTCAGAATCCTGGGCAGGTTTCTCCAGAATCCTGAGAAGGATTTTCTCAGAATCCTGAGAAGGATGCTTTTTAGAATCCTGAGAAGGATTCTCTTCAGAATCCTGAGAAGGATTCTCTCAGAATCCAGAGAAGGATTCTCTAAGAATTCTGAGTAGGATTTTTTTCGAATCCTGAGCAGGATTCTCTCCGAATTCCTGAGCAGGATTCTCTCCGAATCCTGAGCAGGATCCTCTCCGAATCCTGAGCAGGATTCTCTCCCCTTAGAATCCTAAGAAAGATTCAGAAACCTGAAAAGGATTCTTCTCAGAATACTGAGAAAGATTTTTCTCAGAATCCTGAGATGATTTCCCTTCAGAATTCTGAGAAAGATTCTCTTCAAAATCCTAAGAAGAACACATTTTAGATTAAGATTTAGAAAGATTCTCTTCAGAATCCTGAGAAGGATACTCTTCAGAATCCTGAGTAGGATTTCCCTTAATATCCGAGAAGAGTTTTACTCAGAATCCAGTGTCTTGAGAATGATTCTACTCAGAATCTTAAAAAGGGATTCACTTCAGAATCCTGAGAAGGATTCTCTTCAGAATCCTGAGAAGTATTCTCCTCAATATTCTGAAAAGGATTCTCTTCAAAATCTGAAGAAGGATTCTCTTCAGAATCTGAAGAAGGATTCTCTTCAGAATCCAGAAAAAAAAAATACTTTTTTGTACCCTGAGAAAGATACTCTTCAGAATCCTTAAAAAGATTAAAAAAGAATCCTGAGGATTCTTCTGAGAATTAATAGAAGGACTCTCCTTAAAATTCTTAGAAGGTTTCGCTTCAGAATCCTGAGATGGATTTTCCTCAGAATCCTAATAAGGGTATTACTCGGAATCCTGAGAAGGATTCTCCTCGGAATCCTGAGAAGGATTCTCTTCAGAATCCTGAGAAGGATTCTCTTCAGAATCCTGAGAAGGATTCTCTTCAGTATCCTGAAAAGGCTCCTATTCAGAATCCTTAGAAGACTTTTCTTCAAAATCTTGAGAATGATTTTTTCAGAATCTTGAATTTCGATTCTCCTCAGATTGCTAAACAGGATTCTCCTTAGAACCCTGAGCAGGATTCTCTTTAGAACCCTGAGAAGAATTTTCTTCAGAATCGTGAGCAGGATTCTCCTGAGAATCGTGATCAGGATTGTCTCCAGAATCCCGAGCAGAATTGTCCTCAGAATCCTAAGCTAAATTCTAAAAAAATGTAAAATGTCCCTGTTCCAAAAACCGGAAGTCCCCTGTACCTTGCAGTGCCAGCAGCGAACCGTGCCAGGGTTGTTGTTCCGTAAAGTTATGATACTGCAGCTGGCAAGTTATGAGACTCTCTCCCGGGTGCGTGCGTGTTTGTGGAAGTGCATGAACCGGAGCTTCTCGTTTGCCGGCCCAAAATCTGGGTTAACTGAGCAAACTGTATGGCACCGGGGCACTTTTTGTATGTGTCACAAACATGTACCTAGAGCTAACTGGCGAGAAGGACGACGATATCGACAGAGAAGTTGTGAGTAGTCGTCAATCTAGGCGAGGAAAATCGAATTTCAAGGGTAAAACTTTGTACCGTTGTTCGAAAGTTTTGAGGTAGTGCCGGAGTTTGGAAGCTGACGAAAATTAGTGCAGTCGTTTTCACGGAATAATTAGCGTTAGTCGTGTCTTGTTTGTCGAAAGTTGTTCGGAAGATAGCTCTTTGGGCGGAAGTTCTGCACTGGTTGATTAGCGCGGTGGGAGATTGTCGTTGCGTAATTGGAGAGGATGTAAGTAAGTGATAAAACGTTGTCAGGTGTTAGATGTGAAGTTTTTGATGAAATAATAATTGAGCAATGCCATATGTGTGACAAGAACCTCGCAAAACCGTCCGCGCCAACAAAATGTTAGTGGACTTTGTGGCCGTGCGATTAGTACTATCAAGCATTTAGCCGCATCGTTCCGTTGTCTAGTGTTGCTTCCTTCAAAGGGCTGTGGACCATTTGTCCACTGGAAGCATAAACGTGTCGGCGTCAATAATCAGACAATAATAATTCTTACCATTCTTTTCCAATAAGATTTGATAAGATTCCATGGAATAAACTTGAAGTAAAATGTCAAGAAAAGTTTTATTTATTTTCCATAACTACATGCTGGAGAAAAATTGAAGCCAGAAGCGCCAAAAAAACGCACTACAAATAACTCATCAAACTCGCTACTTCACCTGCCAATCCGTAATTAGTGCAAATTCATTATCTCCCTTCGAAACGTTTATCATTGAGGCCGCATTTTCCGCAAGCCGACACCCGAACGGAAGCCGCCCCATCCTTTGGCTCTGACCTGGTTTTTGAGGATCCTCTCTCACTAATTAAATTCTCTCCCCGTCGTCGGTCGTCATCGTCGTCGTTTGGGTGGAGGAGCGCACACATATTCATCACGCTTCATATGTGGCCGCCGACTCTTCAAGCTGCTGGTGGCTCCGGAATGCTAACCACCCGCCGGCCATCAAAAGCGTCACCCGATTCAGCGTCGCCAGTCTCGGAGATGAGCGGGAGGAACGTATGTCCCCGGCATCATGCTCTCGAAAGATGACACCACGCTTCAGCGGATATGATACAAGAATCATATGGTTTCGCTATCGAGCGTTTGCATAGATTCAGGCGCGGCCGCACGGCGGGAGATTGCTCACGAGATGAAATTTAATTTGCATTCAATTGTTCTTGCTCGACGATAACGACGACGCCTTTGATGGCATTTCGAGGACAACGCGCATCAGGAAGCTCACATTTCCTTGGAGAGCTGCTTCCTGGGGGTTCCTTCTGCTGAATCTACCACACGATGAAAGCAGGCGGACCACAATCAGTTTTTGGACTTCAACGAAGGATATCACAGCAGCAGCATAGAGCGGAATCTGGTACGTCTTTCTCGAGTCTGGGAATTGACGCAAAAAAGAAGATTTATGACGGATATTCCGTCTTTCCTCCAGTTTCGTGCTAAGATCTGCTCGTCCAACTTGCGCGATAATGATACTCTCCGGTGCTGACGTCCTTCGAGCACGCTGCCTGAGGTGGTGGTTGCTTGTGTTTGTTTCCGTTCCGCAAGTTTTCTTTCCGACTACGAAGTATAGTGGAAGAAATGGAGCTTGTCGTCCTCGGCGGGAGAGGTTCCAATCCATTTCACACGCTGATGAGTCCGAACGAGAAGACTGCTCATCCAGGCTTCATCCGGCAGACAATCAACGACGACGTCTGTCTGTGCATCGGGGCATCGTCTTTGTCGTCGGGTTGGATGCGCTGAGATTTTTCCCAACACTATTGAGAGGATTATATAGATATTTCATAATGTGTGGCAAATTGTCTGGAATGGTCAGGGATAGGGTAGCAAATTGAAGATGACATTAAGTGATATTCATTTTGATATCCACCCCTTTTATATTTGTACCTATGTTTTCAGTACACTAGAATTAATGTTTAAGAAGATTCATATTACTTCTCAATCAAAACAAGCCAACAAAATTTCCATCAAACAAAAATGCTGAACCGTTCGGGAATCCAATACAGACGACACCCTTAGCATGGCATTGCTAATCTTGTTTTTATGGTAGGTTCTGGTAGTATAATTAAAAGAGGCACAATCATCTATTTTATGCATTTTAATTTGTTTTTATCTCTAAACTTTGTTAGTTTGGCAAACTGAAGCACTAGCGATTGATTCGAAGTTAAAGATAACATTCATACAAGATATTTGGAGTTTTAATTGTACTCTTGTAGTGATACTGAAGGTTTTTAGGCTACTAAGTTGGAGCTTGATGGGACAACTGTGACGGAATTAAATAGAAAGACAACTACGATAGGAGGATAATCTGGAGGGAAAAACAAAAACAGGAAACAAACGACAATCAAATTTGAATATCAATACGTTTCAAAATCTGGTGGATCAATTCCATATATTTCAAGTGAAGGTTCACCAACAAATCCCTGAAAGGATTCTGTTGTTTTTCTAAGAGCCGGAAAGTTTCATCCAGTTCTACCGCATCCCCATACGACTTATTCAATATCTTGGTAAGCCTCGTGTTTGTCGAGTGCCCTATATGATTGGTATGTGCGTTTAACCAATGTTATTGAAAATAATCCAGATACAAATGCAATCACGAGTCTTGTCCAACCCCTGGACCACGATTTCATCGACCTTTTGGGAATATGGAATGCAGAAATCTTCCCATTCCCCTCCGTCTTTCCATTTCTGCTGATCGAAATCTCCTAAAGAGCATTTAGGAAACATCCACCGTAAGGAATTTCACGCTAATAAACATCACCTTCTTCAGTAGCTCCCTTAGCCAGAGAGTATGCTTTTTCATTACCTAGACTGCCCATACTCGCATAACAGTCCCATATTATATGCGATTTCATATATAAATGGGACTGTTATGCGAGTATGGGCAGTAGAATAAGGCAATGAGAATGGACCCAACTTAATGTGTTAGCATTATTCTCTTAAAAAATCTCGCACAGAGCCGGATTCTTCTGGACCAATACATCTATGTGTAATTTTCATACATGCTGAAAAATTTGTGCTGATTTATACCTCATTTTCGAAAATTTAATGTCGCATTGACATGCATATTACGAATCATCTTCAGGTGTCATACTCTTTGCAAAGAAGCAAAAGAACCCAACAAACGAGCAGTTTTTCAGAATACGTTGAAATCACACACGATTTGAAAAAGCACTCAATGTTTGATGTATTCCATTCTGGAATTACGCTAAGTGAAAACTTTGATTCATTATGTTCCGGAAGAAATGGAATTGGCCACTTGGTTCCGGAGTTATTTTGAATTCAAGTGGGGAATATTCGTTCCGGAAGTGATGGTTTACGAAGATTTTTCAAGATAAGCTTTGAGAAAATTATTTATTGAGTTCTTTTTATCAGTAAAAAGCTGCCAGAAGGTCGAAAAACATTGTTCCTAATTGATTCTGGCCATTTCGGATACCCGGTCACCTGGCACCGGTTCCTGAAAGTACCTAAAGAGGACATTTTCTGAAACTAGAAATAGTATCTTGCGACGGCTTAAAATTCATGTATTTTCATGCTAAACATCATAGCTCCATGGACCAATGTGAGGTTCTGGCTACATCCAGATACCCCACAACCGGTTCCGGCGGGGCCTCAGAGGGACACTTTTGTAATCTCACTCGCGTGTATCATGCGACGGCCCAGAGTTCTTGATTTTTCATGCTGAACATCAAAGCTTAATGCCATGGTCTAATATGAGGTTCTGGCCCCATCTGGATACCCCGGAATCGGTTCCGATAGGGCCTCAAATGGACACTATTGTAGGGGAACCTGGTCCAATTCGGACCCTGTTCTAATTCGGACCACCAAGCATTTCTCAATACTGGCGTAACTGTAGAGATCGTGAGTACCGTTGTTCTACCCACCGTCTGGCTTGGGTCTAACTCAATAAATTTGACGCCTTTCAATTAATTCGTTTGACTTTTATAATAGTTTGTTGTTTTGAAGTGCTCTGGTGTGCTGTCGGAGTTCTGTTTGATCTTGCTTTTGCCGGGGCGAGCGACGAGGGCAGGATCAAACATGTCGCGCGTTGGTCTAGTAAGTGAAAAAGTGGCGTGATCGGTGAGTTCGGTTGGAGTAACTGAAAAAGTGCCGCGATCGGTTAGTTCTGTTTGATCCTTCGACCTTGACGCTTGCTCCTGGGCAGTGCGTCAAGAAAGCCCGAACAGTTTTTTTTTATTCTTTTTGGGTCGCACGCTTATTTTTTTTTTTTTTCCTGAGTGCTTTTTTATAGCCGAGCAAACGAGTGAAGCCGAAAGTGGATTGTGGCTGCTCAGTCAAGGATAACGGATCAATTGGTGAGCTCGTTTCATGCTACTATTTCTAATCTATAAAATATGTATGACTGCACATTCAATCGTTACAATGGTGGGATGTAAATATGATTTTTCAACAAACTATGGATGGTTCGTCACTGTGAGTGTCGACACAAACTCAGATTCATGATTTATTTATGTTTAACTTTTTTTTTTCAGAACACCTCTTATATACCTTTATTTTTGTAATTAAAAAAACTTTGAATGGTTCGACACTACAAGTGTAGACTTGCGAAAGGTTCACTTTATTCAACAAACTTTAGATGGTTCGCCACTGTAAGTGTCGGCATAAGAATAAGAGTGTTCTATGATGTCCCAACCAATCGAGTTTTTTGTTTCTTTTCAAATGAGTAAAATATAATAACACATGCTTTCGTCCTGACAGCTGTAGGAATGTTACATTTAGGTATTTGTTCAACAAACTTTGAATGGTTCGTCACCTCAAGTGTCGGCATAATTTTCCTCTACATAGAAATTGTTCATATCAAATGAAAATATTATATTTACGTATAAGCATGTATATATCTCACAAATCATTGTTTATCATGGTCTAATCGCTTATTAAAGCGAATCCTATGACCCAACGATCCTCCCCATTAACAAACATCCCTCCCAGTAACCTTTGTGGAGATGCAGAGGCAAACACGGTCTCCAAATAGCATAGGTTACACACTAACATTCCTTCCCTCAATCCCACCTGACTGCAAGGACGTGGCCGGCGCCGTTATTGACCTTGTATTAATAGAGGCACTGAATTATGCACACTGAAGAAGATTATGGCCAATCCCAGCCGAACTTCTAGTTGATTCTTTGTGCATTTTCACTGACTTCGGTCAATCACGGAATAGCAACCATTGATATGTGTAGTCAGTCTAAGCTAAGCTAAGCTAGCTGAAGTGCTCTGGTGTGCTGTCGGTTAGCAATTTTTCCAAGCTTCTGTAAGTGACCATACATCTCCAATGTTTCTGTGTTATTTTATAATCGAATCCTCCAAGCCAAAACTTTCATCTGATCATATGGCTTTGATATATCTATGCACTGTTTGTGCTCAACTAGTTTGAAAATCACAAAATGTGTGTTGGTCCAATCCGGACCTTTTGATATGGTTCAAAAGGGACCTCTTGATTTTCAACGAGCAGTCAGTCTATTCCAAGAGCTCCACCCCGTGAAAGTCTTCCCGGCTTGGTATAAAATCACAAAAGTTGTAATATTGATCGATAATGTCTTTGTTTCTGGTGCGGTCAAGTAAAATTCTTCGAAACAATCTAAAAAATACGGTAGACCACCAAAAAATAAAGGAATCAATAATCCAGCTACTTGATAAGCATCTCCAGCCTATTTTGGATACGGCTTCCCAAAATAGTTTGACAATACGATAGAAAAATACGTTTACGATTGCTGAGAACATTTTTAGTTCACCTTTTTAACCCGATATTTTAATGCAAAGTTTAAATGTGTTGAAATTTTACTGTATTCAAGACTTTTTTTTAATGTATTTTGTCAAAATGACAAAAAGCTCCAAAATATATATATACTTTTTCGCGATATCTTCCATATATGATGGTCCGTTTAAAATTGAAGTAAGGAGAGTAAACTTTACTTAGATTTGAACCAATTTTAGATTTCACCCTAGTTTTTTTTTAAAGAAATTCACTTTTACTTGAGCTAAATCTGACTCGGATTAAATTAATTTTTTTTCACAAATTGGGTTTATTTTTTATGCTTGAGCTTACAGAAGAAATTCAATAAGCTTTGATACCAAACAAATCAGAGTTATATTTTATAACTGCCATAGCATAAACGATAAAACTTAGGGTGGTCCGAATTAGAACATGGCGGAGCATTTTGTTCAAACATGTCTAGTAATGTCCCAGTAGAAGATATCCCAAAACTCTCTGAGAAAAAAGTGTGCGCGCTGAATCAGGCGTTTACGTAAACATAAAACTTTTCATGTCGTTCATCATACTGAAAAGATATGGCCAAAAAACTGTTACTGTCCGAATTGGACCATGTTCCCCTAATCTTATTCATTCATATCGTGCGACGGCTCAATATTCATGATATTTTGTATCCTTAACACAACAGATTATTGGTTGAAATGGAGAAGTGCTTGGATGGAAGATAACTTACATTGTTGATGTACGCTAAGTTGTTATGTTAAGCAGCTAGTTCAGGAACATATGCCGAACGTGGCTTTCCAAGCATGAAGGAGGTGCTATGAATACATTTATAAACACCAAAATCAGTGATGTCATCCATTTTTAACCCCTCAGTTAAGGCCCAAACGCAATGATAGCGGAACGGCAACGGAATTCAGAACCGGTTCGCCAGCAAAAATCACACCATCTCGACTGAGCTGTCAGCGAATAAAAGTGAACCAACGATGAATCGACAAGCATGTCATAATTCATGTTGGCGAACCGGTTCCGCTTTCCGTTGCCGTTCCGCTTTTATTGCGTTTGGGCCTTTAAGTACTTTCGATCCTCGCCGACATGTCTGAATTTACTGGCAAACATGAGAGAGATTAATTTTGAACGTAAATTATCTGCTATACCATAGATATCTTGCTTCATGGACTGATCAAATACTGCAAAAGTATTTTAATGATGTATTTCAGTGCTAATTCAATACATTTGCAACATTTCCAAGAGTAAATTGAAATTTGCTTAGCCAGCATGTCGCCTATCAAAAAATCACTTCCATATACCTTGAAAACTTATTCAAACAGACTCAAGTCGGAAAAGTAAACAAACTTAATTGATCAATTCTACGTGTTTCGCACACGAAATCCTACACGTTCCGCTCTAAACCAACTTTACTTTTAACTTTTAGAACGTTTAATTTCAGAAATAACAAAACGGCGTAAGTAAGATTTTCAACTTTCACAACCTAACCATTGTTTTCACCACTCCGGTGTATTGAGAGACAAAGTGATTTAACCACGAATCAAAACAAAACACTACTTGAGTCGATTTTAAACTGGTACAAAAACGTCGTAAGTAACTGAATGAAACGGCTTACCATTTTGTTATACAATTTTTGTGGGAAACGATAGAAACTACCAAGTGTTTTAACGCGAGCTGATTGCATGCAAAATTTAAGCGTTGTACACGGCGAAAAAATGTTAAAAAAGTGTTGGACTACAAGTAGTGATTCTTCCTTATTACTTTTCTAAAAACCGTATGAAAGTTACTTACGTCGATTTGAAAAATCAATCGAGATATCATGAAAAATAACACATTTTGCGTGTTGTTTTAATTCTACTGATGTTTTTATGCATATACCATGAAAGAAAAAAAATCAAGGAAAAATGAATGCGTTTTGAGACAATAATTAAGAAATGAACAATGTAAGAAATCAAGCTGTCCGAAACTGGGGGACAGGAGGCGCTAGACCAATTTTTTTTTTTACTTTCTTTGTTAGTGAGGCTTTCAGCCACAGGCTGGTTTGCCTTCACAAAAGAGACCAAAATTGTAGTTTGACCATATTTAGTTCAAATATGCAACAAAATACATTAATTCTTTCATAAAAATAATTGTTTTCCGTTATGCTTGCGTGATTCAAATTATTTTGTTCCGTATACAAAATCATGATGAATTAAATTCAAAATTAGGGTGATACGTCAACTTTGGTTTTCATAAATCTCTGTGTTTTCAAGAAAAGCGACTTTTGCGTTGTAGCTGAAGTTGCTGTCGCTCTGGTCAAAATTGATCGCCCGCACCTTCCATTAAAAATTGCGCTTTTTTTCTACTGATAGCGAGCCCTTATTCAATCACGAAGATGTTCCTCAATTGGACTTCAAACGCATCGACTTTGCAATGCTACACGGCTTTTTAGCGCATCAAGACAGGACCGGAATTCTCACCTGCTCTGATGTGAACGTTGCTGTAGAAAAATTTTCCGATATTGTCTTGAATTGGCTTTCGTCAAACGTTCCAAAGATCGAATCCGTTCGCTAAAGCGCGCGAAAAACTCATGTCAACGCCACTACCGCAAGTAGTGTATGCAACTTCAAAAGCACCGGTTTCAAGATGCAAGTGATGCATACAAGTCGCTCAACGAGCATCTTTACGCGCAGTATGTTGATAGAATGCAAGACGGCCTCCGTCGATATCCAAAACGTTTTTGGAAGTTCGTTAACTCTAAACGTAAGCAAAAAGAAGATGTCCCTGTCTCGGTATCTTTTGCCGGCGAAGTAGCATGAACTGTACCGGAAAAATGCGAACTCTACGCTAAGCATTTTTCAAGTGTTTTCAATGCTGACTCAACAGTGCCAGAAAACGAATGCGACATTGGTGTGCCACTCGTTACTGACCAAATCTTACGTAAAGCTGCGAAGAGAATAAAATCGTCTATCACTTCTGGGTCCGATGGGATTCCTGTTATCGTCTTCAAGAAATGCATCGACGTTGTTAACGTTCCGTTGTTTTACATCTTTACATCTACAGCAGAGGCAATTTCCTGCTTAGTGGAAACAATCCTTCATGTTCCCAGTCTACAAAACCTGTGACAAAAGCGATGTTCGGAACTACCGGGGTATAACTTCATTATGCGCTGGCTCCAAACTGTTTGAGACAGTCATCAATAATTTCCTTTTTGCCAAAACAAAAGCGTTTATCTCCAGCGACCAGCATGGTTTTTACCCTGGCAGATCAGTTACAACAAATCTTCTTCATTTTACCTTATGTTGCATAAACCGGCTAGAGGATGGGAAACAAGTAGTTGCCATTTACACCGATTTGAAGGCCGCCTTTGACAAAATCGATCATCGTATCCTATTGCACTCCTATTGGTTAACTGCGTTCATGAGTCCTCTCATGGCGTAGTGGTTAACGCGCCCCAACTAGAGATCGGGGAGTCGTGAGTTCGATTCTCACTGAGAAGACGTGTAACTTTTTCGCAAATCTTCACATCAATTTGTCCATCTAATCCAATTGCAAATTATATGTAATGTTTAGCTTTTCGGTAGTTGTTAAACTTCCACTCGGCTGGTTGGCCGTAAACCACGATTCATAATTAAAACAAGTATAAATAAAATATTTGGGCTGTTTGGGCACATCAGGAGTTAATCATCAATGTTAACTTCCTTTTCCCGATCAGCCTAGATAGCCGCGTAGTGTCGGTAGCGGTTGTTTCAACTGGCTAAGAATTAACACTACGGACTGCCTGTTCCGGTGGTAAAAGTCCACCTCATAGGTGACCCTTAATTCATACGGCTTTAAGCTTACCGTGCCTAAGAATGAATGGTTAGGGGGGTCTAAATAAAACCTAGCCGCAAACGGAGCCTGTGGGGTACCAGGGCGCCCTCTACAGTATTATGCCCTTCCTGTGCTACCCGGAGCAATGGTGCAGGTGACCTTGTGTTTTTTCCGAGATAATCGGCTGCCCTTCTTCAGTCTCAAGCCTGAAGCTAAATAAGGGTGGGATTATTAATACATTGTAATTTAGTTTAAATTTTCACCTCTATGGTTTCGCATCATGCGTTTTACGCAGTGTATTCTGTGCTTTTCGCCTTTGGCGACTTTCAAGAGATACCGATCTGGTTTTAGTTCGCTGCTGATCTTTTTTGTTCTGAGATGGCGAAAAGCTTAATCCTGCCTAGTTTGGGTAGTGGCTACGGCTAGGATAGCTTAGTTAGATCAATCTCCAGCATAAAATGTCAGCAACGATCAATCTTTGTAAACTCATGCAAATGGTACAGCTCAAGTGGCGCTAGTTCAAAAACCTTACTTTTGTGAACTTTTATCTAGGTAACCTAGTGGACCCAGTTTTTGCTACTTTCAGAAACATGAAATGGCAAATTCGCGTACCATGCCTCGTGCATGCGTGCTCGTAAATAGCGCTGACGTCGCTACACTCATTTCTGAGTTAACAACCAAAGATGTATGTGCTGTCACAATTGATATTTCTGTATGTGACCTCAATAGGAAATACGTCTTTCGTTTTGTGGTGTATTTACCACATGATGAACCATCCCCAATGGATGATTTCAAACGAGTTGTCGTTCACTGCCTATGGAAAGGCCTTCTGCTGATTGTGGGCAGTGATGCTGATATTCATCAAATCATCTGGAGCAGCTCAGATATCAATTTGAGAAGCTCCAGTCTGATGGAATGCTTAAGTAGTTCAAATCTTGGATTACAAATTGTAGGAAATCGCCTACATCTCTATATGAACATAAGAATGTAAATTCGCAGACTTTGCATTTGTTATACTCAACAAACTGTAAATTGGTTGTGACCAAATTCTATGAATCTCTCCGTCCATTGGAAATCCTAGTGATTTGGATGTTTCCACTTCCGGTGAATTGGGACACAATTGTCCTTGCTTCGAGTGATCTCAAAATTGCTTGTCACTTTGCTTATAGGAAATGTTTCTCACAACTTCCTTCGCGGGACGATTGGACGTCTGTACATTACTGAGCCACCCCAAAGGTGGCTAAGTATTTAACAAATCTGTCAAAGCAGAATTGCAGTCTCTTGGTCAGAGCGTTGACAGGCCACTGCCGACTCAACTATCACATGGCAAATATTCAGTGTGTTGATACATTTGTGTGTGATAGTTGTGATTCCGATTATGGAACTTCTTATCACCTGATATGTAGCTGTCAAGTTCTCGCGTAATTGCGATTCCAATTACTTGATAAACACTTATTAAGTGAAACTGATTTCAGTAACCTGAATCTTCAGGACCTTCTGTTATTCTTAACCCGCTGTGGTAATGAGCTATAGGCTCTCTTTACGCTCATGCGTTTTGCAGTGCCCTTTTTAGGGCGCTGTTCGAACCCATTGTGGTATGGAGCTACATGCTCTTAATTCGCTTATGCGATTTTCCCTCTTCAAGGGACCCCACTCCTATTTCCTCCCATCTTCCCCTTCCCTTTCCTCTCCCATCGGGTAGATGATGAAACAGGCTCAAATATGGCGATGGCACAAATCTCCCAAATGGCGGGGAACGTGCCTCTGGAGCCGGCCTTCTGATACCTGATCTATTTGATTTTGGAATGTCGAAAAATTTTAGATTCGATGAGACCTAGATTTATTTAAATTAGTACAAGTAACATTCATTGAGACTTATATTAGATGAATTAAGAAAATAAATAAATATAAATAAAATATTTCAGCGATGTTTTGAAATATTGATACATTACTCTTCATTAAGGTTTTGAGAAACTTTTCATTATAGATCGAAAGATAGTATCATTGGCTAGCGTTACATACAAAAACACAACAGAAGAGACTTACTTATTGATTGACGATAGATTAAATAAAAAGAGCTTCTCAATGTTAGATAAGATCTTTTGAAAAGTTACGCAAGAATTTTGTAATTAGGGCTTTGGTTTGGATTTCACTTCTGACCTTTCTTCTTCTTCCCTTGCTTTCCATCCATATGAATGAACTATTGCTTACAGGTATACCATCCGTTTTCAACTTGTATGCAAACTTGCTTACTATCTTGAATGACCGACAGATAGACAGACAGACATGATGACAGATCATGGTTCTTAGTCAAATTTTTCTTCTTCTTGGTATTACATGCCATCTGTGACTGTTTGCTTCTCAGTTCTATGAACATGAAAGTAGCCAGAATTTTCGTGGGTGGGGTGAATGACATAAAAGGATATTTCAAGCAAAGATTACTATTTTGGACACCCCTTCCATAAAATGTATCTACTTTTTGTGTGAGATGTGACACTATGCAGAGCATTTATCTTTCTCTTTCTTGAAAACCGCGTCTTAGTTGAATTACTCGTACAATAACACAGCGTAACAAAAATGACATTTTTGTGTATCTCAAGAATCAAATTATGTGTCTCTAGTAGATTTGGGGTTGCTGAATCTGATGCCATTCTCAGAAATGTTCCAGCACGTCACAATTTTTAGCTACAGGTCGCCAAAGTTGTGAAAAACACTGGTTTCATTGATGTTTACATCAAATTTAAACAATGATTTATCAAAAAATATTTTGATCTTATTTACCAAACATACACAATAGGACTTGAACATTCACTTCAGATATAATTTGATTGGAATTGCACGATTAAATTGAGGTTAAATAGGTTTTTTCAACATGCTTGCAGTCTCCATACCAAATTCTTCGTTTCTCTTATATGGTAAAATACAATACTTTTCTAAACCAACAAAAAAAACTTTTGAGCATCGCAAGTATTATGAACTTTATTGATAAGTATTGTTATACACATGAAGTTTGAGTTCTAAAGCAAATTAGGCAAATAAATTGTCATACAAGCTGGAAAACTTGCATGCAAGTTGGCTGAAATAGTCAAATTTAGCATTTCCAACTACCAATACCTCAAAAACTAGACGTGCTATGTTTTTTCTGTAAATGGCAATTGATTCAGCAATCCTTAATTAAGTAGATAGCGGTATTTTGGTGTTTAAGACATAATCGTGTTCCGCAGTGTAATCCGACATTTTCGATTTGTATCATGCTGAATCGATATCAAGAATTATCTAAGAAACTTTATCTAGTCTTTTTTCCATGGATTTCCATGGAAAATCAGCAATGTCTCTAGATATTATTCTTGAATATTTTAGAGCAGTCTTACAATCAATACAAATCAATTAAGTAAAAGTTCAAAGTATATCTTCATTTATTTCATTTAAGTCACTTTTAAAATTTCTTCTCTGAATTTTCCAACTTTTGTTTGCAGTGAACATACGATAAATCATTAAATTTTCCATTTATTTAAATAAAAAAATCACTTTAAGCATCTTTGAGGGTTTTTTCCTAGGAGGTTTGAAATGTTCTACGAATTTTCCAACAAAGAACTCCAGTGCAAGAACACTGTGCAATAAAAATACGTATTTTTCTGTATCTCAATTTTTATACAAAATTTTATGTTTTTTTATAACAATGCTTCTCCAAATCACCAAAAAATAACTTTTTAAAATGTAAAGATTTGTGAACTACGTTTGTATATACTCTTCAATAACTAAACATTGCATTTTGTGATACATTTAACCTACAAACTGGTGAACTTGATAATTTCTTCAACCAGTTTTTCAAAAATCTGATCTTTTTCCGAAATGCTCGAAAAATCACTTTATTTCTAGTGATAATCAATATTTGTTATTTTCATGTTTTTCAATTTTTATTGCCAATTGCAAGTAATTCCCCTAATGAGGATGATTCTTAGAAAGATATCGAGTTACGGAGAGAAATTTACCTCTCACGTGACATCGACTAGTGGAGATATCGAGTTATGCGAATATCGATTTATGGAGAGCACGGTGTATAGAACCGAATTCGCTTCAGAATCCTGAATAGGATTCTTTTCAGAATCCTAGCAGTATTCTCTTCAGCATCCTGAGCAGGATTCTCTTCAGAATCCTGGACAGAATTCTCATCAGAATCCTGAAAAAGATTTTCTTCAGAATCCTGAACAAGAATATATTGAGAATCCTGAATAAGATTCTCTTCAGAATGCTGAACAGGATTCTCTCCAGAAGCCTGAACAGGATTCTCTTAAGAATCATGTACAGGATTCTTATTAGAATCCTGTACAAGATTATCTTCAGAACCCTGGGCAGGATTTCCTTCAGAATCCTGAGCAGGATTCTCTCCAGAATCCAAGCAGTATTCTCTTCAGAATCCTCAGAGAGATTTTCTTACGAAACCTGAGCCGAATTCCATTTAGAATGCTGGACAGAATTCCATTAAGAATTCAGATTAGTATTATCTTCAGAGTTCTGAGCAGCGTTTTTTCCAGTATCCTTAAAATCCTCTTCTGAATTCTGTAGATTCTCTTAAAAATCCTGAGGAGGATGCTTATCAGAATCTTGAGCAACATTCTCTTCAGAATCTCGAGCAGGATTTTCCTCAGAATTGTGAATAAGATCTCTTCGGTATAATGAGCAGGATTCTTTTGACAATCTCGAGCACGATTTTCTTTAAAATCCTTCACGGTCCTGAGAGGGATTATTTTCAGCATCCCGAGCAGGGTTTTCTTTAGCATACTGAGCAGGATTCTCTTCGAAATACTGAGATGATTTTTTTTCAGTATCCTGAGCAGCATTCTTCTTATAATACTGAGTAGGATCCTTTCCAGAACCCTGAGGATCCTCTTCGAGACCCTGAGCAGGATTCCCTCTAGAATCCTGAGCATAATTCTCCTCAGAAGCATGTGCAGGATTCGCTTCAGAATCCTGATAATAATTCGATTTAGAATCCTGAGAAAGATTCTCTGCAGAATCCTGAGCAGGATTCTTTTCTGAATGCTGAGCATGCTCAGCAATTCAGAATCATGAACACGATTCTCTTCAGAATCCTGAGCAATATTTTCTTCAGAACCCTGAGGAGAATTCTCTTCAGTATCCAAGGTAAGATTCTCTTAAAAATCCTAAGCATGATTCCTTTCAGAATCCTGAGCAGAATTCCCTTCAATACCCTGAGCAGGAATCTCTTTAGAATCCAGAGAAGGATTATCATCAGAATCGAAGTAAGATTCTTTTCAGAATCCCGAGCAGGAAATTCTTTAGAATACTGAGTAGGATTTTGTTCAGACTACTGAGCAGAAATCTTTCAGAATCATTGGCAGGATTCTGTTTAGAATCCTGAACAGAATTCGCTTAAAAGTCCTGAGTAGGATTTTCTTCAGAATCCTAAGCAGGATTATCTTCAGAATTCTGAATTATCTGAGAATTCTGAACTGTCTTTAGTATCGTGTGCAAGATTCTCTTTAGAATCCTGTTCAACATTCTCTCAAGATTCCTGAGCAGGACTCTCTTCAGTGTCCTAAACATGTTTCTCTTCTAAATTCTTAGCACGATTGTCTTTAGAATCTTGAGTAGAAATCTTTTCAGAATGCTGAGCAGGAAAAAGAAGATTCTCTTCGGAATCCTGTCCAGGATTCTTGTTAGAATTCTGTTAGAGTTCAAATTAAATTGAGCAGGATTTTCATCAGAAGCCTGTGAACGATTCTCTTCAGAATTTTGAACAGGATTCTCTCCAGATCCCGGAGAAGGTTTCACTTCTGACCAGAATTGTTTTTTAGAGTCGCCTGAGCAGGATTTTCTTTAGAATCCTGAGCAGGATTATTCAAAGTATCCAGAGCAGGATTCTCTTAAGAAACCTGAGCAGGATTCTTTTCATAATCCTGTGCAAGATCTTATTTAGAATGCTGAGAAAGATCCTCTTCAGAATCTTGAGTATGTTTCTCGTTAGAATCCTTATAAGAATTCTCATCAGAATCTTGAGCAGGATTCTCTTCAGAATTTTTCGTAGGATTTTCTTCAGAATCCTGAGTAGGATTCTCATGAATATCCTGCTCAGGATTCTTTTCAGACTTCTGAGCAGATTTTTTTTCAGATTTCTGAACAGGGTTCTCTTTAGAATCCTGACCAGGATTTTTTTCAGAATTCTAAGCAAGATTCGAAATTCTGAGCAGGATTCTGTACAAAACCTGAGCATGATCATCCTAGGAATGCTGAGAAAGGTTCTTTTCATATTTCTGACCTGAGAAGTCTCTTCAGATTGCTGTGCAGTATTTTCTTCAGATTTCCGTTTTTGAACTTGAATGCGACTAAACATGCGTACCAACAAGATTGGACTCCCTATCCTGAATCTTAAGCCATGGTTCAGTTCTAATTAATTGATTGCAATTAATGACCAGGCCATGCATGTATCACCTCAAATCTTGTGGTAGGCTTGCTTGGCAGCCAGCATTTTCATCATCCTTGAAATATCCCAACTTGAAAGACAACTCCTGAACGCACAAACGCATCCACCCACCGAACTCCAAGTGGGCGGATAGATCCTACCGGATTCACGCCAAGCTTGTGCTTCGAGGTTATGTTCCCAGCTTATCCCGAAATTGCTTCCAGCCTATTTGGCACTGACTGAAGCTAGCAGCCCGATGCCATGTGTATCCCGTTTGAAAGCTACCCCTGGGCCAATCTGCTCAGTTGAAATCGAGTCAGTAGGCCGTAGGCTCCCATCTACAATACATGTTCTGAATCCGAGCCTATGCTAGAACCAATTTTATGAATTATGTATGCTGACAAGTCGTTGTCGTCGTCGTCGTCGGTTGTCAGTATGCGAAGCACGCCCCTCTGCTTCAGCTCTTCCCGCTCCCGGTGGTCGTGTAAAGTTTTCCAGAAATAAATCCTCGCCAGCACCCGGCGCCCTCCAAAGGGGATGAGCTGAAAGCTTTCGTATCGGAATTTTTGGCAGCTGCCCGAGTTGCACGTACTGGCCAATCGACACACACGCATGGTTTCGGTCGGAGCTTCGGCAGCTTTCGACTCACATTCGGATTCATTTTCCGAGCCGAGTTTGGAACTACTCTAGTCAAACAAAGCACTTCTGCTTGGAGTCGGAAGGGGTTGGGATGGGATTTGGTTTTATTTTGTATTTTATTCGAACTGAATTCCAAATTAAAATATGCATGAAAATTTGAGTGCTGGGACAAGTTTTCCGGTTCCAACGGTGCTCGGTGCAGCTTTTGGAGCTTGGTCAGTTCTGAGTAGACTTCGGATTTCTATGTGAAGGGAGTTGGGGAGGTTGTGAAAGGGACGGAATTCGCTCAGCGGGTTAGTTTCAGTCCGGTTGAAGCTCTAATTTATTTTAATAGCAACTCTAAAGCTTCCAACCATTGCTAGAGGGGCTTGGGGCGCTTCGTAGTCAAAGCCATTCTCGACTAAGCCGATGGTGATGGTCTATGGTGGCGACTGCTTGGTGCGATTTTGTGACTCCATTGGGGCAGAGTTTCGGTTGATTTGATTTTCAGATTAGCATTGGGACTTTTTCGGAGAACTAATCGGATGATGGAAGCGTTACAGTTGACCTGTGATGATATGAGATAGTTTAAGGGGATTTCTCACTTAACCCTAGGACTTGACAATTAATCGCCTTAAAGCTGTTGTCACTTGAATTAATGCAGCGTTATCCATGATTATGTTTATCAAATTTTTAGGGAACAGAACATTCTAGGAGATATCAGAAATAAACTCAAGAAGTAAAGCTGAGAAAGCTTCTGTCTTAAACAGAGGTAGCTCTTTCCACATGCTGAAAAAACTGATCTCCCTTCTCCCGGAAGCTGACAATACTTCGTTCAGATGCTAGAAACCTTTCTCTCAGAAGCTGGGAAATCTTAATTCAGAAGCTGGAAAAGCTTCTCTCAGATGCTGAGAACGTTTCTCTCACAAGCTGGACAAGCTTCTCTAAGAAGCTAGGAAAGTTTCTATCAGAAGCTGGGAGAGTTTATCTCAGTAGCTGGAAAAGTTTCTCCCAGAAGCTGGAAAAGCTTCTCTCAGAACCTGGGTAAGCGTCTCTCTGCAGCTGGGAAAGCTTCTCTCAGAAGCTTGGAAAGCTTTTCTCAGAAGCTGATGAAGCTTCTCTCAGAAGCTGGGAAAGCCTCTCTCAGAAGCTAAGAAAGTTTCTCTCAGAAGCTGGGAAAATTTCTCCTAGAAGCTGGAAATTATTTTCGCAGAAGATGGGAAAAACTTCTCCCATAAGCTTTCTAAGAGCCTTGAAATTGTTGGTCGAGAAAGCTTTGTCGAAATAACTTCTTCATAAAACTAGAAAGCTTGAAATAGAGCTTCTTTGAGCTGTAAGACATTAAATCGAGGAATGTCAAAAGCTCCAAAAAAATTATTTCTCATAAGATTGCTTCCCATTGAAGCTTTGATAAGTCTATTACTTCTTCTTATTACTCATGTAACAGATACCAGCTCAAAATTGTTTATTTTTCTATGTCTTCATAGTCCTTTGAAGCGATTTTTTATTCCAAAGATCCCCCCTGAATAAATCTCCCTAAGCCGAATTGATCGCATTTATATCCCGATAACAACCATGAAAAAGTGCTTGTTACTTCGTCCCTTATCAAGCGCCCTCAGTGAAAATATTTGCCATTTCACCTCTCCCCCACCCTCAAAACCTCCCTTTTCCTTCACCACAGGGAATGAAAAATGGAATCAGCATACGTCACGCGTTTTACTTTCGCCCCCGCATTTCATATTCATGCGGGGGGAAAACCACGACAGAAATGTTCACTGAACTGAACAATCTCACCCGGGCGGAGGTGTCTTCCATCTTCGTTTTCCCTCACCCGGAGACCCCTTGCCATCCATCGTGCGACGGCAAAAATAACTTCATTTAGCTGCCACAAAGTTTGATATGGTAGCCGAAATAAAAAATGTGCTGCCTCTGTCCATGGGCGTAGCTAGGATTACGATCAGGGGAGGTAATTGTCGATAAGGCTTTAGTCATAATTTTCCAGGTATTTTTTCAGACATTCCCTCAGGGATTCGAGATTCTCCTCTAGGTATTCAACCAAAGGTTTTGCAAGGAATTATTTTATACGTTATTTTTAGTAATTTAACCTTCTAAGTCCCGGGACAGACCTTTTACTTTCAATCGACTGGTACTCAGATACAAATAATTTAAATGAAATGCGGTCAAGAAGTATATACTTCCACAAACATCGAAGTAATTTTATGAAGTTTGAGCAGTCACTTGCCTAGTTTTGAGCATTATCCATGTTGATTTCCTGGTTCACTGAATGTGACCCTGAAACCCAGTATTAGCCATATTTTACTCAATTACTCCAGATTTTACTGAATAATTGCAGGTTCAAAGATAAGTCTAATTTTATATGGCTGAAACAAACCAATGACAATATTTAAAGTATTTTTGTTTCAATGGCTATTTACACCCAAGACATGTTTTAAAACATGCTGAAGCTATTCCAATTTACATTATCTAAGAGCTCTGAGCGTGAACTGAACGGAACTTTCAAGTTTGTCAGTATGCTATTTGAGCGGTTCCATTTGAATTCGAATGTCGGTTTACTTTTGTATTTTTTGATTTGGTGAAAGAAAAGGTGAATTTGTTTGAAATGGTCATAATAATCTTTTAAAATGTTTCGGTAGCAATTAGCAAAATTTTCTCATATACCTTTTTTGTTGAAAATTTTGCGTACTACTACTCGGGTCGAAAAGCATTCAAAAAGTTTATTTAAACCATATTGAAAAATCGACCTTTTTTTAAAAAATCATAACTTTTTTGTCCATGATTTCTCCATCTTGAAAATAAAAAAATAAAAAAAATCAAGAAAACGATTTTTGAGAAAATTGATTTTTAAGCTTTATTTTCGATATATAAAAAATTACAACATTTTTTTTACAGTGTTTATTTTTTTCCAGATAGTCCCAACAATAATCTAAAACTTTGCGGAAGGCACCAAACTGATCGGACGAACCGTTTCTAAGTTAAAATTTTTTTGAAAATTATTAAGGGTTTTTTTCTTAGGCCCTTCTCAAAAGTAAGGCTAGAGTCAAAATGGCGCGCCGATGATGCAAAAAGGCATTTTTGGGCATAAAGAAAGCATGTGCAAAATTTCATCCAAATCAAAAAATATAAAAATGAAATTTGGGAAAAAAGTCGTCATTTTCTGTGGAACCGCTCATTTCTAAAATACGGAATACCAAGTCCCCGTTAAATCGCGTCCAACGTGTATAACATTCATATGTGACAATTATGAAAAAAATATGAATTGCTGCATTTCATATGAAAACTTTTAAAAGTTATAAACTATTCAATACATTTTTTTTAAATTTAAAGTTGTTAAAGTTCCAAATTCCTTTACCAACGGCTTTTTTTCTCTGAAATCGAATATTTTTCAATAATTTTAAAAACTCAATCAAACAGAAATCAGGAGAATAGGGTTTGATCAGACAAAATATTTATCAGAGAATCTTTCCAAATGTTTTTTTTTTCTCGTGAAATTACCACAAATAATTTCTTCAGGTTGGATGGATGGATAGAAATATTTATTTGAGAGACTTTAATTTTTCATCAGGAGTTCATTTGATGATTATTCCCAAAAAAAATTCCTAAGGAATTCCTCCAAAAAAAATTATTTTAGGTATCTCGAAAAAATAATCAGTTTTTTCTCAAAACATCACTTCAGGGATCCAGAGATTGCTCCTGAAATTTCTTTGGAAATTCCTCCAAAAATTATAGGAGATTTCTCAAGGAAATTTTGAAAGATTTCATCAAGCATGCTTCCATGCATTTTTCCGAAGAAATATGAATGGAAACTTCTAGAAAGCAGAGAAAACGTCGAAAAAGGTTGCTGCATTCCTTAAGCAAATCTTTGGGTGACTTGTGTAAGTTCTAAGGTCAACCTTGATGAATAAGGATTTCTAGAAGAGCTCACACTTGAGGAAATTTCAGAAGATTTTGTAGATTATTGCTAAGATAATTGAATTGAATTCAGAGACCATTCATCAAAAATAGAGACTTTTTAGAGAAAATTATTTCCCTGATTATGATCGAAATTCCCTGCGAATTCCAGTTTTTATCCAGGTTGAATAAAATTTCCTGATAATTCCAGGGTTTCCAGTTTTTTTCCAGGTAGTACACACCCTGAATAAGCTTCAGGGAATTCCAGTTATAATCAAAACGTTCTACAAAAAGCAAGGTTAAATCCCTTCAGAAACTTTTGGGGGAATTTGAGAAAACAAGGAAAATCCCTCGTTGTAAATTTTAAGACAAATTCATGGTTAGATTCATCCGGTTTTTGTGAAGAGACTTAAAAAATCTTTGCAAGAGATCGTGGTGAAATGTATAAACATATTTCGGGAATTTCCTTTAGTTTAGTTTTAAAAACAAAAAATAAAATTAGATCAGCTCCGTTTTATGAGTGTTTTATTTTTTCCTTCGGTTTATGGAAAAAAAATAAATCTTCTGATCAAAAAGCTCTTAAAACTCAGCAATCCCAGGAAAAAGAAAAATTTTCTAAAGAATTTCCTGCAGACTTCGCAATGAAGTCTTGATGAATTACAGGTGAAAATTATCACACAAATTTTGGGTAAGAATTTTTGAAGAGATTCAAGGAACACATCACAGAGTAATTCAAGGCTGAATCCTGAAACTTTTAAAAAATAAACTCGAAAAATCCTATGAGAAAATAAAATGTTTTTTTCGCTAAGAATAATACAATAGTTCTTGCTGAAACTTGATTGACTCCATTGTAGCTCCAGGATGAGTTCTAGAAGGATCGACTGAAAAAAATCTGAATGTGCTTAGAAAAAATTTGTGTAAAAATTCTACTTCTGGAATAGCGTGACGTATATTCGAAACAATCCAAAAAACTTGATTGATATTTTTATGATATTTTTGCTAAAAAAAACTTGAAATATAAATTAAGTGGTTTGCTTATCTCTCGAAACAAATTTGATCCAGAAATTTGAATATTTAGAGATTAAAATCAAGGATTATTAAAAATCGGCAGGAAAATTCGACAATTTATATTTTTTATTTTCAAAAAATGGTTGTACTTAGAAAGCATCATCAATTAGAAGCTTGCTAAAAAATATCAAGTTATTTTTGGAGAAGCAATTTTGCAGATATCATAAAATCATTTTTTATCATTTTTTTAAGAAAAATATCTAAAATTTATATGGAACTGATATGAGTAGAATTTTAAGGTTTAAAGTACGTCCAGACGGAAGTAATAATATAGTATTTATAATAAAAATAACTTACGCCTTCATAGAGTTGCTGATTTAGTCCCCACGTCATATTTTAAGCACAATAGAAAAACAAATAATTTATTTTCAGAAGACCACTCAAAGCACAATGACAATCATCAAGATTGGGAACACTGCTTGAATTAAATCAAATTTATTTTGCATGTATTATTTTCAGAATGTGTTATTCTGAGACTACCTATCAAAATATTTTGAGAAAAACGCTTACAGTTTGCTCTAGATCGATAAACATGTGTATATAATTTTAAAAGTATGGGATTTTTCAATAAAACGACCATAAAGAGTAAATTTGGTACCCAAGAATGCGGTTAAAACTCAAGATTTTGCTTTTTTTTTATACATATATAGTTTCTTTAGTAATCTAAACCAGTTTTGAACACGCTTATTACTTTACTTTTTTGCTGGTAGTAAAAAGATGGTGTATCAGCAAATTTGACCATAAGGAATAGATCACTAAAGTGACTCAGCGTCAGGAACTGATGGAATATTATTGATGTTTTTAAAAGCTCTACCTTAAGTTGAACAGTAAAGGATACCAACATACAATTTGTTCATTAAATTTAGGATTTTTTTCATGCGAAAAATAATGCTTAAACTTGACGAACAGTTTTTCTTAGGAGTTTTTGCAAAAACTATTTAGTTCTTCAACCGAAAGCATTTTGTAAGTTTCTGTATTTTCATAACATTGTAGAATAATAGTTGAACGATACACAGAAAACCGTTTACGATTTCATAAATAAATAAAAAAGATATAGCATAAACAAGGTGTCCACTTTATAAAACGAACAGTCCTTAGTTCTACAAGAATAACGAAAATTTTTGAGATACCGTCAGAAATTCACAGAACCATCTGAGATCTCACTCAGGCTTCTTTGGATTTGCTGCAAAATCTCATGAAGCCCAAAGGAATCTACATAATGTCGTTGGAAATACCAAGAGAATACACGGAATTTCGTTAGAATCCTCAAAATCTAGCTACAAATTCTTATTACCTCATTAAGAAACCCCAAGATCTGGTTTTTCAACTTGTACGTCCGTAGATTCTGTTGCGAATATTCAGGACCCGCTGAGAATTATTTGGATACAGTTTGGAACCCTATGGACTAGAATCTCCCAGATACCGCTGTGGTCTCGCTAAGATTGTTCAAGATTTTGCTGGAAATTCTCGTGATCCCACTAGAAAACGTCAGATTTAGTGACGTAATCGCCAATTCAATTTTTGGCTTGTTTTGCCACATATTTGCAGAAATAATGAATGGCGCTTACGCCAATCTGTTAGAGTACGGCAGAGTAATACTCAAAATCGGGCCAGAATGTGTTACGCTATAAAAAACAAGATCACTATCTTCCATGGAAAATCCAATATTTTGCTGGGATTTTTCTGAAAATAAAAAAATCTTTTATGTGTTTCTCACAACAGGAGTTTTCGAGTATGTTGATGGCCAAGACATAAAAAGAGCCGAAATTCTGGTTAGTGTTCCATAAAGGCTCCAAATGGTTCAAAACTTCATGGAAATATCGAAGAAAATTACATTTTACATTTTTTATCAATATTACTAGGCCATTTTCTTGAAGTTTATGCGTGTTTTTCGTATGAGCAGGAAAGCATCTCCCAAAAAGCAAGAAAACATCTTCCAAGAACAGGAAAAGCTGCTCTCAGAAACTGGGGAAGCTTCTCCCAGGAACTCGGAAAGCTTCTTTATAAGCTGGTAAAGCTTCTGCCAGAAGATGGGAAAGTTTCTCCCAGTTGTTGGAAAAGCATCTCCCAGGCGCTGAAAAGCTTCTTCTAGCAACAGGAAAAGCTACTCCCAGAAGCTGGGTAAGTTTCTATTAGAAGTTAGGTATGCTTCTCTAAGAAGCTGGGAAAGCTTCTTCCAGATGTTGGGAAAGCTTCTCCCAGAAGCTGGGAGAGATTTTTCCAAAAGCTGAGAAAGAATCTCCTAGAAGCTGGAAAAGCTTCTCCCAGAGGCCAGGAAGCAGCTCTCAGACGTTCAAAAGCTTCTTTCAGAAACAGGAAAAGCTTCTCTCAGAAGCTGAGAAAGCTTCTCCCAGAAGCTGGGAAAGCTTCTATCAGAAGTAAGGAAAGCTTTTCCAAGAAGCTGAGAAACTTCTTCCAGAAGCTGGAAAAGCTTCTTCAAGAAGCTGGGAGAGCTTCTTCCAGATGTTGGGAAAGCTTCTCTCAGAAGCTGGGAAAGCTTCCCCCAGAAGCTGGGAAAGCTTCTCCTAGAAGCTGGAAAAGCTTCTCCCAGAGGCCAGGAAGCAACTCTCAGGCGTTCAAAAGCTTCTTTCAGCAACAGGAAAAGCTTATCTCAGAAGCTGAGAAAGCTTCTTCCAGAAGCTGGAAAAGTTTCTTCAAGAAGCTGGGAGAGCTTCTTCCAGATGTTGGGAAAGCTTCTCCTAGAAGGTGGGAAAGCTTCCCCCAGAAGCCGGAAAGCAACTCCCAGACGCTGAAAAGCTTCTTCCAGAAACAGGAAAAGCTTCTACAAGAAGCTGGGACACTTCTTCCAGAAGATGGAAAGCTTCTCCCAGAAGCTGGGAGAGCTTCTCCCAGTAGCAAGGAAATCTTCTCCCAGAAGCTGAGAAAGCTTCTCCCAGAAGCTGGAAAAGCCTCTCCTAGAAACTTGAAAAGCATCTCCCAGAAGTAGGAAAATTTTCTTCCAGAAGCTGGGAAAGCTTCTTCCAGATATTGGGAAAGCTTCTTCCAGAAGCTAGGAGAGATTTTTCCAGAAGCTGAGAAAGAATCTCCTAGAAGCTGGAAAAGCTTTTCCCAGAGGCCAGGAAGCAACTCTCAGGCGTTCAAAAGCTTCTCTCAGAAGCTGAGAAAGCTTCTTCCAGAAGCTGGAAAAGCTTCTTCAAGAAGCTGGGAGAGCTTCTTCAAGAAGCTGGGAGAGCTTCTTCCAGATGTTGGGAAAGCTTCTTTCAGAAGCTGGGAAAGCTTCCCCCAGAAGCTGGGAAAGCTTCTCCTAGAAGCTGGAAAAGCTTCTCCCAGAAGCCGGAAAGCAACTCTCAGACGCTGAAAAGCTTCTTCCAGAAACAGGAAAAGCTTCTCCCAGAAGCTGGGAAAGCTTCTATCACTAGTTAGGAAAGCTTCTACAAGAAGCTGGGACACTTCTTCCAGAAGATGGAAAGCTTCTACCAGAAGCTGGGAAAGCTTCTCCCAGTAGCAAGGAAATCTTCTCCCAGAAGCTGAGAAAGCTTCTCCCAGAAGCTGGAAAAGCTTCTCTCAGAAGCTGAAAAAGCATCTCCCAGAAGCAGGAAAATTTTCACCCTGAAGCTGGGAAAGCTGCTCTAAGAAGCTGGAAACGCTTCTCATCTTAGGAGTTTCCCCTAAGAAGCAGGAAAAGCATCTTCCAGAAGCTGGAAAACCTTCTCCCAGAAGCTGGTAAAGCTTCTCCTAGAATCTCCCAGGTGCAGGAAAGTTACCAGAAGTTGGGGAAGCTACTCTTAGAAGTTGGGGAAGCTTCTCCCAGAAGTTGGGAAGCTTCTCCTAAAATCTGGCAAAGCTTCTGCCAGAAGCTGAAAAAGCTTTTTTCAGAAGCTGTAAAAACTTCTCTCAGAACCTGGAACAGCTTCTGTCCTAAGCTGGAAAAGCTTTTTCCGGAAGCTGTAAAAGCTTCTACCAAGATACTGAAAAACTTCTTTCAAGAAGATGGAAAGATTTTCCCAAACTGGGAAAGCTTCTTTCAGAAGTAAATGAAAAACCGCAGTTAGTACCTTACCATTTAATTCCACTAGAGTTTGTATCCTTGGACAGATACGCGTGTTTCGACCCCAACTGTAAGGCCGTCTTCAGTGTCATGTACTAAACACGACTTTCTCAGGACGCTGAAGATGTGTTGCAAAACATTCTGATGAAATATCAAGAAAATAAAAATACTGGAAAAACGCTTGAGACAGTTCTTGGGGAAATGTTATGAACTACATTATAAAGAATATCTGAAGGCTCGCGGAGTATTATGACAGTTAAACTTGTTGAGTGGAGCTCCATTTATGTCTAAGGATTGTTCATTATCGAGATTCCCTACAATTCCACTGAAAAATGGCAAAATTATATTTGAGTCACTATGAATACACAGCATTCTGCTGAAAATCCAGAAATCCAGATCTCGCTCAGTTCTTTCTACAAAATCTCAGGATACCGAAACAAATCTACAAGTTCTTGTTAGGAATTTCAATGGTCCACACGGAATTTCAAACAGAGTTCTCAAAATTCGGCTGAAAATTCTCGTAACCACACTAAGGATCCAATTTAAAATCTCTAGATCTCAAGAATTTCTCAAGAAAAAAAATTGCTGAAGTATTTTTTTTTCTTATAAGCGGTTTTTTCACCACCGCTTAGGCCCTAAACCTGGTTTAATCGTATGGGTAAACGTGGTTTACGGCTTAAGCGAAGGTGAAGAAATCGGCCCTTAGAATTCCGTTGAGAATTATTAAGATGCAGTAAGGAATCCCTAAGAGCTTGGTGAAAATATTCAGCTACTACTATGGTTTCGCTGAGATTCTTCAAGATTTTGCTGGAAATTCTCGGGATCCCGCTAAAAACCCCCCAGATTCCTGTAGAACAGTCATGTTCTCCAAAGAAGCTGTCCATTGTTATACTTCCTGAAGGGATTAAGTCAAAACCAACTTTTCGTTCTGATGAACAAGATCCTAGGCAGAATTGTTGTCAATTACACAATTAAAGTTTCAGCTTTTCTGCCCCCTCTAGTTACGCCCATGTCTCCACCCAGCATTCGTCGCCACCGTGGGAGGAAAAAAAGTGAGCTATCTCTGGAGTTGCCACGCGCGTAAGTTTTCCGCCGCGATTTCCGCGGCCGATGTTCTTCAAGCACACACACCTCGAAAAAAAGGGGGAGATTGATGATTTTGCGGTTGACTGAGCATATCTCTGGGTGATTCTTTTCGGTCTTCTTGTGTGCCAAAGAGGAGGAGGATATAAGAGCGTGTGTCATGTTCGCTTTTGGTGGGGCTCTCGGTATCACATGTCGCGAGAGGAAAGGGGTTTCTGTGAAAAATCGATTGAGCTTACGATGTCGATGTCGGTCGGATTGAGTTTGAGCTTGATATCGATCAGAGGTGGATTTACGGCCAAGAAAAGATTCCTCTGAAATTGATGACGGCAAATGATGTGATCGGAAGTTGTAAAGGTGGTTTCCAATTCAATGACTTAATCGATAAACTTCCCCCGGGACGGGGAATCCGGGCGTTTAATGAGCGAAACGTTATTTTCTCCAACTGGGGGGGTTGGGGATGATGGCGAGTGTCGGATATCGCGTCATTCGAACCTCAACCCATTCTCATTGCGATAAAGACCTCTTAACGAGGGCCGATTAAATTCTGATAAAAGTTTCAACCGGAGTGAAGTGGAAAAGCCGAAAGTGCCCTTATCGAGTCAAGAGCCATTCAGGTTTATGTGCGTTTCCGGATGCTCCCTGTCCCCAATGGCTGTGGCTATGGCCCCCACACAGGATACGGCTTCAGGCCGTTCGTTAGAAGACACAAAAGTAAATATATTTTTAATGGCTGTTTTAAAACCGTTATCAAAGTTGGATCATTTTCACACTCCCTCCTCTGGCTTGTGCGCGTCTCGGAGTGACACCAGAGCAGACCAAAGCAACAAGAGTAGGACGGACCACACACAGTTGGTCACCCTTCGGTGCAAAAAGGCTAATGGACTCTCGACTTTAAAGCCAGAAAAAGCCTCCGCCGACGAGGCTTCAAACTTTGTTGCTCTAAGCTTGCGGTGCGGCAAGGATGCCAGAGCGAGCAAAATTCCAACATATTAGATAGCTATTTAGGATGAAAAACTTCCCGTTCAGGAGTTATCAAGAGAATTACAGAAGAAAAAAATTTTGATACAAGAATCTACAAGAATTTAATCAAAACATATTTAGCTTTTCGGATAAACTTTCTAAAATTTCTAAGCTTTTTGGAGGAGCTTCCTAATCTGCCAGCTTTCGAGAAAAGCATTCCAGTTTCTGGGAGAAGCTTTTCTAGCTTAAGGAAGAAGCTTTTCCAGCTTCTGGAAGAAGTTGTTCCAGCTTCAGGAATATCATATCCAGCTGCTTCTGGAGAATCAATTCCAGCTTCTGGGAGATCTAAGAGAAGAATTACCTACTTCTCGGAAAAGCTTGATCAGCTTCTTACAGAAGGCTTCTCTGCTTTTTAGGAAAGCTTTTACAGCTTCTGAGGGACAATTTTCCAGTTTATGGGGGCAGCTTTTCTAGTTTCTGTTAGAAGATTTTTCAGCTTCCGGAAGAAGCATTTTCCAAATTCTGGGAGAAGCTTTCTAGCTTCCGGGAGAAGCTTTTACAGCTTCTGGGAGAAGCTTTTCCAGCTTTTGGGAGAAGCTTTCCAGCTTCTCGGAGAAGCTTTTCCAAAGCATTTCCAGCTGCTTGGAGAAGCTTTCTTGGAGTAGCTTTCTCAGCCTCTGGGAAGGGCTTTTTCAGCTTCTGGGAGAAGCTTTCTCAGCTTCTGGGAGAAACTTTTCGAGCTTCTGGGAGAAGCTTTTCCAGCTTCTAGAGGAAGCTTTCCCAGCTTCCGGAAGAAGCATTTTAAGCTTTTGGGAGAAGCTTTTCCAGCTTCTGGGAGAAGCTTTTCCAGCTTCTGGGAGAAGCTTTTCCAGCTTTTAGGAGAAGCTTTTCCAGCTTCTAGGAGAAAGTTTTTCAGCGTTTGGAGAAGCTTTTCCAGCTTCTAGAGGAAGCTTTCCCAGCTTCCGGAAGAAGCATTTTAAGCTTTTGGGAGAAGCTTTTCCAGCTTCTGGGAGAAGCTTTTCCAGCTTCTGGGAGAAGCTTTTCCAGCTTCTTGGAGTAACTTTCTCAGCCTCTGGGAAGGGCTTTTTCAGCTTCTGGGAGAAGCTTTCTCAGCTTCTGGGAGAAACTTTTCGAGCTTCTGGGAGAAGCTTTTCCAGCTTCTAGAGGAAGCTTTCCCAGCTTCCGGAAGAAGCATTTTAAGCTTTTGGGAGAAGCTTTTCCAGCTTCTGGGAGAAGCTTTTCCAGCTTCTGGGAGAAGCTTTTCCAGCTTCTGGGAGAAGCTTTTCCAGCTTCTAGGAGAAGCTTTTCCAGCTTCTAGGAGAAACTTTTTCAGCGTTTGGGAGAAGCATTTTTAGCTTCTGGGAGAAGCTTTCCCAGCTTCTGCAAAAAGCTTTTCTGGATTCTTGAAGAAGCTTTTTCAGCTTCTCGGAGACGCTTTTCCAGCTTCTTTGAGAAGCTTTTTCAGCTTCTCGGAGACGCTTGTCCAGCTTCTTGGAGAAGCTTTTCCAGCTTCTTGGAAAAGTTTTTGCAGCTTCTTGGAGAAGCTTTTCCTGCTTCTGGGAAACGCTTTTTCAGCTTCTCGAAGAAGCTACTCCAGCTTCTCGGAGAAGCTTTTCCAGCTTCTGGGAGAAGCTTTTCCAGCTTCTGGGAGAAGCTTTTCCAGCTTCTGGGAGAAGCTTTTCCAGCTTCTTGGAGATGCTTTTTTAGCTTCTCGAAGAAGCTTTTCCAGCTTCTCGGAGAAGCTTCACTAGCTTCTCGGAGAAGCTTCTCTAGCTTCCGGGAGAAGGTTTTACAGCTTCTGGTGGAAGCTTTTCCAGATTCTGGAAGAAGTATTTCCATCTTCTGGGAAAAGCTTTTCTATCTTCTGTGAGAGCTTCTCGGGGATTCTGTTTCAGCTTCTGGGAGGAGCTTTTCCAGCTTCTCGGAGAAGCTTTTCCTGCTTTTCGTGCCTCTCTAGCTTCCGGGAGAAGGTTTTACAGCTTCTGGGAGAAGCTCTTCAAGCTTCTCGGAGAAGCTTTTCCAGCTTTTTAGAGAAGCTTTTCCAGCTTCTCGGAGAAGCTTTCTCAGCCTCTGGGAGACACTCTCTCAGCTTCTGGGAGAAACTTTTCCAGATTCTGGGAGAAACTTTTCTAGCTTCTGGAAGAAGTTTTCCAGCTTATGGGAGAAACTTTTTCAGCGTCTGGGAGAAGCTTTTTCAGCTTCTGGGAGAAGCTTTCCCAGCTTCTGTGAAAAGCTTTTCTGGATTCTTGAAGAAGCTGTTCCAGCTTCTAGGAGAAGCTTTTCCAGCTTCTGGAAGAAACTTTTTCAGCTTCTGGGAGAAGCCATTCCATTTTCTGGGAGAAGTATTTTCACGGAACGCGACACGAGACCGGACATAACACATATTGTTCTTACAAACGATTAAAAAAGGGTTTAAATTTACCTTTTCAGTCGACCGGTTTCGGGCTCGATCTAGCCCATCTACGGGACGATGTCCGACTAATTACGATGATTCACTCATACTTATTCGTACTTTGCACAGTACACGTCGTAAACAAGATTAAAACATTTCAATGCGTTCATGATTTTGTCAAACCGAAGAGAGAGGAAACTATTGGAGCCTCATCTTCATTCATCAGGAGAGAATCAGCAGTGGCGATATACATTGATTCCCATGCATTCAGATGTGATGATTTTCTGACATTTTTTATTAGTTTCGCATTCTGCCAATCAATGATATGATTCTCAGCTACCGCATGCATTGCGACACTAGAATCGTCCACTCTTTCATTCTCAACGGCGTTCTTATGTTCTCGTAGGCGAACTTTAAATTTCCGACGAGTTTGGCCGATGTAAACAGATGTGCAGTCTTTACACGGGATTTGGTAGATTCCTGATTTTTCCTCAGTAGGAACCTTGTCCTTGAGGTTACATAATAAATCCTTCAGTGTATAATTGCTCTTATACACCACGTGATAACCGTGATTGTTCAGGACATTTTGAACTGAATTCGTCAAATTTGAATAATACGGAAGACTGATTCTGTGAGCTTCTTTACTTTCAGGTACCAATGTTGTGGCGTTTCTCCGGTGTTTCTTTCTCTCGTGTTTTCGTAGTATTTTATCAACAAACTCCTTTCCGTAACCATTTAGTTCTGCTGCTTTGTGGATTCTATTCCTTTCTATAACGAAGTCTTCCTTTTCCATCGGTATACTGAAGAGACGGTGTACCATAGAGTGAAAGGCTGCTTGTTTTTGCGCACCAAAGTGGTTAGAGTCGCAGGTTATGTATCTATCTGTAGAGGTCGGTTTCCGGTATATTGTAAATTTTAATTTGTTGTCTTCCTTTTTAGTAATCATTAGATCTAGAAAGGGTAATTTTCCATCTACCTCTTTCTCTAGCGTGAATTTTATCGTAGCATGTTTTGAATTCAGAACGTCTAAGGTCTGCTGCAAATAGCGTTCTTTCACCACGGCAAAAACATCGTCTACGTATCGTCTCCAGATTCGAGGGAACAGTTTTTCTTTCTTCAGTTCTACCTCAAAATCACTCATGAATACGTCAGCCAATAAGGGGGAGAGTTTGTTTCCCATACTAAGACCAAATGTTTGTTTATAAAAATTTCCTCTAAACATGAAGAAATTTTGATTCATACATGTTTTAGACACTAACATGTAAGCTTCAACTTGAACGCTATTTGCAGCAGACCTTAGACGTTCTGAATTCAAAACATGCTACGATAAAATTCACGCTAGAGAAAGAGGTAGATGGAAAATTACCCTTTCTAGATCTAATGATTACTAAAAAGGAAGACAACAAATTAAAATTTACAATATACCGGAAACCGACCTCTACAGATAGATACATAACCTGCGACTCTAACCACTTTGGTGCGCAAAAACAAGCAGCCTTTCACTCTATGGTACACCGTCTCTTCAGTATACCGATGGAAAAGGAAGACTTCGTTATAGAAAGGAATAGAATCCACAAAGCAGCAGAACTAAATGGTTACGGAAAGGAGTTTGTTGATAAAATACTACGAAAACACGAGAGAAAGAAACACCGGAGAAACGCCACAACATTGGTACCTGAAAGTAAAGAAGCTCACAGAATCAGTCTTCCGTATTATTCAAATTTGACGAATTCAGTTCAAAATGTCCTGAACAATCACGGTTATCACGTGGTGTATAAGAGCAATTATACACTGAAGGATTTATTATGTAACCTCAAGGACAAGGTTCCTACTGAGGAAAAATCAGGAATCTACCAAATCCCGTGTAAAGACTGCACATCTGTTTACATCGGCCAAACTCGTCGGAAATTTAAAGTTCGCCTACGAGAACATAAGAACGCCGTTGAGAATGAAAGAGTGGACGATTCTAGTGTCGCAATGCATGCGGTAGCTGAGAATCATATCATTGATTGGCAGAATGCGAAACTAATAAAAAATGTCAGAAAATCATCACATCTGAATGCATGGGAATCAATGTATATCGCCACTGCTGATTCTCTCCTGATGAATGAAGATGAGGCTCCAATAGTTTCCTCTCTCTTCGGTTTGACAAAATCATGAACGCATTGAAATGTTTTAATCTTGTTTACGACGTGTACTGTGCAAAGTACGAATAAGTATGAGTGAATCATCGTAATTAGTCGGACATCGTCCCGTAGATGGGCTAGATCGAGCCCGAAACCGGTCGACTGAAAAGGTAAATTTAAACCCTTTTTTAATCGTTTGTAAGAACAATATGTGTTATGTCCGGTCTCGTGTCGCGTTTCGTGAGTGTACATGAAGTTCTTACGTTAGCACAAACCCCCGAAAAAAGTATTTTCATCTTCTGGGAAAAGCTTTTCTATCTTCTGTGAGAGCTTTTTGGGGATTCTTTTTCAGCTTCTGGGAGGAGCTTCTCCAGCTTCTCGGAGAAGCTTTTCCAGCTTCTGGGTGAAGCTTTTCGAGCTACTGGTAGAAACATTTTCAGCTTCTAGGAGAAGCTTTTCAAACTTCTGGGAGAAGATTTTCCAGCATCTGAGAGAAGCTTTTCCATCTTCTGGGAGAAGCTATTTAAACTTTTGGGAAAAACTCTTCCAGCTTCTTGGAGAAACTTTTTAATATTCTTTGAGAAGCTGGAGAAGCTTCTGGGAGTGACTTTTCCAGCTTCTGGGAGATTTTCCAGATTCTAAGAGAAGCTTTTCTATCTTCTGGGAAAAGCTTTTCCGGACTCTTTGAGAAGCTTCCATATTCTGGGAGAAGTCTTTCCAGCTTCTGGAAGAAGGTTTTACAGCCTTTGTGATATGCTTTTCCAGCTTCTGAGAAAAGCTTTTCTTGCTTCTGGGAGCAGCTTTTCAAGCTTTTGGGAGAAACCTTTTCAGCTGGGAGAAGCTTTCTAGCTTCAGGGAGAAACTTTTCATCTTCTGTGAGGAGCTCTTCCAGCTTCTTGGGGAATCTTCTTCAGCTTCTGACAGGAGCTTTCCAACTTCTTGGAGGCGCTTTTCCATCTTCAGGTACAAGCTTTACAGCTTCTGAGAAAAGCCATTCCAGCTGCTGAGAGAAGCCTTTCCAGCTTTTAGGAGAAGCTTTCCCAGCTTCTAGGAGAAGTATTTCCTGCTTCTGAGAGAAGTTTTTCCACGTTCTGAGAGAAGCTCAACAATTTAATGGGAGAAGCTTTTTTAGCTTCAGGGAGAAGTTTTCTAGCTTCTGGGAGAAACTTTTCTTGCTTCTGGGAGAAGCTTTACCAGCTTTTAAGAGAAGCTTAATCAGCTTCTGAGACAAGCTTTCCCATCTTCTGGAAGAAGCTGTTCCATCTTCTGAGAGGAGCAATTCTCGCTGAAACCAGGCCGCCATCGGCACCATCGTTAGAATTACAATTTTATGTCACTGATCGCTAGGTTTCGATAAAACTTAAGGGTGGTCCTTTTGTTTTCTCAAATTGGTGGACCCCTCGTACGCCAGCTAGCTAAACAGTTTGCGAAAAAGCCCATTTTTTGATAAATATAGGGTATTTCTTCACGTAATATGTCTCATATATCGCTTGGAACACATAGCAAACTTAGTGGCATCATATAGAGAAAAGATATAGCTTTCATTTAAAGTTAAAAAAAATCTTGGATTTTGTTAGAAAAATCGTTTCACCATTAGCGCACCGCTCGTTTTGAATTCTGAGATCACCATCAGAAAGCTGAGGAAAAGTTGCGTAAGATAGGCTACAGAAACTAGGTGAGCAATGGTATTTACCCTATGAAATGAACGATTTTCTAAATCATGTTCTACGATTTTGACGTACATGGCGAGTGCAGTCAATGAAAACATTATTTTTTGTACAACAAAGAAACAAGTTTTCAATCGTTGGTGTTTCATTCGAGTCGAGTGAAGAATAAGAGTATTATTTTGAGTGAAAAAATCTAGCGGGCATCTTGGATTTTGGCGCCATCTTGGTTTTAATTGGTAGAATGAATTTTTCACCTTGATAGCACATGTAGCATGTCGAATTCAGAGGCTACCAATAAAAACAAGGTTACGTATACTCTTCTTCTTATTACTCTTTATTTTCCTGACGTTACGTCCCTACCGGAACCGAGCCTGATACTCAGCTTTATTAGTTATAAATACAGGTTATTAAATAGGAATTTTCTTTTATAATGCGATTTTTAATATCAGAATAATTCTTCGTCAAATCTTTTTTTTTTAATTCAGTAATAATGAATAAATAAATTTATTGAATGAAAACCGTCCCAAAACATTGATTGAAATAAACATACATTTTTTTTTCATATGCATTTTTGTCATTGAATGAAGTTTATAAATTGCGCGTTTGGACATTAGTAGGTTTTGTGGTAATATCTGAAGTTTTAACGTAAAACATTGCCAAAAGTGCATTAATTAAGAATAGAAATCTTAAATTTTTAAGCAAAAAAAATCCTTGATTTTCTGTACCGTACAGTATCGTTTTTACTACCGCCCAACATGCATGTGAAAATTATTGAAATTGAAAGATGGGAATCAGGCTTTGTTCTAATGTGGACGTATTGCCGAAACGCAGGTGTATCATCTTGAGGTTGGGAAATATGGTAGCCATCTTGGATTTAGACGTCATCTTAGTTTTTAGCAGTTGAATGATTTTTACCATCTCAATTAATTAAATTATAAGGCCTCCGTTAAATAAAAAAATCAGATTCTTTATTTCTTATCTAATCTCAGCTGTTCAACTGATTGTTCATTTCTATCATAGGCTTCAGACCAAATAAACGAAAGAATTAATGCTTTTTTACAAATCGAAGTTATGCATAATAATCATTCAGATAGCAAATGAGCGTTAAAAAATCCTACTTGATAATTTGTTTTTGAAGCTAGTTAAGCTGAGGAGCTGGCTCCGTTTCAGTAGGGATGTAATGTCAGGAAAAAGAAAAACAAGAAGAAGAGTAAGTGTAACGGTAGCATTAAAATTCATCATGATGAGTGCTAACAAGGTGAAAACTCATTCTACTTCTTAAAACCAAGATGGCGTCAAAATCCAAGATGGCCGCCAGATTTTTTCACTCAAAATAATACTCTTGTTCTTCACTAGACTGGGATAAAACACCAACGATTGAAAACTTGTTTCTTTGTTGTACAACAAATAATGTTTGCATTGATTGCACTCGCCATATACGTCAAAATCGTAGAACATGATTTAGAAAATCATTCATTTCATAGGGTAAATACCATTGCTAACCTAGTTTCTGTAGCCTATCTTACGCAACTTTTCCTCAGCTTTCTGATGGTGATCTTAGAATTCAAAACGAGCGGTGCGCTAATGGTAAAAAAAACGATTTTTCTAACAAAATTCAAGATGGCGGCCAAATTCAAAATGGCCGCCAAAATTGTTTCAACTTTAAATCAAAGCTATATCCTTTCTCTATACGATGCCACTAAGTTTGCTATGTGTTCCAAGCCAAATATGAGACATATCACGTGAAGAAATACCCTATATTTATCAAAAAATGGGCTTTTTCGCAAATTGTTTAGCTAGCTGACGTACAAGGGGTCCACCAATTTGAGAAAAAGGAAAAGACCACCTTTAAGTTTTATCGAAAACTAGCGATCAGTGAAATAAAATTGTAATTCTAACGATAGGTGCCGATGGCGGCCTGGTTTCAGCGAGAATTGCTCAGAGAAGCTTTTTCAGCTTATGAGAGAAGTTTTTCAGCTTTTGAGAGAAGCTTTTTCTTCAATTGGGAGAAGCTGGTCCAATTTCTGTGAGAAGCTGTATCAACTTTTAGGAAGAGATTTTTAAGTTTCTCGGAGCTTTTAAGCTTCTCACAGAAGGCTTCCTAGCTTCTAGTGAGAGCTTTTCTATCTTCTGTATGAAGATGGAACTTCTGAGAGAAACATTCCCAACTTCTGAGTTCAGCTCTTCCAGTTTCTGAAAGAAGCTTTTTCAACTTTTGGAAAAAGCTTTCCCATCTTCAGCTTTTTTCATTTGTCTTATTCAATTAATAAACTCAAGCTTTTCTTGGAAAGATGCAGAAAAAGGTCTTCTATAGAGCAAGTAAAAAGCTTACGAAGAAATCTCGAAAACTGAGCTTGAAAGTTTTACTACAATAGTTGGAAAAGAAAATTCCAAAAGCTGAGAATCAAAACTATGTCCAAAAATTTTATTTCGAAAGCTTAAAATGCTTTTTCGAACCTGGGCAAATGTTCTTGATAATTTTGAGAGTGTATCCGAATCTACAAAACAAATTCTACTAAGAAATTCCATTAAATATCTTTACCACAATCCCCACAAACATCTTCACTAAGGTTTCCGAAGAAGTTATTACAAGAGCTGCCAAAAGTTCAACCAAGGCAATATGTTTCTTTATATTTAAAAAAAAAAAAATGAATCCCAATTTTAACTATCCAGCACATAAGAAAGGACTTTTGGGACATGAATTGGTTAGAATTTCACCAATAAATGTCAAATAATTTTTGATCGAGGAAATCGTTTATCAAGTTAAAAAGGAGCTAAACCTGACAATTGATTCATTGCTTGAGCTTTCAGTACCATTAAGGCATTTTGTCCTTCAGATACAACTTCGAATATAACAACAAAAATTCATCCAATTTATTTTTAAGCAGTTCTATTGCTCCAAGATTTTGTTTTTAAGTACATTCAAAAATTCAACCAGTATTTTGCTTAGTGTGTCATCAGAAACTACTCCAGAGATTCCAGCGGAAATATCTCCAATTATTATTAAAATTTTGATTCATGGATTCATCCAGAAAGTCTTCATTACACCAAGAGCTCATCAAGTAATTTGTCTATGCTTTTTCCTAGAATTACAAATAAGATTTACATTGTAGACTTCTTCAAGAACTCGACAGTTATTTTTCTCATAATATAACCAGAAATTATCCCAGAGATTGCTCTCGGGATTTATTGGGATGTTATAAAAGAATTTTTTGTTTTTTTCAATAGTTAAACCTTAAATAAATCAACGAAGAATGTACTTCAGAAACTACTTTAGAAAACTTTGGGTTCATGGATAAACTGTTAAAGAAATTCCTAAATATTTTTTGCAGGAAATTGCTGGAGTTTCATTTTAAGGATACTACTGAAAGAGCCATGTTTGAATTTCTTGAAGAGTGACAGAAAGAGCTTCTAACATACTTCATTGAATAATTTCCGGATAAATCAATTATCAAGTTTCTTTAAAAACCGTAGTATAAGCGTTCATGGATTTTTTGGGTTAACACTTCTTGGTATCTGTGAAAGGTCTCTTAATGTTACAATTTGGGAAATCCGTGGAAAAACTACTAGAAGAATCTCTGGGTAAAATCCTCTTTGGGTAAATGAATCTTTGGGAGAATTTTCGGAGTAATTCTTGCAAAAATATTTGGAGTTGGACTGCTGAAACATTCGCTGCTACACATTCTTGAAGAATTGCTCCGAATGAACGTGTTCCAGAAGATATTCATGGAGGATTCAGTCAAAGATTTCCTTAAGAACATGTGGGAAAGTCGAGTAAGAACCTCCGCTGATATGTCTGGAGTACTCTATTCACATTCTAGAACATACATCAAGATCACTACACGGAAACGAATAACAAAAAACGACTGCGAAGAACTTCCATCGAAAATGCAGCCATTAAAACAGACACCCAAAAACAGATCTGTTATTAGAAAAACAAAGTTTGTAATTCCTTGAAATTTGTATTTATTTTTACCAAAAACAAGGAGCTAGGCAAAGATATCCCAAGATCTATCAGATTATCACCTTTAATAAAACACATTCAATGTTACTTTCCCAAAAGCAATTCTTAATAATAAAATTCTTTGAAAATATCGATTTCAACTATTTAGTTTTAGTTTCGTAACCGTTCGAGGTGATTTAAGCCAAAATAAATCTGATTCGAACGCTTAATCAAGTTCAATTCTCAGAAATCTGGCACCCCGTCTCGCAGTCCCTCTCGGACGAAACCCCCTACAACTGAACGATAATGTGACGATAATTTCTCGAGGTACACCACCGCATAGACACAAACCGAGCTCCAATCCCCCAGTTTGAAATTCGCTGTTTTTGCGGTTCGCTGGCAACGTAGTTTTATCAGTCAAACAAAACCGCCTTGGCCAACCAAAACTAGTGCGTTGCCCCCCTCGCCCCCTCGAATGAACGAAAAACGACTTGAAGCAAACAGTGTCATTATGATCGCTTCCCTCCCCACCATTGTTTCACCCGAGCGCCGAGCCGAGACAATTTGCGAACGAATGGATCCTTCGGTTCTTCAAACGGTGGAAATTTTCGCCTCGCGTCGGCCGACCCCAAGATAGCGAGGGGACGGCAGTAAAATTTAATTGGGAAAACTTTTTCGGACGCCATGTCGCACAGTTTTGCGAAGAAAAGTTGAAGTTGAGGGAAAGGTCGGGCGTCAAAGAGAGGGTACCGGTACGGGTTTGAAGAACCTCGTTAAGGAGCTACTAACCGAAAAATGAACTCGACAAGCTTTTCTTCCCTAGAGGGGAAGGTCGGGGGGAGGGATTTCTGGAGAGTGGTGAGGCGTGTTGGTTAGTAAGACACCAAACTCTATTGGGAAAAGGTGCAGGGGGTGAATAGGGGTGGCGACTGGTTCTTTATCGCCTGTACGTGTAAGGTGCCAAGATGGCACACCAACACATTCACATACATTCACGAAGCCATGTCACTGTGGGAAGGTTGGATGGCAGGTTGGAAAAATACGACCGCTACGACCACCGGCACTGTTGCTGCTGGCTGCCGTTGAACTGTGAGGTGAATGTGAACGAACGGCATCGTCATAGACACAGAAACCATTCACGTCCAACTGCAGGGGCGTAGCCGGAGAGGGGAATTGTTCTGAGTTTGATCTATGAAATCCTCCAAAGGAACAATTCTGACGATTCCTCGAAAGGTGTCGTTGAATTGTTTCTTCGAGTTTCGAGTTTCGGCGATGTTGTTCAGAAAGTCAAGGGCATCCGGAAGGCACACAGTTTGATTTAAAATTTTTCCATCAGGTGGCGCTATTGGTTATGTTTAAATGGGTTTTTTATACCAGTTCTATCTCACAATTTTGATAAAAAAAATGAAATAAAATTTGTTCAGCAAGTCAGGGAAATACAGAAAGCCAATAGATTAGTTCGATTTTTTTTCCGCTAGGTGGCGGTAATGAACATGCAATATTGAGAATTTGTTGTTAGTCCTGTATTTTGATCCAGATGAAATGGCAGGTTCGAGTGAACGGCAAAGAAATTCAGACAATCAAAGAAATCCGGACGGCAAGCAGTTTGATTCATTATTTTCCCGCTGGATGACGCCTTTGGTATTTGGAAGTGGAAGTGATGAAGGTAAGAATCATCATATTTAAGGCATTCAGTTATAATTTACTTCATGTGCGAGCGATTCAGGCCTGACTAATATCATATTCCAATTATTCAGACCAGAACCACTTCATATTCAAGTGATTCAGGATTTATTGGCTTTATATTCATAAGTTTCAGGTTTGATTTAGTTCATGTTCAAATGATTCAGGACAGGTTCACTTCATATTAAAGTGATTTAGAATTACTTTCATGTGATAGAGACGTCTCTCTAATGGCTTCACGACCAGTGGATTAAATCAGCACTGTTCCATAGCTTGTTACTCAGATAGCATGTTATTTCTAAAAAAAGTATGTTATAATTTTACCGTATTTGTAGCGAAAATAACAAAAATATAAAATGGAATTTCCTTTACATTAAACATGATTTGAATAAAATATGTTATAATATAAACAAAATTATCACTCAATATGTTTTCAGTTTATCAAAAATGTAACTTATTGTGTTTTTTATAGCCGAATTTCAACAAAATTTGTTATTTTCTTAACATAAAATGAAACTGACGTGAAGCAACATGCTACAGAATCTTCATAATAAATTGTTTTACAAATAATGTTTTGAATCAAAACTTAAAATTATAACAAAAATTTGTTATTGTTGTTGCAACGAATTTTGATATAATTGTGTAACAATTTTGTTGCAGTACACTGGTCGTTGGTAGGATCAATGGTTGACTTGAAAGTTGAGTGTTCACAAAGCTTGCAGTACAGAATTATAATTCAGAATGACTTCCCGATCAGTGGGTTACATCAAATTGTATTATATCACCTTGATATAAAATTTGTTACTAATAACAATATTGATCCATTTTTGTATGAAGTACTTTGAGTTGATGGAGGAAATTATCACATAATTAAAACAAAATCTGTTATTATAACAAAGGTTGTTTCAGTTTAGAACATATTTTAAATACAACTCTGTTGTAATGCACTGCAGTGTACTAGTCGAATTATTTGATATCATTGTTGGCGAGTTATATTCAACCTATGCCTTAAGTATTCGTAATATAAATCAAAGAGGTGATTTTATTATGAAGATGGCTTCACTCTTACTTATTCTATCTTTTTGATAGTCTTGAAATACATTTTGCAATACACACCATCCTCTTTTTACGACCGTTATCGAGGTGTTCTGAAAAAATGGGTTATAATTATGTTTTTGAAAAATACAACAACTAGATGTGGAATTACTGATCCGAGATATTCGGCAAAGTTGAAGCATTGATTGAGAACTTTCAAAAATGGCCATTCAAAATTTCATATTCTGATAATAGATGGCAACACTGCTCGTCAATTACATGGGGGTGTAATATGCAGATACCAATAAATTTTGAAAATAACGATACCGAATGCTCGCAAAGATGGAGGAAGTGTTGAGCGCTATACAGTCGGCCGAAACACAAATTTTCATGTGGCTGGCAACACTGTTTTCAAAGAATTAAGGCGAAGTAGGCCGTCATTGAAATTTGTACGCGTCGTTGATGATTGTTGCTAATTCATCTCACAGTTTTGGATCAAAGAAAATCAGTTGGTTTTGCACTGACACAGCTGGAAAAGTATCAGCATACTTTAAGCATGTTAGCGCGTACAGTGATACTTTTTCAAGTCAATATGAACTATCAAGACTGAGTTTTATCACTTTGAAATGCAAGCTGAAAAATCATCATTGTTGTCAAAACGAATGACGGGCTACTTAGCCTTAACTTTTGTTTGGCGCATATCCAAGATCCTGACCACTTAGAATGACGGGGTTGGTGGTCTGATGGCTACCGCTTCTGCTTCATATGCAGAAGGTCATGGGTTCAATCCCAGGCCCGTCCCTTTCCTCGTACTTTGTAGTTGTATATCTCTCACTTGCTTCTATCTTCCATTCTAAATATATCACACTCAAACTATTCGTTCATAGCAAACGCTAGAACCAGAGACGGACAAGAAACCGTTTCCCCTAACGCTTTCTACTTCCACGCGCACGCCTTTCTTACGCCTGATACATAGGCAGTCTGCTAACCACAAAAGCAAACCTCTCTGCCATGCCTTTCCCCCAATCCACACACTCCCGCATGAACTGACGTGGATGCAGTGGAATATACGGTCTACGTGGGAGTCAGTTCAATGCATCATCAATTCCTCCCCCTTCCCCTCATTGGTCTGCATTCTGACGTGGCAGGTGCCATTGTTGCCTAAAAATAGAAGATCACCAGCACTTATACACTGAGGATGCCTGTTAGTCCCAAGCAGTCATTCGGTTGGTTCCTTGTGTAAGTGCAGCTGATCTGGCGATACTGGAGTGCATCCACGGGCGGCCAATCAAGCTCAAGCTCAAGCTCAAGCTCCAAGATCAAGACCACTTAGAAATATGGCGTCTTCTATTATTATAAAAGTCATGAGGTTCGAAATTTTGCCACTAGGCGACGTTAGTCAGAATTTTTTTTTTTGTGATTATATCAGGATCCTGACCACTAAGGTAGATGGTGTCTGCGGCAAAGTTGTTCAGTAGCTCAAGGACTATCATTCTTTGAGTCATGAAATTCTATATTCTAGATTATAGTGAGCATGAAAGTTTCGATATCTTAGGATCCGGACTACTAAGAAAGATTGCGATTTTGGCAAACTTGTGCAGTTGCTCAAGGGCTACCATTATTGAAGTCAAGAGATTCGAGATTTTTTCACCAGGCGACGCAAGTAAGCATAAAACTTTTGTTTTGCGGATATCTCAGGTTCTGACCACTTAAAGAGATGGCGTATTCAGCAAAGTAGTTCATGGGCTACTATTATTCTAACTAAGAGATTCTAGATTTTTCTTCCAGGTGGCGCTGTGAGAATGAAATTTTCGTTTTGCGGTTATGTCAGGGTTCAGACCAGTTACAAAAAATGTGTCATCGGCAAAGTGGTTCTATATATAGATGTTATAATTATGTTAACCAACAGGCTTGAGACTTTGTTGATGAGCATGAACCTTCTGTTTTGCCAATATTTCTGGACTATGAACACTTAGAAACATGGCGTCTTCGGCAAATCTACTCAGTTAGTCAAGGATTATCATTGTTTAAGCTAGTTGATTTAAAACTTTCCAACCAGGTAGTAAAGTGACCCTGAGACTTTTTGTGTCGATATATCAGGAGTCTGAGTAATGAGAATGATGAAGTCTCAGGCAAAGTTGTTCAGTAGCTCAAGAACTATCATGACTTTGACTCATGTTTGTTTTTCTAATCATGTATATAGTATGTGAAGCTATATCCAAGTGGGCATCAAACTTCAAAATGATGCTTCCAAGAGAATGTTCAGAACCATTAGATGCACTGGCCACTTCATAGTAGGTTCCAGGTGCCCTGGGGGAAGTGGCCAATTAGGAACATGTCTGAAATCATACCAATATGGATATACAGTGGTCATAAAAATTTGTTGCTCAGAAAATGCTGCCAGAAGCATCACCTTCTAAAGTCTTGATATTCGATACCCATATTGACGTGTTTCCGGACATGTGTTGAACATGCCACATCCCCCGGGGCACTTCGAACCTTCCCTAGAGTAGTCATGATAAAACAATTCATATAATGCTATGATCTTGTTTCTTTCGTCTTTTCTAGTATCCGCATATAGGTTTATTTCCAGTCATGTAGTGGAAACTCAAGAAATCCGTACAAAGATTCGTCGAAGAATTACACCAATCATTACCGCGAATAATTATTCCTGTGATACATCTAGCAATCCTTTCCGAAACTTTTTAGCGACTGGTAGAAATTTCTCTGGAAAATTGCTCATGCACGTGTTTTTCAAGAAAATAATCAAAGATTCTAGGAGATTTCTTATCTATAGTCCAATATGTATATCTTTCTGCAAGTTGTTCAAAGGAATGCTCCAGAAAGCAAGGTTATTAGAGTATTTGACTACAAATTCTTTTGGAAACGCCTTTGCGAGATTCACTGGGGATTTGTCATCAAATTTCAAGTATTTAAACTTGATTGCTACGAAATTACACGAAAATCCAACAATGTTTTTTTTTGATTACTTGCAAAAAGTGTGCTAATAAAATTTCTTAAAGAATTCTCTTCGTTGTTTTATTACAAATTTTCCTATGCATTGCCTAATTTTTTTTTCTTATTTATCCAATAATTTTGATTGGACTGAAAGCACATTTCAGTGAATTGTCCCAGGTATCTAACAAGAAATATGTGAAACCTCCTTAAGAAACTGATCTATACATACATTTTTCTTTGATTCTACAAGATGTTGTTCAAGTAATTGATGCAAGGAATCGTCACGCAGTGACTTCTCAAGAAATTTCTGCTCCGCTTAAGGTATCATCAAGTTGAGTTTGTTGAATGATCTCCCCAAGGGGTTTCATCAAAAACTTCTCTGAAATGTCAAAATTAATTTACATAGATATTACTTCAATACCACAAGGGACAAATGCAAAATAACGGTCAATTTTCGAAAATATTCAAAAATATTGACCAAAAAGTTTGCAAAGATTTTTTTTTACAATGCATTCTAATGATTTTTTTAATTACCGTATGGAATTTCTCTATGGATTTGTCTAAGAGTTTTTCTAAGAATGAGGATAACCATGATAACCCTGGGAAATGATCAAAATAAAATTCTTCGAATTATTGCTTTGAAAATTCCACAATTCCGTATAAACTTTAGAAAATTTGTAGAAGATTTTCCAAAACGAGAATTTATGAATGAATGTTTGGCACCATCCCATTACCCCAAATGACACTACCCCGAATGAGTCACTACCCCAAAGACATTACCCCGAATCGGTCATTACCCCGAATTGTTTAGAATAAAGCACAGTATTTGCTGCGACCAATTAGAGAGCACTTCAGTTGAACTGGCGACACAATTGGAAATAGGATCAGGCGGGGCAAGATTAACCACATTTTTACTCTGACTTCCAACCATTAAAAGTTTTAAAAGTCATAAATAGGTTAAATAACACGCTTAAAAATAGCATTTTTTATCATCAATCAAAAATACTCCGGGGCAAGATGGGCACCCCCATAAAAAGATGAAATTTACTAAAGAGAACCGTTATTTTTTAATGATTGTAATATCTGGAGATTAACCTTTAATTCCTGATGGAATTTATCTATAATAAGTTTTTTTTAATACTTTTATAAAAAAAAAAATAAATAAATTTCAATAAATTGCTGAATAACAATTAATACTTAATAAACGATTAAATTTTTTGATTGTTATATTCCTAAGAAAAATATGTTTGGTAAAAGTGGATACCGTAAATCACGCCCACAGCTAAATATGGTTCTATAATTTCTCACTTTTGCTTAATTTTGAACATGGTGCTCATCTTGCCCCAAGGGCGTAAATATATTAATAAAATCAAAACAACTTATTTTTTTTCAATTCGATAAGTGTTTTGCTCCACATTATTTACAGAAAATTGTTCCATAAACATACGGCCAAAAACGTATGAAAGAATTTGTTGACGCAACAAAAATATATGTTATCATGTTTAAATCATGTCCAATACAATTATTCGATAACTTACTATTGATGCACGATTGCCATGTTTCCTGAAGTATGTCAGCAGGCTTGGTATACAATTTAAAATCATGCATTAGTACATATTGTTAGCGATAATTTGTTAAGTCTTAGTTGTTAGATTTTACTCTAGAAAGAATTTCTTAATACTAGTAGCCTCGATGTATAAAAAAGTATGGGGATATCTTCATAACCACAAATCAAGATAACGTAATCCAATTAACACTTCGGTAGTCACACTGTTGTATTTTGTACACCATTGTAAAACCTCACTTGTCGTATAGAGCACAAATAAATATACAGAAGTAATTTGAGCAACATATATAATATAATATATATTTTGAGACACATAAAGAGTGCTTTTAAGTTTGATCAATTTGGTATTATTGGAAATAGATCTTTGAAATGCAATGCCAAAATTCGGATGTATGTTTCCAAATTTATTTTTTGCATGACACAAAATTATGGTATGTATTTGACGGTATTCCAATTAACGTTATTATCAAATAAAATTTGAAAAAAAAAACACCTTAGTCAGAATTTTAAGTTACGTCCTTTTGAAATTTATATGACAGAAATCACATGATGTATGCAACTTAAACTTGATCAAACAGACAGATTACAATGAATTTTGCAGTTTTAATTTTTTTATCTGGTTTGGATATTGAAAAATACTTTTTTTTTCTAAAATGTATGTAGACCGACATTTGAAAAGGGCCAATGCTATGTTTAGTTATTACTAATCAGCCAATACACGGAAAATGATATCTACCAATCTAGCCTGATAGTGATTTTTGGAAGCGCGAGGTAGGAATTTGTGAGGACCAGAGCTGTGTTGGTCGCCCCTTCCTGATTGTCGATTCACCATTTTGCAGCCCTTTTTTGGCTGATTAGTAATAGCTTAACATAGCATTGGCCCTTTTCAAATGTCAGTCTAGATAAAATCTAGAAAAAAAAATTATCAATAACTATAACCAGATAAAACAATTAAAAAACTAACAGAATTTTTTTTTAATCTGTTTGTTTAAACAAGTTTATGTGGCATACACCATGTGAATTCTGTCATATAAACTTTAAAGAGGCGTAACTCAAAATTCTGACTAAGGATTTTTTTTCAAATTTGGCCCAGAGGCGCAGAACAACGTCAGGAATCAACTGCCAACTGCCATTTGGATGGTATATTTTATTCGATAATAACGGTAATTGGAGCACCGTGTATTTATCATAAATAGCTAAAGACACTATTAAACCATTGGTATTGGAGTTCTGAATTGACCGGCTCATGTGCACGGTAATCCCAGGTAATCAAATATCTCACAAGACGCCTTTAGTAATTATCCAAAGATGGCGGAGAGGGTCTGAAAAATTGATATTTTCGCGTGTAATACATAAAACTATGTATTTTAAAGATCGTCGCCACGCCCCCCAAGAGAAATCCTAGCAACACTCATTACGTCCAAGCCCCGGAAGGACGACGACGGGCAGGAGCTAAAGTAAAATGGGATTCGTTTCGAGCCATTTAAAGTTACACACGGACGCGGAGTTCAATGTTCAATGGAGCGAAATTGCGCGAGCTCTGGATGGTGTTCGGTTCTCTTTGTCTTTTGGTGGCGGCAGCAGCGGTGATGGTGACTACGACGACCATGACGACGATGGTGATGATGAAGCGAAATGTTACTGAAACTCTGTCCTCCTGTGGGATATTGCACCGGCTTGGCACTGGGATACAGGATAAAGTTTTCAAGCTCACGTTGCAGCATTTGAAAATGGGGGGGAGGGGGAGATCGTGATAGCACCTTTGACTAAATGTACCAGATAATTCGCATCTTCGATACTGGAGTATTTTGAAAATGATTGTGTTCATGACAATGCCTATCGATCTCTCCAAACTGCCATTGAACGTGGCAAAAATAGAAGAAAGGACGTTTCTCCAGAATGCGCGCTTTCTTTGAAGGGTTACTGTTGAAATGGGCAATCAATTCGATGATGAAGACAAATTTCCAAACATTAAAACGATGCAGCCCTTAGTTCAATCCTTTGATTCATGTGAGGAAATAAAGGGTGCCACAAATCGTGGTCAGTTGTTCCGAATTCAGAGGATTTAATCAGGAAATCTTGAACTCCAGTAGGAGAATCAAGATATCCTTCTAAATTGCAAAGAAGGAGGCTGTCACGTATTTCAGAAAACTCTTAAAGATCGCGAGCTTCTTCTCAAACATCTTGATGAGAAGAAGCACATTTTTTAACTTATGACAACAAAACTAAACGTTTGTTCCAGGTCGTATTAGAAGGTATCTCAAAAACTATAAGTCACATGAGAAAATCAAAAATGGAATACACGATTTACTTGAAGTTTCTCCAGTCCAAGTAATCATTATGAAAAAGAGAACCCAATCTGGCATTATCCGGGAAGGGCTTTCTCAAGAATATAATTTAGTTCACTTCAATAAGGACGAAGCCTGCGTGTGTAATAATTGAAATTACAGTACTTATAAACGTGTCATCTTTTTGTTTATAATGAAAGGCATCATATAGGAAATTATTATTTTACAAATTATTTAGATGTGCTCTCCCAACACTTACCTTGTGCATTGGCGTTCCCCAGAAATCGTTCAGGAACACATTCTTGATCGACGAGTGTGGCCTCAGGTCCCGGTTTTCCTTGATTGCGCTGATGTCGTCGAACACGAATCCACAATTCAAACTGTTGTGGTAGCACAGAACACAGGTCAGGACAATCAATGCCCCGTACAGATGATGCGACGACATTTTGATGACTTATTCTGCCACTACTTCTGTTCAACTAACACAAGAAAATTTTCTTATTCTACCACACCCGCACAGAAGGCGCTAACAACATCGGTACACTAAATTTAGCCTAACATAAACTTATTTCTCCTATTTCACGTTGATCAAACTACGAAACAACCAACAAAGAAATTTTCCTATCGCCCGACGACATCGACTTCTTCAACGCGATAGAGCCAAGAAACGATAGAGAGAGACCTTCTGTCGTAGGGACCGGAAAATTGAATTTAGCTCATAATTTGACATCGGAAAATATGCCGCACTTTTCATCCGACCGAACGACCGACCCTTCGAACTGCGAATGCCGTCGACTTCCTCGCCCGTTGTTGTTCTATCTGTGGAATGGAGAAAAAAAAACGAGAAAGGAGAAGGAACACGAATCAGATTAGGTTTTATAATGCATTAAATATTGAAATCACTTTCGTCACTTTTTGTTTGCATTATTGGGTTTGAGGAGCAACCCGGAAGGATGTCTATTTTATGGTGGTGTCTAGGTCTGGTTTTGAAATCGTAAAAAAAAAAATGAAAGCAAATAGAAAATTTGTAAACTGAGATATGGCAGAAAAAATATGCTTTAAAATGCTTTATGAAACTTCTCCAAAGTTGGAGCTTTTGACTCGCAAATATTGAAACATTTCGTCTGAAATGTTTATCATACAAATTACAGTGCCCGGAATTTGAATCAAGAAAGTCCGGCAAGCGCTGAACTGAAAACTAAAAAAGAAATGCAAGAATACTCTAGTCTGGCCATATATTTCTCAATAAATTAACCCACTCAGCCAGCCACTTCAACCATTTATCAACCGCTCGCTAACCAAATTTGCCATCAATTCTGATCTCGTTCTCTCCTTCCGATGGTAACACCTGATTGTAATATCGCATTTCCTCGTCGTCTCAACAATGTTTCTTTTTTTTTTCTTCCTGTAGCCAACCCCTTTCCGAATTTCCCCGCAAAAATCGTGGAACAATTCTCGAATGTGAAAAGTGAAAATGAATAGCGCTGCACCGCCATTTACAGAGCCAAATTCAGCTTCTCGTGAAGCAAGCACGATTTAGCACCTCTTTTTCTCCGTCAGTATAAGTCGAATCCACGCCGGGCTGGGCTGGGTGGGAATGACTTGCGGCAAAACCTGGCTCGGATGCTGCTGCGGGGAGGAAAAGTGGGGCCAAAAAACCGAAGCGGAATTACAGTCGTCGAGTGCTGAATTTTAAGTGTTTCGGCGAAGAAAAATGGCACACGGAAACAATACAACTCCAGCGGTCACGGTGCTCCCCGGATCGTTGTTATTAGAAACAAAAAATCTCCATCGAATCTGTGTTCACCAGTCTTTGTCTGTAGCTGAGCTGCATGTCTGAGCAAAATTTGGAAGATCGCAGGGCTCGTTTTGAAGTTACGCCGTGTGAATTCAAACAATTTCAAAGCGAATCAAAGCTTTAAAAAGGAATTTCAATCACCGTGATTATCAGAAGTAAGATAAAAGTTGTTTCGCGACGTTTTTTTTTTCAGCCGTGGGCCAGTTCATCTCGGAACCAACGGCTTTACTTCCCTTCCGAAGGAAGTCGTCACTGTAACGTTTCGTCATAAGTCACTATCTCGGGGTGGGATTCGATCCCAGGTCCTCAACGTGAGAGGTATGTGTTCTAACCCCTACACCAGATCCGTCCCACATTTATTAAAATTGAAGTTGAAGTGATTAGGGACGGAATCATATTAAATTAAAGTGATTTAGGTCTGATCAATTCTATATTCAAGTGTATCAGATCTGATTCATATTCTAGTGATTCTGGTATGACTTACTCCATGTGCGAGTGACTCAGTCAGGACTCATATTCATCATATTCAAATTATTTAAGTCAGAATCTCTTCATATACAAGTGGTTCAAGTTTGATTGACTTCATATCCAAGTGATTGATATCTGATTCTCTCTATATTCATGTCCTTCGAGTTTGATTCCCTCTATATTCAAGTAATTCAGGATTGGCTTGAATATGGAGCCAAAAAAATCATGTCAAATTCACTCCATGTTCAAGTAACTCAGGATAGATTCGTTTTATATTCAAAAGATTCAAGTTTTGTTCGTTCCATACCCGCAAGTGTTTTACATCAGATTCACTTTATAATTTAGTGATTCTGAATAGATTCACTTCATATTCAAGTGATTCAGTTTGCTCCATATCCAAGTGATTCTTACCTGATTCACTAATATTCGACTGTTTCAGGTTTGATTCACTTAATATTCAAATGATTTCAAGTGATTCATGCTTAATTCACTTCATTTTCAAGTACGAATTACTTGATATTCAAGTTGTTCAGGTTTGATTAGCTCCATATCCCAGTGACTCATGTCCAATTCAATTCATATTCAAGTGTTTCAGGTGAGATTCACTTCATGCCCTTGACTTTCTGAACAACTTTGCTAAAGATGCAAAATTTCGATTAAATCTGGATTGAACTGGAAGACTCGAACTTTCTCTTGTGGATTAAAAGATAGAACTAGTTTGAAATTCTTCCGGATGTCCATGGCCTTCTGAACAACTTTGCCAAAGACTCGAACTTTCTATCTCTTGTGGAACCCAAGCTAGAACTTATTTGAAATACTCAATTTAACATGCTCGCTATCGCCACCTAGCGGCAAAATCGCGATGTCCTTGATCATCTGAACAACTTTGCCGAAGACCCGAACTTTCTATCTCTTGTGAATCACAAGCTAGAACTAGTTCAAAATGCTCAATTTTAAATGCTCACTACCGCCACCTAGCGGCAAAATCGCGAGCCAAACTTCTTGTCTTCCGGATGTCCATGACCTTCTGAACAAATTTGCCGAAGACCCGAACTTTCTATCTCTTGTAAATCACAAGCTAGAACTAGTTCAAAATGCTCAATTTTACATGCTCTCTACCGCCACTAAGCGGCAAAATCGCGAACCAAACTTCTTGTCTTCCGGATGTCCATGACTTTCTGAACAACTTTGCCGAAGACCCGAACTTTCTATCTCTTGTGAATCACAAGCAAGAACTAGTTTAAAATGCTCAATTTTACATGCTCACTAGCACCACCTAGCGGCAAAATCACAAACTAAACTGTTCCTTTTCTAGATGTCCTTGAGCCTCTGAGCAACTTTGCCGAAGACCCGAACTTTCTATCTCTTGTGAATCACAAGCTAGAACTAGTTTAAAATGCTCAATTTTAAATGCTCACTACCGCCACCTAGCGGCAAAATCGCGAATCAAACTGCTTGTCTTCCGGATGTCCTTGATCTTCTGAACAACATTGCCGAAGACCCGAACTTTCTATCTCTTGTGAATCACAAGCTAGAACTAGTTTAAAGTGCTCAATTTTACATGCTCTCTACCGCCACTTAGCGGCAAAATCGCGAACCAAACTTCTTGTCTTCCGGATGTCCTTGAACCCCTGAGCAACTTTGCCGAAGACCCGAACTTTCTATCTCTTATGGATCACAAGCTAGAACTAGTTTAAAATGCTCAATTTTGCATGCTCACTAGCACCACCTAGCGGCAAAATCACAAACTAAACTGTTCCTTTTCTAGATGTCCTTGAGCCTCTGAGCAACTTTGCCGAAGACCCGAACTTTCTATCTCTTGTGAATCACAAGCTAGAACTAGTTTAAAGTGCTCAATTTAACATGCTCTCTACCGCCACCTAGCGGCAAAATCGCGAGCCAAACTTCTTGTCTTCCGGATGTCCATGACCTTCTGAACAAATTTGCCGAAGACCCGAACTTTCTATCTCTTGTAAATCACAAGCTAGAACTAGTTCAAAATGCTCAATTTTACATGCTCTCTACCGCCACTTAGCGGCAAAATCGCGAACCAAACTTCTTGTCTTCCGGATGTCCATGACTTTCTGAACAACTTTGCCGAAGACCCGAACTTTCTATCTCTTGTGAATCACAAGCTAGAACTAGTTTAAAATGCTCAATTTTACATGCTCACTAGCACCACCTAGCGGCAAAATCACAAACTAAACTGTTCCTTTTCTAGATGTCCTTGAGCCTCTGAGCAACTTTGCCGAAGACCCGAACTTTCTATCTCTTGTGAATCACAAGCTAGAACTAGTTTAAAGTGCTCAATTTAACATGCTCTCTACCGCCACCTAGCGGCAAAATCGCGAGCCAAACTTCTTGTCTTCCGGATGTCCATGACCTTCTGAACAAATTTGCCGAAGACCCGAACTTTCTATCTCTTGTAAATCACAAGCTAGAACTAGTTCAAAATGCTCAATTTTACATGCTCTCTACCGCCACTAAGCGGCAAAATCGCGAACCAAACTTCTTGTCTTCCGGATGTCCATGACTTTCTGAACAACTTTGCCGAAGACCCGAACTTTCTATCTCTTGTGAATCACAAGCTAGAACTAGTTTAAAATGCTCAATTTTACATGCTCACTAGCACCACCTAGCGGCAAAATCACAAACTAAACTGTTCCTTTTCTAGATGTCCTTGAGCCTCTGAGCAACTTTGCCGAAGACCCGAACTTTCTATCTCTTGTGAATCACAAGCTAGAACTAGTTTAAAGTGCTCAATTTAACATGCTCTCTACCGCCACCTAGCGGCAAAATCGCGAGCCAAACTTCTTGTCTTCCGGATGTCCATGACCTTCTGAACAAATTTGCCGAAGACCCGAACTTTCTATCTCTTGTAAATCACAAGCTAGAACTAGTTCAAAATGCTCAATTTTACATGCTCTCTACCGCCACTTAGCGGCAAAATCGCGAACCAAACTTCTTGTCTTCCGGATGTCCTTGAACCCCTGAGCAACTTTGCCGAAGACCCGAACTTTCTATCTCTTGTGAATCACAAGCTAGAACTAGTTTAAAATGCTCAATTTTACATGCTCACTAGCACCACCTAGCGGCAAAATCACAAACTAAACTGTTCCTTTTCTAGATGTCCTTGAGCCTCTGAGCAACTTTGCCGAAGACCCGAACTTTCTATCTCTTGTGAATCACAAGCTAGAACTAGTTTAAAATGCTCAATTTTAAATGCTCACTACCGCCACCTAGCGGCAAAATCGCGAATCAAACTGCTTGTCTTCCGGATGTCCTTGATCTTCTGAACAACATTGCCGAAGACCCGAACTTTCTATCTCTTGTGAATCACAAGCTAGAACTAGTTTAAAGTGCTCAATTTTACATGCTCTCTACCGCCACCTAGCGGCAAAATCGCGAGCCAAACTTCTTGTCTTCCGGATGTCCATGACCTTCTGAACAAATTTGCCGAAGACCCGAACTTTCTATCTCTTGTAAATCACAAGCTAGAACTAGTTCAAAATGCTCAATTTTACATGCTCTCTACCGCCACTAAGCGGCAAAATCGCGAACCAAACTTCTTGTCTTCCGGATGTCCATGACTTTCTGAACAACTTTGCCGAAGACCCGAACTTTCTATATCTTGTGAATCACAAGCTAGAACTAGTTTAAAATGCTCAATTTTAAATGCTCACTACCGCCACCTAGCGGCAAAATCGCGAGCCAAACTTCTTGTCTTCCGGATGTCCATGACCTTCTGAACAAATTTGCCGAAGACCCGAACTTTCTATCTCTTGTAAATCACAAGCTAGAACTAGTTCAAAATGCTCAATTTTACATGCTCTCTACCGCCACTAAGCGGCAAAATCGCGAACCAAACTTCTTGTCTTCCGGATGTCCATGACTTTCTGAACAACTTTGCCGAAGACCCGAACTTTCTATCTCTTGTGAATCACAAGCTAGAACTAGTTTAAAATGCTCAATTTTACATGCTCACTAGCACCACCTAGCGGCAAAATCACAAACTAAACTGTTCCTTTTCTAGATGTCCTTGAGCCTCTGAGCAACTTTGCCGAAGACCCGAACTTTCTATCTCTTGTGAATCACAAGCTAGAACTAGTTTAAAATGCTCAATTTTAAATGCTCACTACCGCCACCTAGCGGCAAAATCGCGAATCAAACTGCTTGTCTTCCGGATGTCCTTGATCTTCTGAACAACATTGCCGAAGACCCGAACTTTCTATCTCTTGTGAATCACAAGCTAGAACTAGTTTAAAGTGCTCAATTTTACATGCTCTCTACCGCCACCTAGCGGCAAAATCGCGAGCCAAACTTCTTGTCTTCCGGATGTCCATGACCTTCTGAACAAATTTGCCGAAGACCCGAACTTTCTATCTCTTGTAAATCACAAGCTAGAACTAGTTCAAAATGCTCAATTTTACATGCTCTCTACCGCCACTAAGCGGCAAAATCGCGAACCAAACTTCTTGTCTTCCGGATGTCCATGACTTTCTGAACAACTTTGCCGAAGACCCGAACTTTCTATATCTTGTGAATCACAAGCTAGAACTAGTTTAAAATGCTCAATTTTAAATGCTCACTACCGCCACCTAGCGGCAAAATCGCGAGCCAAACTTCTTGTCTTCCGGATGTCCATGACCTTCTGAACAAATTTGCCGAAGACCCGAACTTTCTATCTCTTGTAAATCACAAGCTAGAACTAGTTCAAAATGCTCAATTTTACATGCTCTCTACCGCCACTTAGCGGCAAAATCGCGAACCAAACTTCTTGTCTTCCGGATGTCCTTGAACCCCTGAGCAACTTTGCCGAAGACCCGAACTTTCTATCTCTTGTGAATCACAAGCTAGAACTAGTTTAAAATGCTCAATTTTACATGCTCACTAGCACCACCTAGCGGCAAAATCACAAACTAAACTGTTCCTTTTCTAGATGTCCTTGAGCCTCTGAGCAACTTTGCCGAAGACCCGAACTTTCTATCTCTTGTGAATCACAAGCTAGAACTAGTTTAAAATGCTCAATTTTAAATGCTCACTACCGCCACCTAGCGGCAAAATCGCGAATCAAACTGCTTGTCTTCCGGATGTCCTTGATCTTCTGAACAACATTGCCGAAGACCCGAACTTTCTATCTCTTGTGAATCACAAGCTAGAACTAGTTTAAAGTGCTCAATTTTACATGCTCTCTACCGCCACCTAGCGGCAAAATCGCGAGCCAAACTTCTTGTCTTCCGGATGTCCATGACCTTCTGAACAAATTTGCCGAAGACGCGAACTTTCTATCTCTTGTAAATCACAAGCTAGAACTAGTTCAAAATGCTCAATTTTACATGCTCTCTACCGCCACTTAGCGGCAAAATCGCGAACCAAACTTCTTGTCTTCCGGATGTCCATGACCTTCTGAACAAATTTGCCGAAGACCCGAACTTTCTATCTCTTGTAAATCACAAGCTAGAACTAGTTCAAAATGCTCAATTTTACATGCTCTCTACCGCCACTAAGCGGCAAAATCGCGAACCAAACTTCTTGTCTTCCGGATGTCCATGACTTTCTGAACAACTTTGCCGAAGACCCGAACTTTCTATCTCTTGTGAATCACAAGCTAGAACTAGTTTAAAATGCTCAATTTTAAATGCTCACTACCGCCACCTAGCGGCAAAATCGCGAGCCAAACTTCTTGTCTTCCGGATGTCCATGACCTTCTGAACAAATTTGCCGAAGACCCGAACTTTCTATCTCTTGTAAATCACAAGCTAGAACTAGTTCAAAATGCTCAATTTTACATGCTCTCTACCGCCACTAAGCGGCAAAATCGCGAACCAAACTTCTTGTCTTCCGGATGTCCATGACTTTCTGAACAACTTTGCCGAAGACCCGAACTTTCTATCTCTTGTGAATCACAAGCTAGAACTAGTTTAAAATGCTCAATTTTACATGCTCACTAGCACCACCTAGCGGCAAAATCACAAACTAAACTGTTCCTTTTCTAGATGTCCTTGAGCCTCTGAGCAACTTTGCCGAAGACCCGAACTTTCTATCTCTTGTGAATCACAAGCTAGAACTAGTTTAAAATGCTCAATTTTAAATGCTCACTACCGCCACCTAGCGGCAAAATCGCGAATCAAACTGCTTGTCTTCCGGATGTCCTTGATCTTCTGAACAACATTGCCGAAGACCCGAACTTTCTATCTCTTGTGAATCACAAGCTAGAACTAGTTTAAAGTGCTCAATTTTACATGCTCTCTACCGCCACCTAGCGGCAAAATCGCGAGCCAAACTTCTTGTATTCCGGATGTCCATGACCTTCTGAACAAATTTGCCGAAGACGCGAACTTTCTATCTCTTGTAAATCACAAGCTAGAACTAGTTCAAAATGCTCAATTTTACATGCTCTCTACCGCCACTTAGCGGCAAAATCGCGAACCAAACTTCTTGTCTTCCGGATGTCCTTGAACCCCTGAGCAACTTTGCCGAAGACCCGAACTTTCTATCTCTTATGGATCACAAGCTAGAACTAGTTTAAAATGCTCAATTTTGCATGCTCACTAGCACCACCTAGCGGCAAAATCACAAACTAAACTGTTCCTTTTCTAGATGTCCTTGAGCCTCTGAGCAACTTTGCCGAAGACCCGAACTTTCTATCTCTTGTGAATCACAAGCTAGAACTAGTTTAAAATGCTCAATTTTACATGCTCACTACCGCCACCTAGCGGCAAAATCTCGAACCAAACTGCTTGTCTTCCGGATGTCCTTGATCTTCTGAACAACATTGCCGAAGACCCGAACTTTCTATCTATTGTGAATCACAAGCTAGAACTAGTTTAAAGTGCTCAATTTTACATGCTCTCTACCGCCACCTAGCGGCAAAATCGCGAGCCAAACTTCTTGTCTTCCGGATGTCCATGACCTTCTGAACAAATTTGCCGAAGACGCGAACTTTCTATCTCTTGTAAATCACAAGCTAGAACTAGTTCAAAATGCTCAATTTTACATGCTCTCTACCGCCACTTAGCGGCAAAATCGCGAACCAAACTTCTTGTCTTCCGGATGTCCATGACTTTCTGAACAACTTTGCCGAAGACCCGAACTTTCTATCTCTTGTGAATCACAAGCTAGAACTAGTTTAAAATGCTCAATTTTAAATGCTCACTACCGCCACCTAGCGGCAAAATCGCGAGCCAAACTTCTTGTCTTCCGGATGTCCATGACCTTCTGAACAAATTTGCCGAAGACCCGAACTTTCTATCTCTTGTAAATCACAAGCTAGAACTAGTTCAAAATGCTCAATTTTACATGCTCTCTACCGCCACTAAGCGGCAAAATCGCGAACCAAACTTCTTGTCTTCCGGATGTCCATGACTTTCTGAACAACTTTGCCGAAGACCCGAACTTTCTTTCTCTTGTGAATCACAAGCTAGAATTAGTTTAAAATGCTCAATTTTACATGCTCACTAGCACCACCTAGCGGCAAAATCACAAACTAAACTGTTCCTTTTCTAGATGTCCTTGAGCCTCTGAGCAACTTTGCCGAAGACCCGAACTTTCTATCTCTTGTGAATCACAAGCTAGAACTAGTTTAAAATGCTCAATTTTAAATGCTCACTACCGCCACCTAGCGGCAAAATCGCGAATCAAACTGCTTGTCTTCCGGATGTCCTTGATCTTCTGAACAACATTGCCGAAGACCCGAACTTTCTATCTCTTGTGAATCACAAGCTAGAACTAGTTTAAAGTGCTCAATTTTACATGCTCTCTACCGCCACCTAGCGGCAAAATCGCGAGCCAAACTTCTTGTATTCCGGATGTCCATGACCTTCTGAACAAATTTGCCGAAGACGCGAACTTTCTATCTCTTGTAAATCACAAGCTAGAACTAGTTCAAAATGCTCAATTTTACATGCTCTCTACCGCCACTTAGCGGCAAAATCGCGAACCAAACTTCTTGTCTTCCGGATGTCCTTGAACCCCTGAGCAACTTTGCCGAAGACCCGAACTTTCTATCTCTTATGGATCACAAGCTAGAACTAGTTTAAAATGCTCAATTTTGCATGCTCACTAGCACCACCTAGCGGCAAAATCACAAACTAAACTGTTCCTTTTCTAGATGTCCTTGAGCCTCTGAGCAACTTTGCCGAAGACCCGAACTTTCTATCTCTTGTGAATCACAAGCTAGAACTAGTTTAAAATGCTCAATTTTACATGCTCACTACCGCCACCTAGCGGCAAAATCTCGAACCAAACTGCTTGTCTTCCGGATGTCCTTGATCTTCTGAACAACATTGCCGAAGACCCGAACTTTCTATCTATTGTGAATCACAAGCTAGAACTAGTTTAAAATGCTCAATTTTACATGCTCACTAGCACCACCTAGCGGCAAAATCACAAACTAAACTGTTCCTTTTCTAGATGTCCTTGAGCCTCTGAGCAACTTTGCCGAAGACCCGAACTTTCTATCTCTTGTGAATCACAAGCTAGAACTAGTTTAAAATGCTCAATTTTACATGCTCACTACCGCCACCTAGCGGCAAAATCTCGAACCAAACTGCTTGTCTTCCGGATGTCCTTGATCTTCTGAACAACATTGCCGAAGACCCGAACTTTCTATCTATTGTGAATCACAAGCTAGAACTAGTTTAAAATGCTCAATTTTACATGCTCACTAGCACCACCTAGCGGCAAAATCACAAACTAAACTGTTCCTTTTCTAGATGTCCTTGAGCCTCTGAGCAACTTTGCCGAAGACCCGAACTTTCTATCTCTTGTGAATCACAAGCTAGAACTAGTTTAAAATGCTCAATTTTAAATGCTCACTACCGCCACCTAGCGGCAAAATCTCGAATCAAACTGCTTGTCTTCCGGATGTCCTTGATCTTCTGAACAACATTGCCGAAGACCCGAACTTTCTATCTCTTGTGAATCACAAGCTAGAACTAGTTTAAAGTGCTCAATTTAACATGCTCTCTACCGCCACCTAGCGGCAAAATCGCGAGCCAAACTTCTTGTCTTCCGGATGTCCATGACCTTCTGAACAAATTTGCCGAAGACCCGAACTTTCTATCTCTTGTAAATCACAAGCTAGAACTAGTTCAAAATGCTCAATTTTACATGCTCTCTACCGCCACTTAGCGGCAAAATCGCGAACCAAACTTCTTGTCTTCCGGATGTCCATGACTTTCTGAACAACTTTGCCGAAGACCCGAACTTTCTATCTCTTGTGAATCACAAGCTAGAACTAGTTTAAAATGCTCAATTTTACATGCTCACTACCGCCACCTAGCGGCAAAATCTCGAACCAAACTGCTTGTCTTCCGGATGTCCTTGATCTTCTGAACAACATTGCCGAAGACCCGAACTTTCTATCTCTTGTGAATCACAAGCTAGAACTAGTTTGAAATGCTCAATTTTACATGCTCACTACCGCCACCTAGCGGCAAAATCGCGAACCAAACTGCTTGTCTTCCGGATGTCCTTGATCTTCTGAACAATTTTGCCGAAGACCCGAACTTTCTATCTCATGTAAATCACAAGCTAGAACTAGTTTAAAATGCTCAATTTAACATGCTCTCTACCGCCACCTAGCGGCAAAATCGCGAACCAAACTTCTTGTCTTCCGGATGTCCATGACCTTCTGAACAACTTTGCCGAAGACCCGAACTTTCTATCTCTTGTGAATCACAAGCTAGAACTAGTTTAAAATGCTCAATTTTACATGCTCACTACCGCCACCTAGCGGCAAAATCTCGAACCAAACTGCTTGTCTTCCGGAACCCGAACTTTCTATCTCTTGTGAATCACAAGCTAGAACTAGTTTAAAATGCTCAATTTTACATGCTAACTACCGCCACCTAGCGGCAGAATCGCGAACCAAACTGATTGTCTTCCGAACATTTTTGCTGAAGATCGCTTCTTTGCAAGTCGTAAGGATCTCGAGATATAGCAATGTGAATTTACCTGTTTTGAGGTGATGTTAAACTTTTCAGGCTGATTCAATATTCAGCTGAGTGTTGCAATACTTATTTTAGTGAGTCCGTATTTATGACGGGTAGTGTACACTGAAAAACTATTTCATGTTTTATCTTTGAAAATTCAAAAACTAAAACTTAAATTTTAAATTACACAAACACCTCATTTTTCCTATTTTTTATTTTTTACCTTGGAATCTTGAAAACGGAAACTAGGAAACGGATGTTTGGGACGAAGTTTCATGATGGAGAATAAAAAAAAAAGGTTTTTAAGGAACAACTTTTGGTCGATTTCCTAATGTTTTATTGTTTGTCAACATAAGTTCGTTCTGATGATACAAAAAGAATCTTGAAATAATTCTAAACCATAATCATTATCATGATTACTTCTCTAAAAGTAGCCATTTTCGAAAAATATCAATTTCAATATGAACAGTTATGAACTAAGTAATAAAATAGGCCGTTTTCTCTAGTTATTCGTGATTATTATGTATGTGGTGATAATTATAACCTTAACTCTCGAAAACGTATTGTTTTTTTTTTTATGGAGATTTGCGATTTTTTTTTATAAAAATGGTCTATTTTTTATTTTAATTTTATTTTTTCCACTAAATTTGATATAATTAAAAAAGGACTACTTTTAGAGAAGAGATCATAATAGCCATTATGGTTTAGAATAATTTCAATATTATTATTTTGTCATCAGAACGTATAAATTTTAAAAATCGATCAAAAGTTGTTTTTAGATTTTTTTTTTATTTCTTCATAATGAAACTGAAATTTTCCTTTTTAAATTTTAGATGATAAAAAATGAAATATTTTTTCAGAGCTTATTTTTTCTTGTAGTCCAAACGGTTCACTACAACTTCTCCATAGAACATTTTTCTCTAAAGTCAACAGTTTTAGAGTTACGATTTTTGGAATAAATTGCATGCAATAACTTATAAGCCATTATGATTGATTTTCCTATGGAAAACACTTATTCTACTATATCGAAAAAATGTGCAAACGAACAGAGCAATTAATGTTTTTTTTTCCAGACACCAACACTAAAAGCTGCTTGAAATCCATGAACTTTGTATTATTTTGAGTTGTAAAATATTCAAATTTTGCTATGATTCATGCTAAACTTGTAACTTTCTGTGTAAGTTAAACTGATAACATTTATATTTTCAAGTAAAACAATTAAAATCAAGCTTTTCAAGTAAAGTGTTACGATGTTGGAATAACAACAAAGAATAAAAAAACTTTTTATAAGCTGTTTCCTCTTCCATTAATTCTCGTTTACACACATCTTACACTGAAATTACATTGATTAAGATTGTTCTGATTAAAAGTATTTTTTTTTTGCAGGAAGTGCTGTTGAGAAATATTTATTTTCGCTTGATTCACATATGATAACGCCCTAAACGTCATTGGTAACCACGTTTGTACTACTTAATGCAAACTTTGTGAATTCCCAAGTTTGCCTAGCTATCCAGATTATTATGCTGAAACATATTCCATAATAATGGTATAAAATGTTAACTGCAAAATTAGCTCTGTAATGCTCAAAAGTTCTTGAGCTCATAAAAATCGAATTATTGAAAACTTTTGTGCTATGTTCGTAATTCCAGTTTGTTTTTGACAAACATGTTCGAATCGGTATTGTAACCAGTGCGGTTAGTAACACGGATTATCAAGCATCCGGTTAGTTGCTTCCGACATGTATGACATTTAAATGTGGTAATTTTGATAATTGATAAATTATTGCATTTTAAACGAAAACGTGAAAGAATTAAATTGATCATAATTGTTTTCAAATTTAAAATTAAAAGTTGTTTAAATTCCAGATTATATTTCAAAAATCGTTTTTTTATTGTGTTGAAATCAAATATATCATGTAGGACTAAGTGTCTTGAAAATAGGAAAATTTGAAAAGTTTTTTACTGAAAAAAATGTTAAATAGGAACCAAAAAAAGGCCGAAAAGGGATTAAACACAACGAAGCCAAACAGGAACCAGGAAAAATAAGAGCATAGCATAGCATAGCATAGACTGACTGTACATGTCAATGGTTGCTACTCCGTGATTGATCGGAACTGGTAAGAATTGCACTACGATCCAAATGAATAAGGGATGGGAGTTTCCGCTTACTCTCGAAGTGCAATTTTAGCAGATCTAATATTATTGATCAATAACGGCGCCGGCCAAGTCCTTACAGTCAGTTGGGATGGGGAAGGAATGTTAGGGTGTAATGATTGTTGCTTCTAGAGACCGATAATACCTCTGCATCTCCACAATCACCACGGGAAGGGTGTTTATTAGTGAGGGAGGAAAAGATCTGGGAGTCACCTCTGGTCGGTGATGCGATCCATGGACAAGGGGGAAATATACGACTTGTATTTAAAGCTAGTTTTGTATTTTTGTCTCGAGAAGTTTTTGGTAGAAGATTAAAACAATACGTCAACATCTATAATGTCGAACAATTCAAAAGACGTTTTTATTAATGACGAAAACTGAAAAGTACATGTATATATTTTAACTTATATGAAACAGGAATAATGCCGACACTTGTAGTGACGAACCATACATAGTTTGTTTGAAAATTACATATGAGTGTTACTGTGCATTTTGTCTCGATATGGTAGAAGTTTTAGAAAATACGTCAACATTCACAATGTCGAACAATTCAAAAGATAATTTTTACTAATGTCAAAAAGAGAAAAATATATGTATATTCAAATTGTATAAGAAAAAGCATAATGCCGACACCTATAGTGACAAACCATACAAAGTTTGTTTTAATATTACATAAAAGTTACGCTTTCAATAAAATATGTGTTATCATAAGCATGAAACGAACTCACCAGTTGATAATCCATTCTCGACTGAACCCAAAACTGACACTGACAGCAAAACTTCTTGGCGTCCCGAAAATGAACCGTCTTGCTTGGGCCTTCCCAAATACGTACCCAGCAAGACGCTTCAAAACAGGGGAAAAAAAATCTCCGGCGACGAAAACACGCGCGAAACCGTCAGCAAAATCTATCGGACGACGCAAAACCGAACTGTCCTGCTTGGGCTTCACGAAGCACTACTCCCAAACAGGAACCAGGAGAAATAAGAGTGATCAAACCAGATATTTCTTTGAGAATATCTCTAAACTTTTTTCTGAAAATTTCTCGTGACATTACGACAAATAATTTCTCCATATTAGATGGATGGATAAACATCCTTACTTGAGAGGTTTTCATTTTTCTTCAGGTGTTCATTAAGTGATTATTTCTCATGGAAACTCTCCAAGAATTTTCCTAAGAAATTCCTCCAAAAAATTCGTTTTGAACATCTCAAAACAAAACCACGGTTTTTTTTTCAAAATATGCCACAAAAATACCTCAGGGCTTCCATTGGGAATTTCGTCATATACTATTTCAGATATTGTTCAAGAAATCCCTTAGTCCTCCAGAATTTCATTCAGTGATTCTCCAATCGGTTTTTCTAGGACATCATCCAAGACTCCCGTTTAAAACATGTTGTAATATTCTTCCAGAAGCTCCTCCAGATGCCTTCAAGGATTTCTCATGATTTTATACAAGATTTTCCTTCAGAATTTCTTTAAGATTTTAACTAGAACTTTCTCGGAGGATACCTTCAGGAATTACTCTAGATATTGCTCGTAAGATTTCTTAGAAAATTCCTCCTAGATTCCTCAAGGAAGTTTTCAAAAAAAAATTTCAAGCATTCTTTCAGGAGTTCAGAAAAAAAACGTAACGTATTCCTAAAGCAAATCTTAAGGTAACTTCTGATAAAACATGTGTAAGTTTTAAGTCACCCTTGATGAATAAGGATTTCTAGAAGAACTCACACTTACAGAACTTTTAGAAGATTTTCGAAATAAAGAAGACAATTGGATCTCTGAAAAACATCTTCCAGTATTTTGTGAAGGAACTCCTGGAAAAACATAAGACGAAATTCCTTAAAAATTTTGAATGATCGGATGATCTCTTGGAAAAAAAATGTGGTGTTACCTGGTATTAAACCTTAAATTAACTTTGCAATATTCCAGGGGTTTTTTTGAGAAATTAAAAAAATGTTTGGAAGAACTGCAGTAATCCTTGAAGGAAATTCTGGAGAATATTCTAGAGAAGCTCAATAATGAAACAAAGGTCGAATTAAAGATTTTTTAATGTACTTAAAAGATGTATTCTATTAAACCCTCGAAGTATTATGGGAGCAACTCTTTGGATGTACTGTAGATGAAATGGAGAATTCGGTTAAAAAGGAAGTGAAAGAATATCTGGAGGAAGTTAGAGGATAGTCTTTGGAAAATTGTTTAAAGTAATATCTGAGAATATTACTGGAGGTAGTAACGTTGAAGTGCTGAAAGATTTCCTGCCGCAAATTCTGTAGAAGTTCCTGTATGCATTGGTTGATGAATTTCTTGAAGAATTTCTGGAAAGACGCCTGTATTAGTTCCTGATATTATTCCAGATGAAACCAAAAACACAGACTTTTTTAAGAGCTGCGAAAAAAATGTCACTCAAAAGAAACCTGCTATCAGCACACATCTAGGTTAATCCTTTACTGATTAAATATAGAGTTATCCTTGCTGAACAGCTCTGAAGTGAATTTTCTTGCAAATGATGGTTGCTTTAGGGTTTGACGTAAACATATTCTACCATGAATTACTGCAAAATAATTTTCCTGATTGTGAACGAATTTCGATATCCTTTTTTTAATTTTCATTAAATTTTTAACGTTATTTCGCATGAATAAGCTTATTGCTTAAACTCGAAACCATAGTAAAAAAAACCTATTAAGCCTTAAATTCTTGAGAAATTCCAAAACTATTTGACTAATCTCAAACAAACTTAAAATTCCTCTAGAAATATCGAAGGGTGGCTTCATAACTTTTGTTACAAGTGTTTTGGAAATTTATTAAATAATATTGTGAGATTTGTCCATACTTTCAACGTAAATTCTTCTTGGAGAGCAACCATTCCTTCTATGTCTACTTTTCTATCCACAATTTGGTAGATGTTTCCGGATTCAACTAAAAAAAATGATTTAACCTTAGAAAAGTTCAAAGTTTTCCCTTACCATTCCCGTAAAAATCATTGATTCTGTCAAATCTTATGCTGAGATATTGCGCTGAAAGTACTACTACCAAAGACATGCAGCTTGTCCATAGAAAAGGAGTACAGATTTGATGGATTTTTTTCTGATAATAATGGCCTGGGAAGCACCGTCTCGTGGAATGGAAAATCTGCTCTCGGGATTCGCCAACCAGCCCCAAGTCGGGTGGGTAGGGCGAGACCCATTCTTTTTTTCCCTCTGTGGGAAAGTGATAAATATTGTCCCACTGCCGACGTTTTTCGCGTTGCCTTGGTCGGATCGGATCTTTGACGGCGCTACTGCTGCTGTGTGTAGGTACCCTTTCTCTGACAAGCTTATCTCCTTGGGAAGGAAATTCTTGGCGCTACGCCCCGCCGGTGCTGCCGTGGTAGACAACCCTTTTGGCTGGGAATTGTTTTATTATACAAAAGCGACAGAACGACATCCGGTCCGAGAAATGGTCCTGGGGTTTGTTGTTTTTTTTGTCGTGTGTCCTTGGTCCAAGTCGAGCTTCGGGTGGACGAACGGGGATTTTAATTTTTATTTTATGGCGTCCTTAAAGCGATACTATCAATGTGACTCGCAAACTGGCAGTTGCGGGATTTCTCTGCAGTCTGAATCAGGTGCCGGAGTGAATAATAGCCCGGAAGGTAAATCAGGTGGAATTGCAGATGGGAAATCTTTTTTTTTGGAGTTTAGTTGGGTTTTAGGAAGCAAAGGGTTGTTTTTCGGTGATTTTCAGATGTTTTGTAATATTTCTTCGTTGATTAGTCCATTATGGGGAAACATAGCCTAAGTCATTCAGAATATTAGCTAAAGTGTCTTTGACAAATTTAAATCCTTTTCGTAACATAAAACTTTTGCTTGATATGTTTAAAGCATTTCAAGAATATTGCTAAACTTTTTTTAACTCTCCAGAGCATCAAAAACACCATCGTCTACGGTTGTACATCGACAGATTCGTTAATCACTTTGCTGCCCTCTAGAGATGGTTCAGTAATGTAGCATTTTATAAAAAGCAAGAACCAGCAATAACCGTACTAATTGGGAATGACTTTGCCCTAAAAAATGTAACTCCATTGGTGTTGACCTCTTTGGGGTGGGACTATGGTAAGTATTTTCACCTGCTGTCCATGCTGATAAGCCTAGACTTAAGCGCCATTACTCGTTAAAGATTTCAATGCCGTTCTTACAGTTCAGCTTAGCTGAGACTGACTACACATATCAATGGTTGCTATTCCGTGATTGACCGAAGGCTGGGCATGGCGTACCATTGGTACCTCGCGTACCTGAAGGAATAAAATAGACCCCTTTGTGCGATCCTTAGCGTCTTGCCCAGCAACTCCTATCCCTACCTCCTCGTGGTACTGGCCGGGGTACGAGTAACCTCGGGTAACCAACCCCCGGTGGGAACTTTGGTCGTATGCTGACAGGGAAGGGGGGGTTTGCTTTTGCTTTTGCCTTTGTAAACCTGGAGCGTCTGTACTCCATGTTAGGAGCGGCTCACAACAGCGTCTATTCCCCATGTCAGGGGCGGCTGATCATTGTCCGAGTGCCAGAGAAGGACTCTAAGCTAAACTGCGCACTATGGCCCTCCGAACATTTAGGGGGAATGGTCCTCCGGAAATCTAGGGGGTTGGTGTCAGGCCCTGCAAGCCAACCGTAAAACACATCAGCACAGGAACGTCAACGAGAGAATACGGACCGGAACAATCGGCAAAGACCACAGCGACGAAAAAGGACTAGCGATTGGAAACTCGGTACGTGGAACTGCAAATCTCTCAACTTCATTGGAAGTACTCGCATACTCTCCGATGTACTGAAGACCCGCGGTTTCGACATCGTAGCGCTGCAGGAGGTGTGCTGGACAGGAGCATTGGTGCGAACGTTTAGAGTTAATCATACCATCTACCAGAGCTGCGGCAACACACGCGAGCTGGGAACAGCTTTCATAGTGATGGGTGATATGCAAAGGCGCGTGATCGGGTGGTGGCCGATCAATGAACGAATGTGCAAGTTAAGAATCAAAGGCCGATTCTTTAACTTCAGCATAATCAACGTCCATACCCCACACTCCGGAAGCACTGATGATGACAAGGACGCATTTTACGCGCAGCTCGAACGCGAGTACGACCGCTGGCCAAGCCACGACGTCAAGATCATCATAGGAGATTTGAACGCTTAAGTTGGCCAGGAGGAGGAGTTCAGACCGACGATTGGAAAGTTCAGCGCCCACCGGCTGACGAACGAGAACGGCCTACGACTGATAGATTTTGCCGCCTCCAAGAATATGGCCATTCGTAGCACCTATTTCCAGCACAGCCTCCCGTATCGGTACACCTGGAGATCACCTCAGCAGGCAGAATCGCAAATCGACCACGTTTTGATCGATGGACGGCACTTCTCCGACATAACCGACGTCAGAACCTATCGTGGCGCTAACATTGACTCCGACAACTACCTGGTAATGGTAAAACTGCGCCCAAAACTATCCGTCATCAACAATGTACGGTACCGACGCCCGCCCCGGTACTATCTCGAGCGGCTGAAACAACCGGATGTCGCCAATGCGTACGCGAGCATATTGAGGCAGCGTTGCCGGATGAGGGCGAGCTCGATAGGGCCCCTCTTGAGGACTGCTGGAGGACAGTCAAAGCAGCCATTAACGACGCTGCCGAAAGCATTGTCGGATATGTGGAACGGAGCTCAAGAAACGATTGGTTCGACGAGGAGTGCCAGGAGGTTTTAGAGGAGAAGAATGCAGCGCGGGCTGCAATGCTGCAGCATGGTACGCGGCAAAACGTGGAACGATACAGACTGAAGCGGAAACAGCAAACCCGCCTATTCCGGGACAAAAAGCGCCACCTGGAAGAGGTGGAATGCCAAGAGATGGAGTTGCTGTACCGTTCTCAAGAAACGCGGAAGTTCTATCAGAAGCTCAACACATCCCGCAAAGGCTTCGTGCCGCGAGCTGAGATGTGCCGGGATAAGGATGGGAGCATCTTGACGGACGGACGCGAGGTGATCGGAAGGTGGAAGCAGCACTACGATGAACACCTGAATGGCGCAGAGAACACAGGCACAGAAGGTCAGGACAACGAAGGCGATGGCTACGTAAGCACAGCGGACAGCGGAAACCAACCAGCTTCCACGATGGGGGAAGTTAAAGATGCCATTCAACAGCTCAAAAACAACAAGGCCGCTGGCAAGGATGGTATCGGAGCCGAACTCATCAAGATGGGCCCGGACAGGTTGGCCGCTTGTCTGCATCGGCTGATAGTCAGAATCTGGGAAACGGAACAACTACCGGAGGAGTGGAAGCAAGGCGTTATATGCCCTATCTACAAAAAGGGCGACAAACTGGAGTGTGAAAATTATCGTGCAATCACCATCCTAAACGCCGCCTACAAAGTGCTATCCCAGATTCTCTTCCGTCGTCTATCACCTATAGCAAACGAGTTCGTGGGAAGTTATCAAGCAGGTTTCATCGACGGCCGCTCGACAACGGACCAGATCTTTTCCGTGCGGCAAATCCTCCAGAAATGCCGTGAGTACCAGGTCCCTACACATCATTTGTTCATCGATTTCAAGGCAGCATACGATAGTATCAACCGCGTAGAGCTATGGAAAATCATGGACGAGAACAGCTTTCCCAGGAAGCACACAAGATTGATCAGAGCAACGATGAACGGTGTGCAAAACTGCGTGAAGATCTCGGCGAACACTCCAGTTCGTTCGAGTCTCAGCGGGGACTACGACAGGGCGACGGACTTTCGTTCCTGTTGTTCAATATTGCGCTTGAAGGTGTTATGCGGAGAGCCGGACTTAACAGTCGAGGCACGATTTTCACGAGATCCGGACAATTTGTTTGCTTCGCGGACGACATGGATATTATTGGGAGAAAATTTGAAACGGTGGCAGATTTGTTCACCCGCCTAAAACGCGAAGCAACAAGAGTCGGGCTAATGGTGAATGCGTCGAAAACAAAATACATGCTGGTTGGCGGAACTGAGCGCAACAGGACCCGCCTAGGAAGCAGTGTTACGATAGACGGAGATACCTTCGAGGTGGTGGACGAGTTCGTCTACCTCGGATCTTTGTTGACGGCTGACAACAATGTTAGTCGGGAAATACGAAGGCGCATCATCAGCGGAAGTCGTGCCTACTAGGGACTCCAGAAGAAACTGCGGTCAAGAAAGATTCACCCCCGCACCAAATGTACGATGTACAAAACGCTCATAAGACCGGTAGTCCTCTACGGGCATGAGGCGTGGACGATGCTCGAGGAGGACTTGCAAGCTCTTGGGGTTTTCGAACGCCGAGTGCTAAGGACGATCTTCGGCGGCGTGCAGGAGAACGGCGTGTGGCGGCGAAGGATGAACCACGAGCTCGCTCAACTCTACGGCGAACCCAGTATCGTGAAGGTAGCTAAAGCTGTAAGGATACGCTGGGCAGGGCATGTTGCAAGAATGCCGGACAACAACCCTGTAAAGATGGTGTTCGCTACGAATCCGGTCGGAACAAGAAGGCGTGGGGCGCAGCGAGCTAGGTGGATTGACCAGGTGCACCAGGACCTGGAGAGCGTGGGTCACAGTCGAGGATGGAGAGAAGCGGCCATGAACCGAGTGAATTAGCGAATTATTGTTGGCGAGGCTTTATCAAGATAATTGATGTAAAGCCAAATAAGGAAAGAAATAAGGAAGGACTAGTGATTTTAGTATTTCATTTTTTGCTAAAAGTGAAGTGTTAAAGTTCAATTAGTAGTTTTAAACATACTCTAAAAATCTCTCCCCTAAATTCAAAAAAAAAAAAATAGTGCCACACTATTTACCAGTTTCTAATAAAAGCAAAAAAACAGAATTCCAACGGTGTTTTTTTCTTTACATATAAAACCAAAATTCTTGTCAGCCGAAAATAAAAATTCAAGAGAGACTATCCTGCCTATCAACCTACTTTAATTGCCACCTGAACATCGCTAATCCGACTTTGGCAGCCACAAATTTCAGGCAGGTATTCGGATCTGCCACCGTACCATATGCGAAGCAAACATATTGACTGGATCTGTTGAATATCTTTCCCAGGTTGTTGATTCAACGCGTGACACCTTCAAGTGGAATGGAAAACGAGCACAAAAATTCAGCAAATTATGAAATTTCTTGATGAAGTTTGAACTCAAGAGCGATGGTTTGTTTTTATCATCCTTGATTGATACGTTTTAGCCATCGCAATTCAGATAGGGAAACATGTGCAATAAAGTGATGTGAATTTTGGTATTTTGGTTCTCCTATGCTTAAACCATTTTTAATATGACTAAAAGAATCCTCCTATAATTTGAAATGATTTGGAAGAAAATTGATTGTGCACACGCCATTTGAAGTTTACATGGATATAACTATGAAAAACGCCATCCTTGTGTGTTCAGCCCTCTAACTATACGTTATCATATTTTATGAAAAAGTTCTTCAGTAATCCATGCTACCTACTATGTTCTACAGCAAAAGCAAAGTGTTGCTCTGAAAGTTATTGAATGATCATCTCAGCATGATTTAGACTTTGTTACCAATAATAACTAAATATCCTTACGTTCCATCAAAATGTGGTCTTCGGCAAAGTTGTAGCTGGAAAGATTTCACATGTGAAGAGTTTGTTCACTTTTTCATGATTATTATAACGAGCAGTTTAAAGGACTGAACACGAAAGGTTTGCCCTTTCCATAGTAATTTCTACATACCTTTATTACCACCCTTACCATAAAAATAGTGTTCTGTGAAATGTTCAGCTTTTTCGGTGATGATTTAAAGGTGGCCAAAGGACAAAGTAGGAAATTACTGTTTATATAATTAAAAAAATCCAAACAAGTTGGTACTGGAATGTAAGTACAAACTAATCATAACATTATTTAGATTTAAGTCCAGGAAAATCCTGCAAAAACGCCAAACAAAATTAGCTCAAAAAGGATTTTCTTTCTTCAGCTAGATCCTTAGACTGCATAACCAAATTTCTTCCTAATCACTTCAAATTTTGAGAGAATGATTTTCATCATAATTAAAACCATTTGAGCAAAAACTTCAAAGTTTGCATCAGTCTAATGTACAATCTATTTAGGTCAAGATTGGGAAATGAAGTAATGATAAAAATAAAACTTAAGGATAGAAAAATATCCCAATAAACCATCACACAATTTTGATGTTTTATCCACTCATTTGTAAATTAATGAATTAAGTAAAATTTTTCCAAGAAAATCATAAAAAAAAACAGGATAGGATCGCAAGTTTGAGGAAAAAGTTAAGCCAAGATTTACGTAGCTTCCAAGTCAACGTATAAATTATTCGCACGAAGCCTGTTCCAAATCCATGGTCATTCACGGAAATTTCACTCAACAAATCCCATTTTCGTGTTATCCTCGTGTCATCGTCGTCAGCAATCCTCCGGATCCGTTTCCATTTTCGTACTCTCATCGCCTAGAACAACACACCTGTGCGGCGATCCAGAGTCCATCCACGGTGCGTGCCTTCGATGGCTCAGTAAGCAGTCAAAATTAATTTTCTCACGTCACCATGCCAAGTTAGAGGGGGATCAGTAGCGTCTTTACGACTCGCTCGAGTGGCACACTTGCACGTTTCCATCGTTTTCCTTTGGCTTCTCACTGGAAATGACCATTCCAAGCACATCGCGGCGAAGACGCTATTAACGTGTGAAAAGTTCCGATGCTCATGAATGGGGGGGGGGCATCCCTGAATGGTACGAAACCGCATAGCAAACCGGTAGCTGTATGTGATGCGATGTGAATATGATGAGCGCGGTAAGTATGGATGGATATTTATGAACAACACGGCAGACGGAAGCTTAGAAGCGCTCCCGGTGGTGATGCCGAAGAAGTTGATTACCGCCAACATCATCATCATAAACAGCTAGCAAGGAGGAGAGTGCTTGAGAACGCCCACCAGAGGTAGCTCTAGCGAACCGTCTGACTATCCTGGGTGGTTTCAGATGTTCAGAGCCAAAGACTTCGTCGTCGTCGTTGACGTCGTCATCAGGTAGGAAAAGTTTCAGTTATTAGTTATATTTTCAACATAACATGGGAGAAGCCTTAGCGGAGGAATGGGGGAATTTTGTGATACAAGATGAGCTACACAAATAGCAACGGCTTGTACGAGGAGGAAGTTTGTGTTGAAAATAGGTAATATACAAGCTTTTGATTCTGGAAGTGTTGCCAGAATTTTATTTCTAAATTCAAAGTTCTTGTTTTATAGTCTTCTAGTCTTCTAGTCTCCTAGCCTTCTAGCCTTCTTGTCTTCTAGTCTTCTAGACTTCTAGTCTTCTTGTCGTCTAGTCTTCTAGCCTTCTAGTCTTCTAGTCTTCTAGCCTTTTTGTCTTCTAGCCTTTTAGTTTCCTAGCCTTCAAGTCTCCTAGCTTTCTAGTCTTCTGGCCTTTTTGTCTTCTAGTCTTCTAATCTCCTGATCTTATAGTCTTCAAATCTTCTAGTCATCTAGTTTCCTAGCCTTTTCGTTTTTTAGCTTTTCAGCCTTCTAGTCTTCTAGCCTTTTTGTCCTCTAGTCTTCCAGTCTTCTAGCCTTTTATCTTCTTGTCTTGTTATCTCCTGGTCTTCTAGCCTTCTCGTCTTTTCTTCTTCTAGTCTTCGAGTCTTCGAGTCTTCTAGTCTTTTAATTTTCTAATCTCTATTCTACAAGTCTTCTAGTCTCCTTTTCTTCTTGCCATTTCCCAGTTTCCTGAGTTCTGAGTTTTTTTTTACATTTCTGGCTGCACGGTTTCCAAATTTTGCTCAAATGACTAACGGGAAGCCGCTTACCAATCTGATATGAAGACAAACTCCTGCCATCAAGATTCCTCTCCACAAGATAGGACGTATTGATTATGATGTTCTTGAAGAACATATTTATAATGTTACCTGATGAAGAGCTAACGACTCTACGTGGCACAGCTCGCAAGATACGGAACGTACCGAAAGTTTGAATTCCCATGCGAGGATTTCCCACCTTAAAGCGCTCTAAATTTACGACTGGTGCTTCCGTTCAGCTTACAACACTCCACGCAAGCAAAACTTTACCCACTACAATTACTTCCAAGTCAAAATCAACAACACTCAACAAACACCTAAACAAACCAGCTTCCAGTTTTTTTTTATTTCCACCGTACTTTAGCCTCGCTGCGAAGGCTCTGTGGTTACATCTGTTTGGCGGTATCCACCCCTGCCTAGGAAAAATAGTGGGAAAACAAAACCATTTTAAACTTTTTCCGAACGCCAAAACAATACCGACCATTTGCACCAGCTCGTGAACATGAATTTGGGGATCTCCGGCACCGATTGCGAGCGAACCCATTCCAACAATTGACTGTGTGTGTGCGAGAGTGTGTTTACTTTACCGGTATTATGCGAGCAGTGTTTGTTTATCCACTGTTGCTATATTATCGGAAAAAGCAGAAACTACACACCTATGTATGTCTCACATGACCAATCGAAACAATGCACAACACTACACACCTAGTAGTGGAAGGAAAAGTTTTTCCGATTCTACATCGCCGATAATGTTGCTACAACAAATGTGTACTTTGAATATGCAAATGGCAGATTGCGAATGTCAAAGTGCAGCAACTGAATGGACTAGTGGCGATAGTTGACTTCGGCTGAATTACGAACACAACAGTAGTGGATTATGTAGCTTACGCTCAAAATTGTTCTGCAATCGTTTCAATAATCAAAGATATGGATTGATTCATTTATTTTCTATTTTTAGACTAGGAGGAACTAGGAACTATTCACTGGATATTATATTTTTTATACTTTTTTCAATAAATAAGTTCAAACATTACATTCATTCGTTACATTTAGGCGATCTGTGTTATCATCCATATAATACTCTATTCATTCATTCCTAGAAATCCCATGGGCATTTCAAACGTCTTAAAGTTTTCGACAAGATTTTTTCGAAAACTCACTCAGGGATTCCTTTAATTATGTATTGAATAAAAAAGTAAGAGGTTGTTTCCGAGATACGACCGCCAAGTTGACGTTGGATAACGTTAGCTTCTTCTATTTCCTGGTTTGAGACCGTCACGAACTTATGAAAGATTTGTACTGTTGAAAACCTAAACAATTTTCACACTATTTGTTGTATGTTAATTATGACTTATTATTTATGGACATTGTGTGTTATTATTTGCTTGATTCAGTTAACACTTCAACACCGATAGAATTGGTCGATGGAAGAAGAAGCATGAGCGGAAACTCTTGCTCTCCAAACAAATATTCCAGTTGAACGTTAGGTTCACTAAGATTGATTGCTTTAGTGGGTTCCAGTTTTAGGTTGAGGTACTTCTCCATGAAGTCCGCGAACTCCATGTTATTTTGTTTGCTCATATCGATGTTGAAATTGCCTGTCACGATGATTGGCATGGTCTCCTTTTGATACTCGAAGTTCCACGCCATAAATAACTTCTTCTGCTTCGTCGTGGTATCCGGGAAAATGTGCCTCTACATCTACCAGTAGTGCCCGACAATTCATTATAGTGATCTCGGCAGCGCATAAATCACCATAATCATCTGACAAGCCCAGCTATACACATAACAGGTGCAAATATTGATGCAACCTGCAGGGAATCAACGGTGTTTGTGGTAATTATTCTTAAATTGTGTTGAAGAATGTTTCTTTCTATGAAAATAATGTAAAATTTAAAAATCATGTACGGTGTAGCATTGACAAACATCCATAAACTTCTAGTTCTAAACAAGGATTTGATCATGGTATCAAACCTGAAAGTTTGTAAGGATGCTTAAAATATATCCCCGAGCCCGATTTCATCTTCTAAACTCGTACCAATTAGCGCATATGGTTGAAATAGTTTAATTTCTGTTAGATATCAGGGATTTTCTTAGGAAACTGCCTACATTTAGGCGTTTTCATTGCAATTCTTGAAATTAACTAGGGTGCCGGTACCAATGATTGTAATGTACCAGTAGATTGGACTATGGAATAAAACGTACATTTTACGATAAAAACGACATGTGCTATTTTTGGTGGTAAGATCGCCTCTAGTTTAGTCGATTTGCCAATTTTCAGCTTTTTATTTTATCAAAAAGTCATATAAATAATTAAGTTTGTGTAAAGAATTTGCTCCCTTGCACCAGTAGTTGCCGTCGTGTTCCAATAGTGGATCAACGGATGGAAGCAGTTTTTAAAATAGATGTATAAAAATGTAGAAAAGTTCCAGAGATGATCTTTATGCTTCATTCAAAAGATATTAGTTGCTGTTCCGAGGAAAAAATGTTAAACCTATGTGAAAATTTACCATTTTGTTTAAAATGCCTTGCATCATTCCCGAACGTCTACTGGAGCACTAGCGCAACTACTGGAACACGTGTACCAATAGTGGCTCAAGCGATTTTATGTTAAAAAAATAGTTTTATTATTCTTTTTATATTTTTCCCATATAGTAGAGATTAAAATCTTTCTGTTGACGCCAAAAGATCTCTGTTAAGGCTTTTCGTTATGATTTTTACAGCTTAGGTAGTCCACTAATGGCACCGGCACCTTATTCATTATTTCTTTAAATATTGCATTACAGTTGGACAAACAACTGGTGATTCTAAACGACGGTTCGTTTGTGGAAATGCTGTGTATGCCGTAACTGCAAACATCCCACCTGCATCGGCCTAGAATCAGATGAAGACAACCACCAATTCGTCTGTCCACAATGCCAACCACCCTCCGGTGGGGTGACGCAAGCTTTTGCTCCAGTTCCTTCAGGTATGCCCACACAAACAGTTCCGCTAGAATACGTGAATTTGTCATGGTCGCAAATATCACCAGTCACGACCGGAGCCTCATCGTCGGTTCCCATGTACATGCCACCAAACGCAGTCGGCTATTCCCATACCGTCATGCCAAGATACTCGACTGCTCCGTCATACTCGTATGCAGCACCGTTTCCTCCAAACAACTACGCATTCCCAGGTAATTTATCAGGATTTTGCAACCCCGCCCAAGCACAACCGCCGTACACAAATACATCGCTGCCGATGTTGATACGTCACCCATTGCCTATATTGTCAGATGCAACCCCAATCACTACCGGATCGATTCGAGAATCCACAGTGGTACCAACAATTCTTCCTCCACCAGGTTTCCCGGCACAATTCTCAGTGAATCAACCGACACCACAAGTTCCAACTGCTGTTGCATCTATCGGAAAACCCATGCCAATAGCTCCGACGCTGCCTTCATGCGTTCCGCAGAACACGTCTTTAGCTCAAGCGGATGTCAAAAGTCAAAGCTCCAAGGCCACAAGTTCCAGGCGATCCACCAAGCAGCAACAAAAACAGTTGGAATTAGAAATGTTGGATGAAGAAAGGAAGCTGCAGGAGAAGGAAGAAGCGAGTAAGCGGGATTACCTTCGAAGACGATACGAGCTGCTGCATGAAATCGCCAGCGAGACATCGTCAACATCGGGGATCAGTGAAGTAGATGACGGATGTAACGAGAAGGTCAACTCATGGTTGCAGAGTGGAATACCGAACAGGAACGTAACTCATACTATTGCATCTGCCTCGCAAGCATTCGGGTATATTCGGCCTGCACCCGCTATACCGCAGGCTATACCGTCACAAACCGCAGATCCCTTCGTGCAAAACGCGACACGTATCCAACCAGCGGAAAGTGGACTTCAGCTTGCACAAGATGACAGCCAACGCCCACTAAGAAGCATACGATTTGCCGATATGAGTGCTCCAGGCAGTGCACCAAACTTCAACCCAGTACAGCGATCAACTCCAAGGCAAATAACAACCCAGATCGAGTACGGTCAAAATCTATCACAGAATCAAGTAGCCGCAAGACAAGCTGTATCTCGTGAATTGCCTCCTTTCAGCGGCACACCGGAAGACTGGCCCCTATTTTTCTCAACCTTCAACTCCACAACGGAAATGTGTGGATACACGATGGAAGAAAACCTGATACGCCTGCAGAAATGCCTTAAGGGCAAGGCTTATGATGCTGTTAAATGCAGACTTATGCATCCAACTAACGTCCCTGGGATCATCGGTACACTGAAAATGCTCTATGGCAATCCCGAGGTTATTATTCACAATATAATAGCGAAGATTCATGCTGCTCCCGCTCCTAAAGCTGAAAAGCTCGATACTGTTATCGAATTTGCACTTACAGTTCAAAATTTACGTGCGACGATAGAAGCATGCGAGCTCTTGGAGTACTCATACAACGTTGCACTACTAACAGAGCTTGTCGACAAACTTCCACCACCACTCAAATTAGATTGGGCAAAACATCGACGTACACTTTCCACAGTTCATCTTTCTACGTTTGCTGACTGGCTTTATGATCTTGCCGAAACTCTATGCCCGATTGCATCACTTAACGCCGCACGCGCTGCTAAAAATGGCCCAGCTTTTCTCAATGCTCACTCTGAAGAGCTTAACGATGCATCAGCAATGGGAAGCAACTCCAATGCTCTGAATATATCTACAAAAGGCTGCCCAGCGTGCAAAAGCAACTGTGTCAGCCTCGATAAGTGCCAGCGGTTCTTAGACCTCGGGTACAACGCAAGATGGGCAGTGGTTAAGGACGGCGGAGTTTGTAGAAAGTGTTTGAAGAAACACAAGGGAAGTTGCAAAGTGCAACAGACATGCGGAAGAAACGGGTGTAGTTTCAAGCACCATCAATTACTCCATAACAGCCAACGTGACGCTGCTGAACCATCTGGTAACCAGAATCACAAACCGGACGACGAAGTCTTAAGCAAAACATCTTCTAAAGAGCGGGATTGCAATGCTCATCACAGCTCCGCTGCAAAGACGTTATTTCGCGTCGTCCCAGTCATGCTATATGGACGCGACAGGATGGTTAAAACCTACGCCTTTCTTGATGATGGCTCTTCGTGGACCCTAATGGACGCAGATCTGGGAGCAGAGCTGAATTTGGACGGTAAACCTGCACCTATATGCCTGAGATGGACTGGAGACAAACAACGATATGAGAAGGATTCGAAACTGGTAGATGTTGATATATCTGGGACTGGAGAAAACTGTAAAAAGTACCCGTTACGAGAAGTTTATACGGTTCCAAATCTCGGTCTTTTCCACCAATCGCTATGCATGCATGATTTAGTGCACCAATACCGTCACCTTAAAGGAATACCAGCTGAATCTTATGAAGATGTACAGCCACGACTCCTCATCGGAGTGAATAATGCCAATCTTGGGCATCCACAGAAGAGCAGGGAAGGAGCTATGTACGAACCACTTGCTACAAAAACTCGCCTCGGATGGATCATTCATGGTGGCTCAGATAGTGGTGAATTCACTGGACATCATAGCTTGAGTGTCTGTGACTGCAGCGAAAACAGCAACGAAAATCTGCATCGAGCAATGCAAGAGTACTTCTCACTCGATAGTGTAGGAATATTAAAAGCAAATAATCTCGTAATCTCAGCGGAGGATCAACGTGCTCAAGCAATCCTACAAACAATGTCTCGAGCGGACAATGGTCGATTCGTGTCGCCTCTACTGTGGAAATTTGATGAGTTTCGTCTTCCAAACAGCAAGCCAGTAGCACTACACCGTCTACGATGCCTCGAAGCTAGACTTAAAAGAGAGCCTAAGCTAGCGGAAGCAATGGCACAGAAGATGAAAGACTACGTTGAACAAGGATATATTCGAAAGTTAACTGAAGCGGAGCTAAAACAACCAAAAGCACGGATATGGTACCTCCCAATATTCCCAGTTTTCAACCCAAACAAACCGGGAAAACTTAGAATTGTTTGGGACGCAGCAGCGAAATCTCAAGGGATATCTCTAAACATGATGCTGCTCAAAGGACCTGACCAACTAACTTCCTTAAATTCTGTCCTTTATAAGTTCAGGGAAAACAAGGTGGCCATTTGCGGAGACATTAAGGAGATGTTCCACCAAACAGTGATCAAAGAGGAGGATCAAAATTGTCAACGTTTTTTATGGAGGGAGCATCCAAACGATCTGGAGCCAAGCACATTCGTAATGCAGGTGATGACTTTTGGAGCATGCTGCTCGCCCAGCTGTGCCCAGTACGCCAAAAACGTAAACGCGAGGGAACATGAAGAAGAGTACCCCGACGCTGCTGAAGCGATAATTAAAAAACACTACGTGGACGACATGTTAGCCAGTGTGGAGACCGAAGATGAGGCTATCAAGTTAGCTCAGGATGTGCGACACGTGCATGCTAAAGCGGGGTATGAGATGCGAAACTGGCTTTCAAACTCCTCAACCGTTCTCAACTCATTAAATGAAGGCAAAGAATGCGAGAAAAACCTGAACCTGACATCAGGGCTGGCAACGGAAAAAATATTAGGTATGTGGTGGTGCACGGCAACCGACACCTTCACCTACAAACTGTCTCCAAAACATGATAGCGACCTGCTAGCCAGGAAGCGAATGCCTACGAAACGAGAGATGCTGCGTACGTTAATGGCGATATTTGATCCTTTGGGACTCATCTCCAATCTGCTAATCTTCCTAAAAATTCTTCTACAAGAAGTCTGGCGATCCCGCGTTGGCTGGGATGATCAGATACCCGATGAGCTGAAGGATAAATGGGAGTTGTGGCTGCGCTATTTTCCGGCGGTACACTCCGTAAGCATACCCCGTTGTTACCGAGCAATGGTCCGCTTAGAAGACGATACGAACGTTCAGCTTCACACCTTTGTGGATGCTAGCGAACTTGGGTATGCAACTGTTATCTATCTACGGTTCGAGCAGCAAGGCAAGGTGGAATGCATGATAGTTTCAGCCAAGGCAAGAGTAGCACCGTTGCAGTTTGTCTCAATCCCGAGACTAGAGCTACAAGCGGCCGTAATTGGTTCCAGACTGGCTGAAACCATCGTAAACTCGCTATCGTTCAAAGTTAATCAACGCTTCTACTGGACGGATTCACTCGACGTTCTTTGTTGGATACGATCAGATCATAGACGATACTCACAGTTTGTTGGATTCCGAGTGAGTGAACTTCTTGAAACGACAACGATTTCCAGCTGGAATTGGGTAGGTTCCAAAGACAACGTCGCTGACGAACCAACGAAGCAACAACAACCGAATCTGGAAAACAGTAGCAGATGGTTCAACGGACCAGATTTTCTTCACCAGGACCCCTTATACTGGCCAAAGGAACCAGTACATAGTGGAAATACGATAGAAGAACTACGCGCACATCTGCTTCACCAAGGAAACACTTCAGTATCCGCTGTTGATTTCAACTACTTTGATTCCTGGGTGCGTCTACTACGCGTGACTGCTAGGCTTCTTAGATATATGGGTAACCTTCGTAAAACAGCGACTAAGCAGGATCGAACAGGTGGCCCGTTGTTAAAGTCAGAACTACAGTCTGCCTCGTTTTACATCTACAAGCATATACAACGAGAGGTGTATTCCGAGGAAATAAACCTACTTACAAACTCCAACAAGCCCCGTCTACCAAAATCCAGTCCAATATACTCCTTTACACCATTTTTGGATGAACATGGAATACTACGAATGCTGGGGCGAATAGGAAACTGTGAATTTGCAACAATGGATGTGAAGAATCCTATTATACTTCCAAAGGATCACCATGTAACTAGGCTGATCGTGCTGGACTACCACGTACGGTATCAGCATGGCAATCATGAGACGGTTGTGAACGAGCTGCGACAAAAGTACCGTATTCCAAGGCTCAGGGTGCTATACAAAAGTGTCAAATCGAGCTGCCAAGTGTGTAAGAACGAAAAAGCCAAACCAAATCCTCCACTGATGGGAGATCTACCTTTTGCTAGATTAGCAGCGTTCACTAGGCCATTTTCGTTCATCGGTGTGGACTATTTCGGGCCATTGTACGTGACAGTTGGAAGACGACTAGAGAAAAGGTGGGGCGTACTTGTAACATGCTTAACCGTACGTGCCATTCACGTTGAAATTGCACACTCACTCAACGCTGATTCATGCATCATGGCTTTGCGTAACTTCATGGCTAGACGAGGCGTACCGATACGAATCTTTAGTGATCGTGGCACAAATTTTGTGGCATCTAGCAAAGAACTCGAAGCTGCTTTAAGAGAGATGGATCAGGACAAGGTGATACATGAGATCGTGAGCCCTGACACGGAGTGGGAATTTCTGCCACCAGCATCTCCGCACATGGGCGGCTGCTGGGAGCGTCTTGTCCGTTCGGTAAAGGTAAACCTACAGAAGATGAAACCACAACGGAACCACTCGGATGAATCTCTACGCAACACGCTAACTGAAATCGAAAATATCATTAATTCGCGACCGTTGACGTTTGTATCCGTTGATGACCCCGATGCTTCAGTATTGACTCCGAACCATTTTCTCTTGGGGTCGTCCAGCGGGTTGAAACCAGCAGCACCCTTAGATGACAGCGGACGTAGCTTGAGGCGAGCATGGCGAGCGTCACAAGTCGAGGCGAACCTTTTTTGGCAACGATGGGTGCGTTCCTACTTGCCTGAACTGACCAAACGCTCAAAATGGTTTGAAAAGGTCAAACCTATTACCATCGATGACATTGTAGTTGTGGTTGACCCAGGACTACCCCGGAACTGTTGGCCTTTAGGACGCATAATCTCGGTCAAGAAGGGCAAGGACGAACAGGTCAGAACAGCTACGGTGCAGACCAAGAACGGTATCTACGAGCGCCCAGCTACGAAGCTGGCCATTCTGGACGTTCGACGCGATTTACAGGTAAGCCAGGACACTGGCGTACCTGGGGAGGGCTGTAACGACCCCTCGGTCGGCGCTTCTCACTACACTGGAGATGGTCAGCTGTGGTAACTACAAACTTCATTGTGACAGGCGGCCTGTCACTGAATCTACGCTGTTCGGCGAAATAATAGAAGAGAGCGGAGGAAAATAAAACGTTGATTCATGCTAGAAGTTCGTCAAAATAATCAGTCAACTATTTTCAACATTTTCATAGGAGTTCTTTAGAGTTTATTGTTCTATAGTGTCGAGGAATAGTCGCCAAGTGAATTGCACAAGGGTATAATTGAATTTATAAAAAATAATCGATGAATTTGCCTAAACTAAATACTTTTCCTTAAGATAACCCTAAAACTTCGTCCGTGGGACAAGACAGCTCTGCAGCCTTTCTTTGCGTATTACTCTTAGCTAGAGATTTAATCGGTAAGATAGCTTGAACTAGGCTTCATTATTTGTCCTAATACGATATGTCTAAACAGGTTGAACCCGCTCGCTGAAAACACGTAATAGTAGCGTAATACGTTAACGCTGTAGCTAGGATCTCGTCCGGTAATTCTAATTGCTTCTCCTAAACGATAATCTATTTTGAAACTGAAATCCAATTACAGAAGCTAAACTCCAAAGTACATAGGGTGAACAGAAAACTTAAACAGAAATAAGAACACTAAACGTAAGCTATGAATATGTACAAACATAAGTTCAACTCACTCAAATTGTACTTGTTTTACAGGAATTTTTTAATTACATATTATTTGTCATTAAAAACTTGGACGTTCTTATTACTGGCGTGCTGTCACCAACACTGATGCATTGGCGAGTTTCCAGGAAGCTAAAGCAGAGGCAAAAAAAGCGGTGAATCAAGCTAAGCAGCAATCGTGGGAAGATTTCGTAGCGAAAATATCACCAAGCAGCACGATGACCGAACTGTGGCGCACGGTCAACACATTGCGTGGCAACCGACAACAGCGACCGGTAGTACTCAAGAAGGTAAACGGATTTACAGACAACCCCGAAGAAGCAGCGGAAGAATTAGCAAAGTACTATAGCGAGAGATCAGCGACTTCAAGCTACCCTCCATCTTTCCAGATGGCAAAAACGGTAGCTGAACGAGAGTCCATGGATTTTTCGCCTAACATCGGCGATGTGTATAAAATCGACATCACCCTAGCCGAATTTCTGTGGGCTCTCGACAAAGGGCGAGGTGCCTCAACAGGTGCCGATTCAATAGGGTACCCTCTTCTTCAACATCTCCCTCTGTCTGTAAAGATGACTCTTCTTGAGCTGCTTAATAAAATCTGGCGAAGTGGCGAGTTTCCTGCCAGCTGGCGGAATGCTATTATCGTTCCCATCCCGGAACCGAATTGCCCAGATTCCGGACCGGCTGCCTTCCGGCCTATCTCACTCACCAGCTGCATGGCGAAGTTGTTTGAGCGCATCATCAATCGTCGTTTGATTACGGAACTAGAGTCCAGTGGGCGACTTGACAAGCGCCAGCACGCCTTCCGTGAAGGACGTGGCACCGACACCTATTTTGCCGAACTGGAGAAATCGTTGCCAAATATAGACGAGCACTGCCTTATAGCCTCCTTGGATCTGTCGAAGGCGTATAACACGACCTGGCGGCACGGAATATTGCGGACATTGAAATCGTGGCGAATACGTGGTCGAATGATAAACATCTTGCAAAGTTTTCTCTCGGAGCGAACATTTCAGGTAGCTGTAGGAGGACATCTGTCCCATGAACACCAACTAGAGAATGGGGTACCTCAGGGTTCCGTGCTATCCGTAACACTGTTCCTCGTCGCGATGCAGCCCGTCTTCCGAATTGTACCCGCCGGAGTCGACGTCCTCCTGTATGCCGACGATATTCTTCTCGTTGCACGACGACCAAAAACCAAAGGGTTACATAGAAAATTACAAGCTACTGTGAAAGCAGTCGACAAATGGTCAAAGAGTGTAGGACCATATCTGCGACAAAGTCGCACAATTTCTATTGTAGTCCAAATGCACGTCGAGAGCCAGCACGAGAAATAACAATCGATCGGATCGCTGTTCCGAAAACCAACCGTCTAAGGATCCTTGGAATAACCCTGGATCGAACTCTCACGTTTAAACCTCACTTCCAAGCGGTGAAGAAAGCATGCGTTTCTCGACTTCGAATCCTTCAAATGATCAGAACCAAACTTCCACGCGGCAATCTAGCTTGCTTAAGGTTGGTTCAGCGCTAGTCACTTCGAAGCTGACCTACGGGATTGGACTGGTGAGCCGAGGAGGACCAGCATCTCTGCAGATCCTCGCCCTGGCGTACAACAAAATGGTCCGATTTACTTCCGGAGCGTTTGTTACCAGTCCAATAATATCGGTTATGGCCGAAGCGAGCACCTTGCCATTTAATCTTCTGGCAGTACAGTCGTCAACGCGGACGGCAATTCGCATTATGGAAAAGAATAGCGACAATAACAACATCCCCTTGATTCAACGAACATCGGACCGTATGGTGGAACTAACGGGAGCAGCACTCCCCAGTATCGGCCGTCTCGTAAGGTCGAGCGATCGAGTGTGGCATGCAAAAAAGCCATCAATTGTGTGGGACGTCAAACGCCATATTCGAGCCGGTGATCCACCAGAAAGAGTCCGCCCTATAGTTCAACAGCTACTCTCGACCCGTTTCTGCCAATCAACTATCATTTACACCGATGGATCCAAACTAGACAATACGGTAGGAGCTGCTTTTCATACCGCCGGATTGGCGGGCACGTACAGCCTTCCGGAAGAATGCAGCGTATTTTCCGCTGAAGCATACGCCATAAAAATGGCCGTCTCCATTCCAAATGTTCATCGAGAAATAGTGATTTTCATCGGACTCGGCGAGCTGTCTGCAGGCCCTGGAGGCAGGGAAATCAAAACACCCGTGGATCCAAGAAATTGAAAATGCGGTGCGGACCAAACCGGTCCGATTCTGTTGGATCCCTGGACATGCAGGGATCAATGGAAATATCGAAGCCGACCGACTTGCCAACGAGGCGCGTAGGCAACCGGTCATTGACACTCCCCTTCCAGGAGAGGATGCATTAAGAGCGGTCAAGAAAGCGATACGTAGTCAGTGGGGTAGCAGGTGGTATGAAACTCGAGACGTGAAGTTAAGGGAAGTGAAGAATGACACGTTTCGATGGCCAGACCGTAGTAGCGTAGCTGACCAACGTGTGCTAACCCGGCTAAGGATTGGTCACACACGGCTGACCCACACTTTTTTACTGAAGAAGGAGCCACCGCCCAGCTGTGAATGCTGTGGGACGGTTTTAGATGTGCGTCACCTGATACTGCAGTGCAGAAAATACGATGCACAAAGACAAAATAATGAAATCAGTTCAACCAGCCTCCAAAAAGCTCTGAGCAACGATGAAAATTGCACAAAAAAATTATTGAAATTTTTAACCGAAACTTAATTATATAGCCAAATATGATGAGATATGAATTGTAAACTTAAAACCATTCAAGTCCGACACGAATGCACTCAGGTGTAAAGTGTCGTAAATACACAATCAATCAATCAATCAATTACAGTCAAGCCTCCATGAGTCGATATTGAAGGAACCATCGACTCATGGATATATCGAGTCATGGAACAGCTATTTTTTTATAAAGCTGTTTGAAGGGACCATCATAGTAACCATGATTTTATGTTTTTAGTATGGTTCCATGAGTCGATATCGAGTGATGGAACATCGACTCATGGAGGGATGGCTGTATTAAGAACTTTGCAAGCATATTCGGATTCAGGGAGTTGATATTCATTATGTAGAGTCGTTACAAAAAAATAACAAAAATCGCATTGACAAGTGATCAATTTCACCCCGATTCCACGATGTTTTATTTAAAGGATGATTTTTAGCACTAATAACACATTTGTTAGAACATTTTGGCACATGAGCCAAAGAGGCTGACCGTCGTACTTTTTTTCCTGCATTCAGTAGTTTGGCATTTTCAACATCATTGAAAACAGACAAGAAAAACCATGAAAAATGATCAATTTCACCCGAAATTACGGTACATGTAAACTTCAAAACGTCAAAACCTTATAAAAGCAAGAAAAATGTGTTTTTTTATGAAAAATAAGACATACCTCGATATATCCCAATTTTTCAATAGTTTAGTCATGAAAATCAATAGTTTTCATTATTGAAGTAGATTCGTAAAAAGATTTCCAATTAATTGAAGCAAGAATCTTGAAAATCTATACGGGCGTTAGTAAGTTATTAACAGTCAAAATCTAACCACTTTTCGTGACGCGAGCGATTTTTCGTTTTTCGAAATTGTACCCCAGTATGTTGCCGTAAGACGTTATCCAACGTCAAAAAAATAGAAATTCCTCCAACATCATGACGCTGCTCCAGTGATTGGTTTATAAGACGTTCCTTTAAAAAGTTTCTGATTTTTTTAGTTCCAAAATACATTTGTTCTCGAATTCATTCCATTCAATTCATTCGTTCATTCTGGACATCATTCTGGAATTCATCCAAAACTTTTAAAAAAAATCCGTTTGGAGATTCTTCAAAGGAATCCTACAAAAAATAAAAGAGTAATTGATCCGCGTTCATACAGACAGCACCACGGCGATGAACAAGTTACAGCTTTTCGTAGCTTGATAAAAAGAGCACATTTTTCTAAGTACCACACTATTTCATTGCGCCTCAATATCTTAACTTTTACATTAAAAATGGAAACACAATTTTCTGCAGGTTGAATTGCAGGGAATTGCTTTGGATTTTACTTCTTTAAGGATTCTTCCACGTTTCTATCAGCATTTTTTGAAGCTTCTTCTTGAATTTATCTTCAAATATTTCCCTCGAAATTAACATAGCATAGCATAGACTGACTGTACATGTCAATGGTTGCTACTCCGTGATTGATCGGAACTGGTAAGAATTGCACTACGATCCAAATGAATGAGGGATGGGAGTTTCCGCTTACTCTCGAAGTGCAATTTTAGCAGATTTAATATCATTGATCAATAACGGCGCCGGCCAAGTCCTTACAGTCAGTTGGGATGGGGAAGGAATGTAAGGGTGTAATGATTGTTGTTTCTAGAGACCGAGAATACCTCTGCATCTCCACAATCACCACGGGAAGGGTGTTTATTAGTAAGGGAGGAAAAGATCTGGGAGTCACCTCTGGTCGATGATGCGATCCATGGACAAGGGGGGAATATACGACTTATATTTAAAGCTAGTTTTGTATTTTTGTCTTGAGAAGTTTTTGGTCGAAGCTTTAAAAATACGTCAACATCTATAATGTCGAACAATTCAAAAGATGTTTTTATTATTGACGAAAACTGAAAATTACATGTATATATTTTAAATTATATGAAACAGGAATAATGCCGACACCTGTAGTGACGAACTATACATAGTTTGTTTGAAAATTACATATGAGTATTACTGTGCATTTTGTCTCGATATGGTAGAAGTTTTAAAAAATACGTCAACATTCACAATGTCGAACAATTCAAAAGATATATTTTAATAATGTCAAAAAGAGAAAAATATATGTATATTGAAATTGTATAAGAAAAAAGCATAATGCCGACACTTATAGTAAAGAACCATACAAAGTTTGTTTTAATATTACTTAAAAGTTACGCTTTCGAGAAAATATGTGTTATCACAAGCATGAAACGAACTCACCAGTTGGTAATCCATCCTCGACTGAACACAAAACTGACACTGACAGCAAAACTTCTCGGCGTCCCGAAAACAAATCGTCTTGCTTGTGCCTTCCTAAATACCTACCCAGCAAGACGCTCCAAAACAGAAAAAAAACTCCAGCGACGAAAACACGCGCGAAACCGTGAGCAAAATCTATCGGACGACGCAAAACCGAACTGTCCTGCTTGGGCTTCACGAAGCACTCTCTTCAAATATTTCCCTCGAAATTATCCTTTGAAGAATTGATTACAAGATATCTCTTGTTTTTTTTGCCAAATTTTTCATCACTTACATTTCAGGAAGTCCTTCAAAGATACCTTTTTTTTTTCTTTTTATGATTCTATACATTATTCCATACATTTTTCTGAAAATTTCAAAAGGTTTCTTTTAAGAATGGCTCTTAGATTATTCTAATAAGTTTCTTCTGTGATTTATTCAGGAATTTCTTTAATAATATCTTAAGAAATCACGCTTAGACTCCAATCTTGGAATTTAGAACTGCTTACAAAAGATTCTCTACAATTTTCTTCACGAATTCCAGAAATGTCTTTTGATGATACCTCTAAGAGATCCTTTTGGAAACGCCTTAGGAGGTTTTCCAGAAATTGATCAGGAACTACGTCGGAAACTAAACTTGAATTTTTGTGAGAATTACGATAACATCGAGAATTCATATTAAAATATGGACACCTCCCTTAATTCCTCAAAAATATCATACGCGAGTTACTACAGCAACTCTTTTAGCAAATTTTGTGAAGATCCTTGAGAATTGTTTAAGAATTTATTACTTTTTTTTCAAACTATTGCTTCTGAGATCCTTTTAGCAAAACCTTCCAAAAACAAAGCTCCACCAAAATGTTTCTCCAAAAGTATAACCCATTTCTTTTAGAATCTATTACAAATTATTCGGAATTTGTTTATGAAAACCCCAACTTTAAAACTCTAATTTATCTCTCCTTTGTCTAGAATATTCCTCATGATTCTTCCAAGGATAGTCACAGAAACACGTCCATTGATTCTAAAGCGGCGTCAGATCCATGCTTTCCGAAGTTGACTACGGAGTCGACTACCGATTCACGATCATTGCTGGAGGGACTTGAACGAACTGTTGAAACCTTAGATCAGCTAGTTCAACCCGGTGACTACAAAGATCAGTTACTGCTGAATATCCAATGCAATCGCATGGATCCAATATGGAGGAGAAGCTGGGAGCAGTTCTCTCTGACTAAAGAGCAAGATGCCATCAATGATCTTATCGAGTTGCTACAGCGAAGAGTCAGAGTTATGGAGTCCATTCCCGTAAAATTATCGAATGGCAATTCAGAGTTTCCACTACCGGGATTAGAGGCGTCACACGAAAGGAGCATGTTGGCCAAAGCGGACGCGCTCGCCCACAAGCAGATATGTAGCGCTGATCGTGAGTACTCTGAAGAAAGTGGCATAGAGTGAAAGAAGAGCTAAAATGTTAGAGTTCAGAAAAGTAGGAGCATAAACCAGGTTAAGAATGAGTAAATAAAATGTTTGCACACTAATTTTGCATTTTCTGGCGTTTTATGTGGTTGGCCGGACCAATTTTTGTCCATTCCAACTCGGCTAGATCGTTTCACAACAAGTGTTCTGGGGCTTGCATAATCCAGTGAAGAGAACAGGGAAAGAACGACGTGTAAGCTACTCAAGTGCTGCGGCAACTGCGACCGCACGTCCAAGTGGACGATTTCCAAGCTTTGTTATAGATAATGATAAAAGAAGGAGAGCAATTAGATCCAAGGTGAATCGACAGAGTACGTTGTAGAGCTAAGTGTGCACCATAGGTTGTTGGCTAGAAGACGATAACCGAAGTTTCGAAATACCACCTGTTGTCAACCAAACCAATCCAGTGATGGCCAATCCAAGCAATTCTATTCTGAGAAGAAGGAACCTACCTAGGATTGTTAAGAATCCAATCCAAATTTATAGTTAGCGTAGCTTAGCGTTAGCTTAGTAACGGTATACTTCGTCGATTGGATACTAACGACATTCATGTTTCTCTTTGATAATCTTATCCAGATTGCTTTCAGGAACAAGGATGGGGAATGAACCATGATCCAATCATGAAAAATAACACCAATACCATGAACATCGCTATTCCCGGCCACGCCCATCTTTACCGTAACTTAGGATAGGGGAAGGGCAGCTCTTACATAATGAGAGGCCACCGATTCAGCGACGCTCTCATAAGTGCTACGGAGGTACGGTTACTGTGTGAATAACTATGTTTCGCGTATTACTGATAGATCAACCGTCGTTTCCTGCTCAAACATATATAAAAGCAGAACCGATCCCTCTAGGGTCATCGGTTATTTCTAAGACTTTAGCGTTAGAATGAAAAAAAAAATGAAAACAAAAAATAACTCAAAAGAAAAAAAACAAAACCCCGCAATCAAGCTTCTGGTTGTCACACGGTTGACCCACCGCCAGTGGCACCGCACTGATTAGGGTGGGGCTTATTTCCAAAAATCTTTCGTAGTCAGGATTTACAAAGTGGAAAATGATCATCGGTCCTAAAATAACATCCTGTGAAAAAATGAGAATTTTTGGTGAAGGTTTAGAGGTGGCGCAAAGGGCGTATGTGCAGTTTTCCCATTTTAGTGAACTCTGAAAAATTTTGGTATGCTTTTTAGCTTGTTTTGGTGATTTTAGGACCCTTAAGGGCAAAAAATCACCTCAAAATTGCGATATCTCTATTCCTTTAGATGATATTTGACGAAAAATATTTTATGCATGCGATTTTTGGCCCTTGAATAGGTTACGCTGGCTGATTAATATGAACCCGAATAAGCATATGAATAGCTGGGGAGAATTCCTATGCTAGTAGAATGAAACAAAGAGCAAAGAAGAATGAGAGAAAGAACAAAGAACACAGAAGAATGTAAGGTGGGGTGGGTTAAACAGGTGGGAGGGTGACTGAGGAATCTAGAAAACGATTATTATATTTTTTTTAACCATCTCTAGTTTTCGACCCATTGTACACGATTTTATTGGAACTTATTGCAACTTTATTGGACTTTATGGAAAAAATTCAATAACGGCTAAAATGTCCTTAATTCCATGCGAAGTTTCATCATTATTCTCCTGGTAGATATAGATAAATACACGTCACTTTACTGCTTTAGTTCTATAATCGTTTGGTTGTTTTTTTTTTCTGAATGATGATAGCAATATATCGAAAGGGACCGTTGCAAAATTTACATCCTGGAAATTCAGCCTCACGCAGTATCTATTAAATTCATAACTAATTTGTATAATTATTTATACATACATAGGACATCCTGTGAAAACTCCTTCATGTAGCTCTGTCCTAAAAAATATGTTTCAGAACTGTGACGACTTAATTTTGGGCTACGCACTGATGCTACATACGAAACGCGAGGTTATTCAACCAGAGTTATACAAAACACAATAGCGCGTCTACTGAGGTGTTAAACCAAACTGAAATAGCGGCAAATCGAAATGGATTTATTTCGCGGAGTGAGCTTTGAACAAATAAAACAATAAATGAGAAACAAAAAATCTGTTCCGTTGTTTAGATAAATTTTTCGTATCTGCGCTTATTTATACCAAGTTCTTGCACAATAAGTAGATAAATGGAATTCTCTCACCAAATTTGTGTTTTACGCTTTCATTCTAATTGCGTCGTCCAGCAAATCCGAATTCCTAGTCTCACAATTACTGGGTCAGCAACTCTCATATGTTCAGATTCATCAGCTACTTGACAAATACCTATCTTCTAAATCTTCATCAATAAAACATAAAATATTCAAGCATAATTTTCGTCACATTCATTTGGCGCATGTTTACGTCTAACACTCAATTTTCACCGGGTTTTTGGAAACTCTCATATTCACACTTGATTCTTATGATCCCTGTTTCAACATTAAAAGAATTTGCAGTTGCTTTCCGAAAAGCATAAAAAGTCTTATGATTATCAGCCAAAACTTTCATGCAACAGACGAAATAAAAGTACCCGGACGCGGAAAAAATGACAGCTAAATTTTAAAATCACCCACTCGCGTTCACAGATTGATGCGAACTCAAGAATCCAATCCAAATTTATAGTAGGCAGTTACTCATCCACGAGTGCACGAAAGGTTTCTTGTCAGAAATCTCAGATATTTCAGAGCGGGTGGGAATGTTCGATTGTTAGGAATTGTTTTGATGGTCCCCTCGGTGAGCACCAACGAAACAATATAGCGATGACCCGAGAATCTAATGTGGAAAAAATCCCAGAAGGAATCCCAAATATATGTTTTGTTGATTTAGTTAATTACAATAAATATAGTTTGTGCTTTAATAAATGTGTAATGTGTCTGAAAGTGTAACTGATGTTTGAAGTGGTTAAGACCCAAGCAGTCCCACCACCAGTGGCGCGGGAAGTGGGTAGGAAAGCTAGGACATGTACTACGCACAAAAATACCTGGGTAGGACAGTCAAAGGATTGTCCTACCCCTGATTCAATAAAAAAAAAAACGAGATCAGCAGAAAGCTTGAAAAATAAATTAAACTTTTTATCATCATTATCATTATGATTTGATTAAATTTCTACTGATGTTTGTGGCATCATTTATAAAAATATTAGAAGCAGGTTATGACGACTTTTGGTGCAGAATTGTCGAATAAATTCCAGTACAATATTTGATAGAGTCGGTGCAGAGCAAAAAAAAAAACAATTCTTTGATTTTTTTTTTCCAAAATCCAAACATTACAATCATTTCTTATATCTAGGTGTTCTGTGTAAGACAACACTTTTAAATTTGGTAAAACAAATTTTCATTTTCATTTTCATTTTGCAGCGTTTGGTGGGGCAATGAGAGCGCAAGTCAGTCCAAAGCCGGGGGAAGGGATAGGTAATGGCCGTAATAGTCTATGCGGACCACTTGAACACCATCGGAAAGGATAAGAAGGGTTGGGGTAGGGTATAGGGAATGGAGAAGACTTGACACAGTAATGCGATTAATGCTGCAAAATGTAAATGTGCTGAGAGCAATTAAATTTGAGTTTTGAAGTTAGATTTGACTTATTAAAATTCCAAATAGATCGGCCATTGTACAAGTAAGAAAGAATATGCTGATCGCTTTCCAGAAATTTTATAAACAACAAAATAATAACAATATGAGGGCTGCTGATGGCACAATGCGACGCTTTAGGAGATTTTGATACTGATTGAACATTACTATACAGAGCGCAATTCAATCGATGGTGATAACTTTACAAACTTTATCTGTTTTTGCACTGATTGACGATACTGATTCAAATAAAAATATTTTAAAAATATTTGATATTATTAGTTCATTTGTTTGTGTGATCTAAGTGTTAATAATGGAAAAACATACATACCCTTAATAATAATACTTCCCTGATCAGAAATATTATATTTTGAGCGCCCTTTTCGAAGCTATTCTATCCAGGTATCCATGTACTGCTTTCAATCCTGAAATTATTCTTATTGTGCATGCTCATGCGTTATATTAGTGATGCTCATAATCATGCAACAGATAAGAAGGAGAGAAAAAGAGAATATAGAAACAGTGATTAGTAATGAGTTAATTATGTAGTTTTGTTAGAATTATAAACAATTAAACAGTAGTAATGAATAGCTTTTAAAATGACTTTGCAGCATAGCTGAGCCTTTCGGATCGTAAGACCGATGTATAAAAATAATTTGTTTCGAAATTGTCCGCGTGGTCTTCTAGTGCCCCTATTAGATAAGAATCAATCATAGACGTACATACCGAATGCTCGCCATGACCCTATGACCAACATTTGTATATGTATAGCCTTAGCTGATGTGGCTTTTCTAATAGGTAGTTCTTTCACTCATTGATTGTCTTCAAAACCTTGTCAAGTATAGAAAATTGATTTTATTTCATTTATTACTATATTGAAGCTACATTGTACTTATCAAGTATTAGGTATTATTTTATGTTTTTATCACTATTGTTATTATCAAGGCCAAAATTCCCAGTGAGTGAAGAATTTTATAGTACTAGAACACCATAGAAGATCGCTAAACATTACCTAATCATCGAACGGCTTTTTGTTCTATTATTTTAGGTAGATGCTATTGATCTCCCTTTGCTCCTATCCGCAACCCGGTGCACGCGCCCTGTTGGTTTTCGAAAACCTCGTAGAAGATTACAAACCGTCAATGGCATTCCCAATTACTACCCCACATTGCACATTCAAGGGTCTAATTGTGCTCCTAACCCACCCTCAGTTCGTAATCTTCTCGCCAGTTTGAAATTATATTTTCCCGAAGTGAAAGTAATTTTGATGAGTGATAGCCTAGTGCAGCCCAACTGCATAGTACAGTAGTTTAACCAGAATTTTAGGTCAGAAGATAAAATCTAAATTTTGTAATAAAAAGGTTGCCATTGCTTTGAAATTCACCCAACATCTAATCAAAACTACTAACAACAGCGATCAATTATCAAAATTCATCGCTCCCTGGAAAATATAATCCCAAGCCCAGGGACTTTTAAATTTGGTAAAACAAATTTAAGATTTTATTAACATTTTGTTAACAACATATTACATTTCATTTGCCGTAGTAGTTCAGATTTTTTACAGGTGAGTCGATTTCACCTGCTTCTACTGGGATACTTAGGATGCTTTGAAGAATTTCTCCAGAATTTGCACCAGAAAATTTTTGCGAACTATAAAGCTACTGTCTCCAATAATTTCCTCAGGTATTACTATGATGTCTTTTTTCAAAACTATCCTAGAATTTCCTTCAGACATATTTCACAAATCCTTCAATCAAATTTTCCAGTTGTTACTCTAGGAGATATTCCCAAGATTTCAACAGAATTTCTTCCGAGGAAATCCGCAACGTTCATTCCAGAGTATTTGAAATGGTTTAAGGTTTTCTTCGAAAAACCCTGCTAGAATTTATTCGTCTGTTCATTTGGATTCCTTCATGAATTCATCCACGTTCCTTCCAAAAATCCAATATTTCTTCATACAGATGTATTTTTTCTAGAAATGTTTCCAGCATTTTTTCCAACTTTCTGCAGTATAGCACCATATTTCTTTAAAAACATCTAAAAAAATGCCCAGGCTATCTTCAAAAGTTTATTCAAATGTTCACAACAGTTTATGCTACAGCAACATTTTTCGATAAGTCTCTTTAGAAAATTCTGCGGAAATCTATCCCAAAATTCAATTGATTTTTTTTTTCGATTATCTTAGCAAATTATCTAGGAAATCTTCTAAAAATTTCTTAAGAGTCCAGGAGTTATTTCAGAGATCCTTGTTTTTAGGAGAAAATTAAAACTTACCCAAGTTTTATCAGAGGTGACCCTAGGGTTTTCTTAAAAAATGCTACATAGAATTATTTTTCTGAAAATTAACTTGGCATTTCCATGGAGACATTCCTTAAACAAAAATAAAATCAAGACTTACTTGAGAAAATCTCAAAGAATGACTGGAACAATTTCTTTAAAAAACTTAGATACAATCAGAGCACTTGCTCAGAGAAATCCCTAGTTGAAAATTATAGAAATTCTAAAAGACAATTTCGAAGAAAATTCCTAGAAATTTCTGGAGATCAGTAAAATCGAATTTTCGAAGACATATTGACCGGAAATTTTGGAAGATGTCTCCAGAAAATCAATTGATGTATAAACTTTTGTAGGACTTTCTTGAAAAATGTCTCAAAGAATTTTTGGAGGAATTCAGATGATCTCTGAATCAATCGTTGGAGTAATTCTATTTCTGTGGTTCTCCTTTGGAAAATCCTGATCGAATTCTTGAGGTACCCTAAACAAAACTTTTGGAGAAATTCCCTAAGAAAATTGAGAAATTCCTTGGAAAGGAATAACTAAATGAACTACTTTGGAAATTTTCGGAGAATTTATTTGAACATCCAGGCAAATACGCTGATAAAATTCCTGGAGAAAATCATGAACAAACACATACAGTATCATAATAACTTAATAACAACAAAACAAGTTATAGTTTATTCCACTACTAAATAGTAGCGCTCCTGCGTTTTTCAGTTTCAATCAAAATAGAATGGATTTAACATGACATTGACTCGACATCGAACCAACTACACTGACCCGACAGTGATCCGACTTTTACCCGTAGCCAGCTGACATTGGTCCGACATCGTGTACAATTAAAGCTGACTTGGACCCGACATCTGGAAGATATATCAGGTGGGAATCAGAATAATACACCGAAACAAGAGTTCAAATTTTCCCAAATTAGTTTCTATCCATAGCTTTATATTAACTGTTAAATAACTAACTGTTAAACTGTAACTGTTGAAATATGTTAAATTCATTACACCCAGTGTAGATTTTGGTATAAGGCAGCGTCTATTTATTACGTAACGCTAAAATTATAAATTTCTGACCCCCTCTTCCCCCCTTCCCCTAGCGCGCTAGGGAAATTGTGGATGCCGCCTAATTTCTATTATTTGAACAGCTTTTCACGTTATTTTATTACACAAGTTGTTAAGAAATCACATGAAATGAATAACACCAGTTATTGTAATCCTGTTTTGCTGATCTGGTCTTCTCAAACCAAGAAAACGAGAAAAAAACCAATAGAAGCCAGAAAACCAGAGTCAACATTAGGATAATAATACTATACATTTCTCTAAGGACATTTTTTGAGTTTTTTTTTCTCCAGAATTTTTTTTGGAAATAAATTTAGGTATTGCTCAAAGTTTTAATCAGGTGTCGGGGTTAAGAAAATGTTTTCAAAAGTTTATTCAGTGCTGTTAAAAAAGATTTTTTTAAATAAAAAATCTTCAAAACAATTTTCAACTATGAGATTTTTTACGGTTATCCGGAAATTACTTCAGATAATCCATCCAGAATTTCTTCAAGATTTTCTCAAATGATGCTTAAGAAATGTTGATAGGAAAACCTAAGCCCTCCAAGAGTTTATCCAGCGATTCTTATATCGATTTCTTCACAATCTGCTACAAGATTTAGGTTTGGGTCTCAGTTATTTCTCTAAGAAATCTCCAAATATTACTCCAAAGATGTTCTGAGGATCTCCTAATGTAATAACCGGGAAACATCGGTCGGAGATACACCGGGAAATCCTTGGAGAATATTCGGAGAAAATCATTAAGATTTTTTAAGTAATCCCTGTGGAAATTACTATAGTTGTAATGTAGATATGTTTAAGGATTTCCTGGATGAAATTCTGAAGAAATTTGTCTAAGAGAAATTTTTAGACTTACTCCTGGTAGAACTGTTCAAGGGATCTCTAGAAGGCTTTCTGGAGGTTTCAAGGTTGATCACTGTACTACCATCTAGTAGGATTTTAAAAATTCTTGTACAACTAAAAACCCTAAAGTTCACGTGAAGTTACCCAAAACTCTCTTGCCTGAAATTGTATTTAAATCCATTATTGAATAATTGAATTCTGAGAAGCTTTCAGCTATGATTTTTTTTACATAGCCCTAACTCACTTTAAGGATTTGTTGAACTTTCTAAGCATAATGATAATTAAAAAATTGCATAGCCTTTCTATTTCTAAAGTGTAGTTTTCTCCTGTATTCTGTCCATATAAATATATACATCATGATATGATTGGAAAGTTGCTTTCTGTAGTAACATTTATAATGAAAATGTCAAAGGTAAAAATACCCTTTCACAAGAATTTCAATTTGTCGATGGCCATTTGAACGTGATGTGAGCAAAAAATTTACATAGTTCCGAACTAATTTCAATCTGCTCACTGAAGAGTGCTTTCGACTGGACAAAAGTGCCTAACTTCGACAACCCGCACACTGAGTACCCTTCAAAACCCAATAACGGTCAGCCCGAAATTCCATCGAATCCTGTTACTGAGGGCTTTTCAATTAGGTACCCACCTGCCCATCACCCACCATCAAAAAAGGGTCATGGTGACAAGCCCTCTCGAGCCAAACTTTATTACTGTGTGAAACCGGAATGGATTTAGAATTGGTGCAACCACCGCGACACATCAAAGCCGTAAGTCCCTCCGAAACCACAGCACGCAAAATATGCACTCCGCCACGGTAGAGGTAAACCATTGGCAAACTTATTTCCAACCCGGGGACGAAATCAATCGGTTTGGTTCTGCACCCGACTTTGGGGGCATTCTCTGTTTCCACCGAAATCCATTAATCTAGGCGCTGCTAGGTGGGCTACGCTTCTAAGTGAGAGGTGCAGCGACATGGAATATTTTCATCTCGAAAATACACATTTGTTAATTTATGTTTAGACCAATTTTCGGTAAACTTTTACAGTCTCATTTCATTTTGATTTACAGAATAGCTCTCATACAAAAGCTCATCGCTTTTTTCAGTTCGTGGATTAAACTCTGAAGTTAATCATAAAGAGATCTCTGAAAAATGTATACAGGGATCTCGGAAAATTTCCGGAAAATTTATTTAAAAATCATAGTTGAGTTTATGTGGAAATTTCTTCAGGGATTTTTTAAGAGATTCTGCAATTTCTCAGAAATAACTCTTGGTAATTTAATGTTCAGAATGAGTGGAATATACCAATGGATCAGTTCACCTCGCTGAATATGTTCTACGACAGCGAGGTCGATTCAAGTTTTCGTGAATGTTGGATAAACATTATATTCTGCTATATTGGAATATTCATGAATTAATGTGAAACGCAGTTGGCAAAAATTTCCTTATTGATACATTGAATGTTGAATGTTAGATAAATATTCGTAAATCTCTAGAACTTCATCAAAGCATATTTTGATCCTTCTGGGTTGTTCCTAGTTTTTCCTCAACTCAACAGCAGTAACATTAAAGTACTTACACGTAAAAATTCACCAACACAGACCACCACCAACACGTTTTTGCACTGGAAACACTTTTCTTTCTCGCAGCTTCACCACTCATCTCCACCAGCGAACACACCGAGATTTTTCCCAAATCTTGCCAGCAGAATGTGCAACTGTAACACTAACACACTTTTCCGTGGGCCCATCAGCAGGGCGATTTTCTTATTGGAAATTTGCTTGTTTTATTCTCTCTGTTGCAAGGTTGCTGTGTTTCAACTTGTGGGCTAAATCTAAACAACGACTCTACTTTAATTCTATCTTTGAAACTAACACAGAAAGCAACACTTAAAAATCCAGTAACCATACGTTTTGATGCGGAAGATTTTCGCTAGAATTTTCAGCACGGGGCGATTCGCTCTCAAGAAGTAGGCTGCTGCGACCACTCTCACACACACGCACAACCCAGCGAATAGGCACACGAAATCGGTATGCAAACTAAAAACAAAACACGATATCTGCAGCAAGTAGCCAAATGTCAGTACTGAAGCTGGCTGCTGCTGTTACTGTTTCATTCTTCCCAAGGCCTCCTGTTTTCTGGGCTTCAGTTCCAGATATCGCACAATCCCTGTCCAGCTTGGAAGCTGTCCGCTCTCAACAACAAACACACCTTCCCCGAACGTAAACAAACACTTGTCAACCAGCAAGCGTCGATCCGTTGCGGAAGCACTTTTGTTCGGAATCGCTAATTTCGCTTACTTCGGCTTCTCTGACCCTGGCTTGAAGGCTGAAAACAATCACCGACCTTCTGGCTGCCTAGCAACTCCCACTGTGTCACGTATGGGACAAGTTTCTTTCTAATTGGACACCTGTCTTATCACAACACTGCCCATAACTGCAAAACAGTCACATTCGACATTTTTGACAAAATGGAGTTAATACCATGTAGAGTCATCAAATGATAAAAACTTTCGATCAACTTACTGAAATCTGTGAGATTGTTCTAGAAAATTCGAAAAAAATATCAAATTGTTTTGTCACATTGGTAATTATAACCGCATAACAGTCACATTGAGATTATAAATGAGCCTCGTAATGTGAAAACAATGAAATTTCTGTCAGAATTATTTTCTGACAATTCACCTAGTATGCGATATGAGTTGTACAAAATATCAGCCTCAAATAAGCATTTTTGAGTTCTTGGTAATTTTTAGAAATTTTAGTTTCCTCCCATACTGCTATAAAATGCACACTTAGTATTCCATTTACTCAATGCCTACTTTTGTCGAATGTTACAAATATGCAGTTATGGGCAGAACACTTCTCAGCAGCATCTCGTCCTGCCCAATGTCATCATCTTGTTCGGACCGGAGGATAAACTTTTTCTCCGGACACTCAATCGAGTTTAAAGTTTCCGTCCACTAATTCGATTACCACTCGCGTTCGTCCATTGTTGCTTGTGGATCTCTACCGGGAAGAAACAAAGCTAACGCCAGAAAGTCCACTTCCAGAGCAGCTGACGACAGGTGGACCAAAATCACTCCCGACGAAGAAATCGCTTTTTCCCAACTTGAAGAGCTGTCAGTTTGCGTTAAAGCCCATCCAGCACACCGTCGCACACATATGCAGAGAGGTCACACGGTTTCTGGTTTTGTTCTTTGGTTCTTCTCTTCTGCAGACTGCTGGCCGTTTTCCATGTTTCTCTCATTCGCACGCTGTTACCATTCTCCACTCACCGCACGACGCGACGCGATTCCAACAAGAATCCAGCCGAAAACGACCGACCGTCACTCGAGCGTTACCGCTGCGGGGTTCGTGCTTCACAATCCCGTTGGACTTTAAATCGCCAGCTTTAACTGAATGCCAATCAAATGGTTCTTATCAATCAGAGACAGACCCAACGGGTTGGACAAGGACAAAGCACTTTAAGACTGACATCGAGGCAACGAAAGACGGTCCAGTGGTGCGCGTTCCGGGTTACGTCCGTTCGCCATTGTAGATACCGAGAGACTGAAGCAACGAGCGTCACATGGGTGTACTTTTTGACTGGCTTCGGCCGAACCGTGGCAGCCTGGATTGATTTCGTCGGCCGAAGGATATTCCGGAGCCGTTTGTCAGGATGCAGTTGCTCCGGAGAGATTATGAAGTTCGGTTTCGGAGAGGGAATGGTGCTTTGAGCGAGAGAACAGCGGTGAGAGTCGGGCGCATGTGCTGATAATGTTGTTTTGAATGTAATGTTTTGGTTTTACGGTCAGGACGAAACTAGTAATGCTGCCAGTTTTTGACGTTTGTCCAGATGGAACGTCATATCAAATGGAAGAATATGATAATATCATAACGGCAATGGATAAACAAGGTTATATAGTAGAGGGTATTCCTACTTATTTTGTTTCCAGAACTGATCTTTAGGCTATTAGTTCCTTACAGGTGCCTTTAATTTAAACAGTTTTGTTAATTGTGGAAGAATTTTTCAACGAATTATATTGTACTACAAAATACGTGCTAATTAATCACTGAACGCATAGTGACATTTACATGGAGGTAATTCCTCTGTCCAATGTTAGTTTAGGTCAGTTTAGGGAAATGTCACACTTGAAGTCTCTCAAGACACCAAGGTTTCATATTAAATGTTGTAAGGATCCTGACGCCAATCTGTTTATAACGTTTTATGAGATTAAAGCATTTGGTCGGTACCCGGCGAATAGTTACCTCTAGCTAGAGCGTCTGTACAGGTCTGTACAGTTGAGGATTGCAGGATACTACCTGGGAGGGAGGCACCGATACTACACACGAAATTGGATACAATTGTTTTCCAAATTGCAAGATAACTCCAGTTTGCCAACGACAATCAAGGCAGGCTTAGTGAAAATCGCTAGTTTTCAATTGTTGTGTGCCTTAGATCTTTCTGGACAAACATTGAAAAAGGGCCACAGTTTTCTATGCTTTTAATTTTCAGTTTCAATGAAAACAGTAAAAAAGCTTCATACCAATATGTTACATTCAATAAGAATTAACGGTGCTCTCGTGACGTTACTTTTAAATGTGCATGTATTGATTCTAATTCGATTTTTGCTACTTTTGATGAAATGCAAAAACATGCTTAGACTAATTACGCGCTTTTATCATGTTTGTCCATTGTTTAAGATCCGGGCTCACAGTGACAGTTCGTGACAGCAAAATCTGGGCTCACTGTGACGTAGATAAATTTTGTTTCTCCCTCTCAGGGTACTACAAAGAATCGAATTGATCTTTTTTAGATTAACAATTTGATGTCTGGAATAGGAATGCATCATATTTCATAAACATTTATCGGAAGGAATTTATAGAGTTCTAAATGCATTGCCTATTTTCAGGCTATTTGACAATGTTTTCCAAGCTGAAGTCTTTCGAAACACAAATTGGGGATGGTACACAAATTATGTCACGCTAAATTTATTTATTTTTCAACCCACCCCCCTCCCTTTGTCACGTTTTTTTGTATAAGTCGTCGGAAAATTTTGTGAGGCTTGTCCACTTGGCTTGACCCCCTTTTTCCCCCTTGGAGCGTGACGTAATTTGTGCATCTCCTCTTGCTATATTGCTATTGACATTTCAGTTCGATTTGTTAAATTTCAGATAAACGTTTCTGAAGACAAGCGAAATTAAAGAATGTTTATGTATATGTAAATAATGTACAACCACAGATAATAGATGTTTATGCTAGTACAAAAACAAATCTGAAAACTTGTGTAAATATTCAAATTGAAACTCCTTGCAATCACTACCGCCGCCACATTACATATGAGAAAATTCCTTTAGAAATTGAATACATTAGGCGTTTTCCACAACATTCTTGGTTCCTTTTTTTATTATTTTTATAAATATTGCATTGTTAAGCGAAGTATGCACTTCAACAGAAAAGTAATCGCCTATCTCGATGCCTGGGAAATTTCTTGCAAGAAATGCTCAAGAAAAGCATTTTTCTTTGATCGCAGTACGCAGTTGAAAAGAAATGTCAATTCAAATGGAGCTCACTGTACGAAATTTCTTGACCATTTCTTGGGCAGAATTTTTTACTTTTCTTGAGCGGAACAGCATACTTAGTTTTAAGAATTTAACAAGCATATTCGGATTTAAGAAGTCCAAAAAATAAATGTATGTAGAGTTGTTTTCAAAACTAATACTAACCGTATTGACATGTGATAAAGTGCAATTTCACCTGATATCACGGTACCGTAATATGGTTACCGTAAATTCGGGTGAAATTGATCAGTAGGGTGAAATTGATCACTGTGTCACTCGATTTTATTTCTTCCTAATGAAGCACAAATATCAATGTAACCAGCAGTGAATGAACGTTGATTGTCGTAAGTATGTGCAAATTGTGTGTTGTGAAGTTTTTTGCGTTCAAAAATGTTCATTTCTATTGAAATAATGTAAAATTTCAAAACCTTGTACGGTGCAGTGTTGACAAACATCAATAAACTTCTAGTTCTAGACAAGGATTTGGACATGGTATAATCCTGAAAGTTTGTGAGGATACTTAAGATATATCCCAAAACTAGATTTCATAATTAAAACTCGTACCAATTCGTTGATTTGGTTGAAATAATTGAATTTCTGGTATATATCAGGAAATTCCTTAGGAAATTGCATACATTTAGGCGCTTTCTGCGTTATTCTTGAAATTTTAACATTCATTATTTCTATAAATATTGTATTGTTAAGAATTTGGCAAGCATATTCGGATTCAGGGAGCTCAAATTTATTATGCAAAGTTGTTTTGAAAACTAACAATAATGGCATTGTTAAGTGATCAATTTCACCCCGAAATGAGACCTCCCGATCTTTTATTTTAGACATATTTTTTAGCACTAAAATCACATTTGTTAGAAAATTTCAATACTTGAGTCAATAAGGCTCACCTTTATACTTGTTTTCCTGCATTCAGTTGTTTGGCATTATCAACATTACAGAAATCAGACAAGAAAAACCGTGAAAAGTGATCAATTTCACCCGAAATTACGGTACATTGATCAGAATGTCTCTCCTTGTAAGAAGTTCGAATCAACATTCAATCCCTACATTTTTTTAATTTATGGAGGGATTATTAATGTCTGTTGAAGAAAACCACTATTTGATCTTTAACACATCATTTTTGCGAAAGTAAGAATGAAATAGGTGTGGGATACCCTATTGCTTGATATTTTATGCTGAATGTATATTCCTCGGTTGACGTTTATCCACCCGAGTCGGCATTCACTGCCAACACGCACACCACTGACGTATGCGCATAGAAGCTAAAGTCATCCTCCGTGGACCACCGACCTGGCCAGACGCATCGTGGAGTAAGTATCGGCATCGTTGGGCAATCCTCTTACGGGATTATTCTCGGAACTGCACAATAGATACTGCAAAATGGGGTATCCTTGATAATGCCAGAGACGCGTCCATGTTCGAAACCATGGGTAGGACGAATCTATGACATTTGGTCGAAAGAAATTTGGTCGAATGACATTTGGTCGAAAGTACATTTGGTCGAACGGACATTTCGTCGAATGGACATTTGGTCGAAAAGGTTTAGTTGCAACAGAAAGCATTTGATATTGAGCCGAACAGACATTTCGTGGAAAGCATAGTGGTCGAATCCAAACAGTATTGAAATAAAGTTGTACGTTTAGTCTGACTATCGTCGAGAGTAACATTTTGTCGCTAATACAAGAGTGATTGAAAAAATTGTGAGCCATTTTACCAACAATCTCTAAACAAAATTTTGTTATTCAATTTGATGAACGCTCTCCCAAAATATTGATCAACCTCTTGCGTTTTTGACATTTCATGCTGCTTATTTGTTGAGGCATGTTCTGCGATTCGAGATAAGCTGATCTGGAAGCAAGCCAAGTTTTGTCACCTCAGTCAACTCGTCTTCCCTTACTCGACACATAAAATTAGCACAATTTTCATTTTCAATAATTCTAAGCTTCTGCTGCACACTTTGTTTTCATCCGAGGTCATCAACACTGTCAGCAGAGCCATATATTTGCCTGGGGAATGTTCTTAAGCTAGAATTCACAACAAGCTAATTTGCCATAAGCAGAATTACAAACACCAAACATTCACTTCGCCATTAAGGTTTACCACAAAGCAAAATTTCCGCCCGTTTTAATTCTGATTTTCGCATTCAAAAATCTTACCCACGTCCGTAAGCTGCAAGATCCTTAATTCAAGGAAAGATCCCGAGCACACTTTCCGAATGCTTACATCAGATGAAGATCAGCTGTTCATTACGAAGAACGATGACACTTCAAAAGAATAATATATAATGAAATCATTATGCTCACATCGTTCAGTAATGAAATAAAAACTTGTTGAGCAGTTTTTCAAAGAATGATGATATTTTCAAAGAATAATAAATTCACTAGAACTTGATATTTCAGTAATTGTACAAAAAAAAACTAATTCTTAAAAGTTCATTTGAATAATTTAAAAACAAAACTACATAAAATGCCCCAACAACAGTAAATGATTCAGATCATTCAAGAGAATACGTTATCTTACCAACTTTGCAACACTTAGAAAACAATATTCAGTTTTTCCAAATTATCTTTTAATCTCCGTTCAACTAAACGTCATTCGACCAAAATAAATGTTCCAAAGCAATTCGACCAAATATCCATTCGACCAAATGTACTTTCGACCAAATGTCATTCGACCAAACGTCATTCGACCAAATGTCATTCGACGAAATGTCCTAAAGCCGGGTAGGACAAGCTTCAGCAAACATTTTGTGTACAGTGAAAAAGAAAAAAAAAATAACTGTGGACTGGAAATTGAAAGTTATCATATTTGAGGAATTCAAACGCAAACGGGTGTAAGTGACATTTTGGTCAGTTTTGAGTTGAGTAAATTCCACTGTTTCCAAGTGATCTAACGATATTTTCAGGTTATTTTTTCCGCTCAACAGAAAAAAAAAATAACATAGGAATTTTATCAGCAATTTTTCAAGTATTTGTCCAAATGTTCAGATTATTACTCCGAAAATTTCCAAAGGAGTTCATTTTGTGATTATTTTCCAGGGAATTTCTCCACGAATTTTCTTAGAGAACTTCTCCAAGAATTTGATTTTCCCAAGGAAAACCACAGAAAATTACTCCAACGATTGATTCAGAAATCATCTGAATTCCTCAAAAAATCTTTGAAACATTTTTTAAAGAAATTCCTACAAGATTTTATACATCCATGAATACCTTGGAAATAATCCAAGATTCCGGGTTAAAATGTCCTCGAAAACTCAATCAATAACTTCAAATTTCTGAGGTTTCTATTTAATATTGTATTTCAGGATTTATATAAGATATCAACTAGGTATTTCTCAAAGGTACCTTCAGCAAATGCTCTAAAGATTGATTCTAAGATGTCTACAGAAATTCTTCCAGTTTTTCATTGAGATTTTCTCAAGTTAGACTGATTTTTTGAGGAAATGTTTTCGTGGAAATGCAATTGTTTATCTGAAATCCATGAGGTAAACTTGGGTAAATTTTGAAGTTACTTTCAATGTACAAGGATCTTTGAAATAACTCCTGGACTCTTAAGATACTTTTAGATTTCCTAGATAATTTGTTGAGATAATTGAAAAAATAATCAAACGAATATCAGGATACAATTACGCAGAATTATCTAAAGAGATTTCTCGAAAAACGTTGCTGTAGGTTATGGCCTGCATAATAGACTGAAGGCCATAACCTACAACATAATCATCACAGTCGTATCCCTGAGAAAAACGTTGCTGTAGCATAAACTGCTGTGAAAATTCAAATAAACTTTTGAAGATATCCTGGTATTTTTCTTAGAAATATTCGATTAAATTGCAGTAGTAAAATTTGGATGAAATGCTGAAAAAAAAATCTAAAAATAGATTTGTTCGAAGAACCCCTCATGATTTTTTGTGAGGAAACGTGGATGAATTCATGAAGGAATCTACATGAACAGGCGGAGGAATTCTAGCAGAGTTTCTCGAAGAAAAGCTTTTTGAAAAATGTTTCAACGCGCAGATACTCCTTATATTCTGCTGGAATTTCTTCAACAATTCTGCAAAAAAAATCTATCAAGAATTCATATTAATCTTGAATTTGATTGAATCATAATGATGATAAAAAATTAAATTTATTTTTCAAGCTTTTTGCTGATTTTATTTTTTGTTTTTTTGTTGAATCGTGGGTAGGACAATCCTTTGACTGTCCTACCCAGGTATTTTTGTGCGTAGTACATGTCCTACCTGTCCTACCCACTTCCCGCGCCACTGAATAATGCGGATACCTTTGATAGTGCGTTACCCACCACATACCAGTATTGCGAAAAACTCAATTTCTCATAACTCACGCTTGAGATTTAACATGCGTGAGTTGTCAATCACGCAACTCAGCAGTCAAAAAGTCGTGGATGTGTTGGCTCACCTGTTTGACGTATTTGTCTCGTATTCCCACAGTTCACTCACACATGGCAATAATTTCTTGTTAGTCTGATAATCTTATAGTAATCCTTTCTAACGTAAACAACAACATTCGGGTTTCACGAGTTTTTAACGGGTTTTGTGATTAAATCATTTATTACGGTTTGAGTCGATTGAGTGATTTTGCATCAACATTTCAAGCGTGAGATTTGCAAAGCAGATCTCTGAGTTTGCTCTCACGGAAGAGCGTATTCATTGAGATTTGAGTGTGAGTCTATCAACACTACCACATACTAAACGAAATATCATAATTCCTGAAAATCGGTTAAGCAGAACTGAATATTAGTGCGACACTTCATGGCAGAGCTGTTTCCATTTGAATATTTGGGGCTTTATATACGAATATTAAAAATTGATACAATTTTAGCATTTTCGAAACGCTCACAAACAATCTGGTCTACGATCACTATTTGATGTACCGTAAAACGGGGTAACTTTGATAGTTTTTTCAAAGCAAACTTGAATATATATATGCATAATGTTTCAAAGAATTATAACATATATTTTTAAAACAAGTACTGGCATCCTAACTATCGACTGCAGTTGATAGATTGCCAAAAGATTTATTCTGAATGACTCTATAATTTTTCATATAATCGAAAGTCGGTTTTCGGTTTAGGGGTAACTTTGATAATGGAGTATAAATCGAACAAAACATTGTTTGAATTACGGAACATTTATAGGGCGTTGCATACCTCTAGGCGTTTAACTCTAAATGGAAATTTGTAACTTAGATTACAAAAATGGCCCCAGTTTACAAAAATGGCCTTTGCTTAGTGATTTGAGACCGAATTCATGTTCTACTACAACTAGGCTGTCAAGGATAAGTGACGAACTCATTATGACTTCATTGAATAGTGATCGTAGAACATATTGTTTGTGAGCGTTTGCTAAAATCTTATAAATTTTTAATACTTGCATATAAATCCTCAAATGTACTCGGTTCCAACGAAAATAGCTTTGACATGAAGTATCATTCTCATACTCTTTACTTTTGAATTTAATTTGCTAAATTGATTAACAGAAACTTCGTTATTTCGTTTAGCATGTTGTGGGTCTCGCAATATCAAAGTTACCCCGTTGTACGGTATTAAAAATCACTAGTAAGACGAACCAATACCTTCGAACTCTAATAAGTTGCTTACTTACAGACTTCTTCAGTGTGCTCAACGCTGAAAAGTCTGTAAATGGCAGACGAAATAGGCCTATCTGTCAAGATAAGCAACATATAATAAGAGATCGAAGGTATTTGCTTGCCTTACAAGTGATTTTTAGTATTTAATTTTTTCTTTTGCAAAAATAAAGTGTTAATGTTTCTTTTAATTTTTCGAAGGCTTCGTAACCGTGCTTTACTGTTGTCAGGCATTTAAGCGCATCGTGTCATGGGGTGTGGGTTCGATTCTCGCTTCAGCCATTGAAACTTTTCGTCAGGAATGCTTCTCGGCTGTACAACTGAAGCATTCTTGTCCGTTATCTGTGTTAAGTTTCAGTTTGTGCATCTTGCTGAAAATGGTGTGTCCGTGTCTTTTTATCGATGGAATATTTTTAATTATTCTTTTTGTTTATACATAAGCTAACAAATATTAAGCTTGTTCTATAAATTGAGTTTTGTTCATGCGTATATTCTGCAACTTTTCAATTATTTCCATGATTATGGACGATTCTACCGAAGTTTCATTTCTCACATGAACTCTGAAAATAATATAAGCAAGGAAAATGCGGTCTTTTAATGATCGCACGGATGATCTTGACATGATCGGCATACACCCATGGAATCCTTCCAAAACGTAGTTGATTGAATTGAACCAGGCTAGGTTCATGACAACAGATTTTCGTTTTACAAATCGGTGTTGAGAACGAGAAAATCTCGTTTGAACTGCTTTGTAGAGATTCGAAGAACTTCGGTATCGCCGATAATAGAGTCTCAGCTCGATAGTATTCAACGTTGGTTTGGTTCTTTCTTATTGATCGGTATAATGGATGACAATTTGTGTATCGGATCGACGAGAACCACTTTCAACGCTTTCAAGTATTGAGCAATAAATTTGCCACCGTCAGAATCACCACACTGATGCTGTGTACGAAAAGCGAGGTTTTTTCACCACTGCCCAAGCAACCAAAAGTTCGGATAAAAGGGCATGTTTTGGCTTAATCAGCTCACTTTTTAAGTAGTTATTCGAACTTAACAGTTTACATAAAGTACGTTTAAGCTGCTTATTTACTTTCAAGTAGTAAAGAAGTTCAATTCAAACTTGTCCTGAACTTTCTAGTTGATGATGGGTTCATGAGTTACTTTTCCGAAAATCAAGTTCTGTTAACATTCGTAGTGTACTCTTAATCAGCGAAAAAGTTACACTTGAACTAGATTATACCAACAGTGAGCTCTGGAGTTCACTGCTTAAGTACAATCCGAACTATTGGTTGCTTGGGTGTTGTACAAAATACAAGAGCGCGAAGACTGAAGTGTTAAATATTTTAAAATTAAAAATACCATGATCGGAATACGTCTAAATATAGGCAACTTTCTAAGGAAAATTGGGTATCTTAATAGTAATTCGTATTTTTTTTCTAAATTGCACATGCTTATAATAATTCTAAAGCGAAATAATTTTCAGCGATAATATTTTCAGTAATAACAATAAATTCGTTGCTTATATAATTTGTTACGTTCATTTGCTGCACGAATCTTCCGCAGTGTCATCCATAATCATCGAAATAATTGTTTCGAAAATTTTTTAAAGTTGTGCATAAACCATTGTTTATTTAAATCTAAATTTTCACACAAAAACATAAACATGCTCAAAGAACTCATAAGCTCTTGAATGTAAGAAAGAGAAGCACCATTCGTGCATTGTAAATGTGCCATCGAAAAAAGTTGCTATGAAATTTTTTTACGAGGGTTATTTCGATCAATGTTACCTCGTTGTACGGTATCGATATATAGAATTTCGAATAAGGGAGAGATGAATGCAACTCCCAAAATAACAGACTTGTGAGAGTTTTGCCTCCATACTCGGCTTCAGGAGCCTTGATTTTAGTAAGTAACAACATTTTTAACATTAAAGGTTATTGTTTACATGAGTTAACAATGCCATATCAGCTAAATCGAAAAATCACGTAACACATTTTAGTTCAAATATGCTTGAAACTTTTAGAAAACTGTGGAGCAATCGACTGTATATTTTAATTGTGGAATTTACGGCTACGCAGTCTCCCCTGAGGAAGACACAATCCCCGTGTCGAAACGTTGGGTTGAAATAAAACTCGTTTTTATCATTCCAAGACTGCGTAGCCGTAAATTCCACAACTTTTAGAAAACAAAATGCAATAGATAGTCATGATCGATGGGTACCAGATCTTGTTTTAAAAATATGAATCTTGCAATTGACAAAAATTCTATTCTTCTTTTTCCTCTTCTTGACATTACGTCTTCACTGGGACAGAACCTACTTCTCAGCTGAGTGTTCAAAGAGCACTTCCATAGTTATTTACTGAGAGCTTTCTTCGCCAAAGTTGCCATTTTCGCATTCGTACATCTTGTGGCAGATACGATGATACTCTATGCCCAGGGAAGTCAAGGAAACTTCCATTACGAAAAGATCCTAGAGCGACCGGGAATCGAACCCATGGCTTTGCTTTGAACTAGGCTAAGGAAGGCCCCTGTCATAGCTTACCCTAAAACCACAAATCGACTTTCGATTATTTGAAAAATAATAAATGTTTTCAAAATGAATCATTATTATTTTTTTCAACTGCATTCGATAACTGAGATACCATTTTGATTCATATTACGGACAGCTTTTAATTCCGGACACTCTACTTTGTATGGGAAACATTTCACACGAAATGTTTCAATTTTTGCCGTTCGAGGCCCATTTTAATAAAATAACATTTTCCTTTGATGATTTGACTTTTGTATTACTGATTTTCTTGAGTTGTCCGAAATTCAAATCAACGTGTCCGGAATATGAGGCAAAAGTGAGGACTCGTCCGGAACAAGAATCATCAAAAGGCTATACATTTCGATTTATTTAAAATTATTGAAGTTGCGGTAGCGTATTCTTCACCCACGATTCGAAAGTTAAGGGTTTCCGGCGCTCGATAACGCTGAGGAATTATACAGAATGATTTATTTTGAATGCTCTATGCTGTGCTATACTTCCCTGAAGCCTTAGGTTGGTTGGTTTGACTTTATTAACGAGATTTTTAGCCCTAGGCTAGTTCATCTCGGGACCAACGGCTTTACTTCCCTTCCGAAGGAAGTCGTCACTATAATTTTTTACGTCATAAGTGACTATGTCGGGGATGGGATTCGATCCCAGGTCCTCGGCGTGAGAGGCGAGCCTGAAGCCTTAAGTGTCCGTAATATGAATCAAAACGGTATCAGCTCTTGTTATACAAGTAATATGAAATAGAACCCTATGAAACGGAATGCGGAAAAAAATCAGTCTATATTTCCTAACAAAAAAGTGTCAATTTATACTCAACGTGGTACCGTTTTGACTCATATTCCGAACACTTAAGGCCAACGGTGACTTCAAATGCATCTAACAGGCATAAATTAAATGATATTTGTGAAAATTGTAATTTATCCGCAAAGCCTAACTGTTAGCTGTTGGGTGTGCCGATTAAATTGCTTGTTTGAACTTGTTTAGTATTGTTTTTTCGTAAAAGTATGGAACAACATTTTGATTCGAATGCCGAACACTGTGTTTATTCTATCTCATATTCCGAACACCTTGGTTCAAATTCCGGACAGCGTGAATAAATCGTATTCAAATGAATAATTTCGCAAATAAAATTATCTGAGCTAGTTTTACTGGTCTCGAACTAGAGAATCGTCACTACTTGCGAGGTATAAAATACATTGGAATACGTTAAGGCCGCACGGGAAGTCATCATAATCACCCTATCCATTTCAAGAAGCAAATCCCAAGAACCACTCCATATATCGATGCGAAAATGTAACACTATAATTCTATATATGTAGTGCACAACCCGATAAATTTTCAGCTTCATCGGTTCACTAAAACTCGAGATTTGCTTCCACAAAGTTTTGATGATTATTGTTAGAGTGAGACGAAAGATAGGGAAAATAACACGGTCTCCCGTGTCCCCTTAAAACTGAATTGCAATTGACTGCTATTTCCTTGTAATTTGATGACATATTTCAGTGAAACATTTCAACCAAATCGCCATACAAAAACCGAGTGTTTGGAATATGAGTCTGTTCGGAATTTGAGACAAAACGGTAGAACTTTGGTTAAAACTCCAATCACCCCAGTGTTCCTTATGTCATATTGACGTCATCAGTCAAATGTTGGATAAAATCTCCGTACGTCAGTTGCTCCATCTGTCAAAAACTCACAGCACCCCAAACTTGACTGTTGATCGCAAGAGAACAAGGACCTTCCGCTCTGAGTATGATGTACCCACGTTATTCTCTTACTCAGTTCGATTGTTCTCAGAGATCACTGAAAACCTCGTGCATCGCGAAGAGAGAATACGACACGAGGACGACGACATTCCTTATTGTGGAAGGCTTACAAGAACGAGCGGTGTCGATGGCATTCGGGCAAAACAAAATTTGGCAATTTAATATCAACAAGCTGCCCACGGGAGAACAACTGCTGCGTGCGGGTGGCGCTGTTGAAGCGATGATGATGGTTTCTGATAAGATAACAACAGCTTGAATGCGGAACGGTTTTATTTACTGAACGGATTCCAATTGGATTGAAACTTTAACAATGTTTATCCTCAATATGTTAGAGCTTCAAGGTCTGGTAATTTCCAATTGAACCTGAATCAATGTCAGTTTGTATGAGCCAATTATAATATTGAACTTGATTCAAATTGCTACATTTCATTTTCCATAGCAGTTCAGATTTTACAGGTGAGTTGATTTCTCCTACTTGTAAGAGAAAAAAACGCTTTCGGTTAACTTAACCTAAATATAGAATACATTAATCGTGGCAATAGAAGATCGCAACAAATTTTGTCTAAAATTATTAATAATATTTATTATTTATTCAAATGTTTCAAAATTGGATATTCTATGTAACTCATTAGTACTTTACCAGGATGGAAGCTTCAATATCATTTTCACAATTATATTTTGAATTCTGTGCAGTGCTTTCTTCCTGGTATTACAACAGCTAGTCCATATTGGTACAGCATACAACATGGCTGGCCTGAAAATTTGTTTGAATATCAAGAGCTTGTTCTTAAGACAAAGTTTTCATTTTCTATTAATAAGGGGATAGAGACATTTCACATTTTTATTACATTTGTCTTGAATGCCCTCAATATGATTTTTGAAAGTTAAATTTTTATCTAACATGAGCCCTAGAAACTTAACTTTATTTGACTAATTTATTGGATCCCTTTCATCGCTGCAAAATGTCTACTTGATGGTTTCAAATAAAGAGCTTTTGATTAATGTGGGAATATTATTAGTTGAGTTTTTGAAGCATTGGGAGAAATCTCCCATTTTTGCAAGTATAAAAAAATATATCCAAACTTTTTTGCAATCGGCTACAGATGACACGCAGACTTCGTCCTTTGGCGGAGAGGCCTGTGTCATCCACCAACAAGGATTTTTGACATCCTTGAGATAACTCAGGTTAGTCAGATGAGAAAATATTATATAACATTGGTCCTAAAATGCTGCCTTGAGGAACACCAACTCTTACAGAAAGTCTTTCAGACTTGGAGTTCTGGTAATTAACCTGAAGTGTACGAGTTAACAAACAAATTTGGATTATTCTAACCATTGGCGTAGGGACAGGGGCGGCCGGGGGGGCCTGGTCCCCTCCAGAATCATCCAGCAACCCCTCCCCCCCCCAGAATTTTTGGTGATAGTTAAAATTAAAATTCAAAAAAAAAAAAAAAATTAACACGAAGCAAAATCTTCTCAATCAATGTACTTGACTCTTGTAAGGGACGAATGACCTTTGGGTTAAAGTCCCCCTCATCAAACAACAATAACTTGACTCTTGTTATTAACAAAAATCTCTTCAGTAGTTACGTTATTGTAGAAAACACCTCGCTTGTCTTACACAGCATCAGCATAACGGTTCGGACTTCGGTGATAGCTTAACCTTTTGGTTGTCGATTGATTGGTTACTGTTAAAACTAGCTTCTTGTTGTATGCGATAAGCGAATATTCACTGCCTTCTGATTTTTCATGTTTTTCATGGATACCCTGCTCGAGGTGTCCGGTTATAATGATTTCCCTAGTGAGAATTTACTAAAGTGACTCTATAATGTCTGAAAAAAATGATTGGAAAATAGACAAAACTACTAGAGCCATTTCTCAAACAATACATAGCGTGCATTCTTGTCGAAAAATAAGGCTGAACTTTCAAGACGTTTCGGCATGGCCAAGTTTTCTTCAGATGAATAGCAGAAATTTAACCTGGTTTTAAAATATGTAAAGCAAATCCATGAAAAAATCTTTAGTTGATTTTGATTAATTTTTTTAAGTATTTTCACCTGTATTAATTTGATTATTTTCTACAGATTTTAACATTTTTTTTCCTTTTGAATATTATTTATAGTATTTTATTATAGTCAAATTCCTCAAGGAATATTGAAGGGTAGCTTTAGAACTTTTGCATTTTTTTTTTGGAAAATAGTCAAATAATATTTTTGGACTTATACAAAGCTCCATTCCTTTTATATTTACTTTTTATTGGTAAATTGATTCTGGAGAATGTAAACGGATTTACCTAAAAAAAAGTTTCAACAGTTCAGTTCTTCCTCGCAATTCCTCCGAAAAATCATTGATTCTGTCAAATCTAATACTGAGACATTTTGTTGAAAGTTCTACTAGAAATTCTTCTGTTAATTTCATTAAATAGTTTTCCCTAAAATTTTATTACAAATACTTTCGCAAAGTTCATCAAAATTTCTTGAAAAATGTATCCAAAATACATCACAAATTGCGTCAAAAATTCTCTTATGTTTTTTTTTCTAAAAATTTTGCTTCAAATCCCCGGATTATTCCAGGAATGGAAAGAAAATTGTTTTTGAAATTTCTCTTGCCTTCGAATCTTCAGAGGAAATTTGTTGAAAAACCCCATGAAAAAAATATTAAGATAATAAATAAATAAGATAATAAAGACAATAATAAATTAAGATAATTTCATAAAGAAATTTCAATTGATCTTCCTTAAATACTTCTCTAGTAATAATTTCACCAATTGGTCGGTGTTCAGACAGACCGGATTAGATGATATTATAGACTTCTAAAGATAATTAGTTTTGATACAGATATGTTACGAAATTCATAAGCTTCAACATTACAGCAAACAAGGCAAATTTTTGGTTATTGCAAATGCTTAAAGTGCGTTTTCCAGAAATCATTCAAAAATACTTGGTTCAGTCTATCTAAACACCAATTGGTCGGTGTTAGAATTGTTAGAATCCATATTCTTGGTATGAATTTTTGTGCGATACGAGGGCAGAATTTCTAGAGGCTTACTGGCAGAATTCTTGAAAACCAGAAGTCAAAGAAGGATATATTTCAAGAAAAATTTTCAAAGAAGATTCTGACAGAACTTCTTAAAAAAATTGCTTTATTTGTAAATTTATTGAAGTGGTTTTAACTATCCTGTAAATTACATAGAGAAAATATTATAAATTATCTTTCATTGCACCGTTGCCCATTTATTGTTCTACCTGTTTCAATATTATGTTGATTTTTCTATCTTCGCATGACGCTTTGAGGAACTTCGTACAAAAATCTTTCCATACTTCAAAAAGAAACATTTTAAAGGATCTAAAAATAGGTAAAAAAAATTACAGAATTTTTATGCGTATGGTTCCTGATTTCTGGAAGTCCATAAGGAATTACTCAACAATTATTAAGTAATGTAAAAGTTTCCCCCAAGTTTTAAATTCATTAAGATATAACGTTATGAGTTTTACTACACTACATCTTCGGTAATGTTCCTAAAAATACCGGCAATATTTTCGCGTTAAACTTCTACAGTAGTACAGAAAAAATCTATAAAAAATCCACATCAATATGTTCACAGTAGTATCATGAAACTTTAAAGTTCATACAAAATGTTATCTAAGATTTTAATTACACACACATTCAGTATAAATTCCATCCGTTTAACCACCAATCGTGTTCTAATTTAATTCCTTAAGATACGATACAACATAGAATTAAGCAAACATGTAGTCAACTATTGATTGACAAAAATAAATATAAATTAAAAAAGACGAAGAAAAAAGAAACAAAACTGTTTGTAGTAAATCCGTTAAGGACTTTTTAAGCTTTTTTCTGAGGTACATTGTCAACAAGTTTCAGAAATTCTACGGTTTAATTCTTGAATCTACGATAGGAATTTAGTATTTTTTTCCGAATTATATTAAAGCTGCAATTATTCTAAAAAGTTCTTTCAAACCTTTTTTGTATTTGTATCTTCAGAAAACTGATATGGAGTGATGCGTAGAGGAATTTGTAAAGCAATCGCTAAATATATTGAGATATTCCTGGAGAAGTTTTTGAACCAAAATATATAGGGTTTTCGCAAATTTTTAAATGTTATTTATGAAAGAATCCTGAGAATATTATTCCGAAAAATTGGAGCTATTTCTAGAGTCTGAGAAAATACTTCTGAAGAAATTTTTCGAGAAGTTTAAGAATAAATTGCAAAATCTTAGTCAGTATGATGAAAATTTTCTTCAATGAATTCCTAAATGAATCGTTAGAGCTGTCTAAAGAAAAAAATTTCTGGAAAGTACTGAAATGATTTTTTCGGGAGGATCTTGAGAAAACAATATTACGGTTTTCTAAGAAATTCCTTAACAAATTACTCGGAAAACTTTGAGCTTCTTCGCGGAAGAGTTTTGAAAGAATATTTGAAGGTATTCCACTATTAACTTTATAGGAATGTTAAAATTCTCTAAACACTTTTAGTTAGGCATTTTTGAAAACATAAAAAAATCGTGAGAGTTTTGAAGGAATGTGGGATGTTGCTCCTTGTCTTCAGAGAAATCTAAAAAAATAATTATTTGTAAAAAAAATGCAGATTTGCGTAGAACTTCTTTGAGAAATCATGAATAACATTTTCCCAATTAAATTCTTTGCAATTGCTCATGATATTATTGTGGAATATTACGAGGAAACCTTAGAATAACACCTGGAAGATTTTTTTTTTGCAGAAAGTCTGAATAATCATTTTGCTTTGATTTTTGCTTCGATTTTTTTGCTTCAACTGTTGGTGAACTCTCTGGAGAATTCGTGAAATGAATCCTTGCTTGGTGATCTAAAAGACATTTTTGGTGACACTCTTTGATTTTTAGTACCAATTTTTGAAGAAATCCTCAGTAATTTCTGAACATTATAAACAAATTATTAATAAACAACTGGAGGATACTTTAAACTTACAATTGCAATTTATATTTAATAATTACGTACAGGGCCTTCCAGGAGAAATGATTAAAAGAATTTCTTAAGCATTCTCTGGTGGAATTCTGTAAGAGATTTTTAAATAATTCGATTTTTCGAGAAATTTTATGGTGAGATCAAAAAGTCTGGGAATGATTTTCTGTGAGAATCCCAGGACGAACTCAGTGAAAACTTGTTAAGGAGTTCTGGAAGAAACTACTGAAAAGTACGAAAATAATTCATGAAGAAATTCCAGTACTAGTTCTAAAAGGAATCTCTTCAAAGCACATGGTTGATTACCAGAAAAAAATGGTGGAGAATCACAAATGACATTCCTTGTGAGTTTTTTTTTGCAAGAATTCTTGAAAAATTTTTTATATATTACAAAAAGAATTGATCTTTTCCGTAGCGAAAATATAAACTTACTAATATCATTGATGTGCCGTGAAATGAGACAAAATAACAAATAAATAAAATCAATACAAATTTGTTAAAACTACGAAATTTGTGAAAATCTTGTTATTGCGACTGACATAACTACTGAAAAACTAATATTTGCCAGGCCCCCCCTAGGCCCCCTCTAGCAAAAAATCACGCCAAAGATTCTAACAATGTATGTTGAAAACTAAAGTTTACAATCAAGCCTTTATGCTAAAAACTGTCGAATGCTTTTTCTATGCCTGGAAGAGTAAGACCAGTAGAATAATTTTCAGATTTGTTGGAACGAATCAAATTTGTTACACGTAAAAGTTGATGAGTGGTTGAATGTCCATGGCGGAATCCGAACTGTTCATTGGCAAAACTTGAATTTTCATTGATGTGGACCATCATTCTGTTCAAAATGACCTTTTCAAAGAGTTTACTGATGGAGGAAAGCAAACTATTTGGACGATAGCTAGAAGCTTCTGCAGGACTTTTCTCTGGTTTTAAATTAGTACAACTTTTGCATTCTTTCATCTGGCAGGAAAATATGCCAACTGAAAACATTTGCTAAATATATCAACTAAGAATGAAAAGCTACTTTTTGGTAGTTTCTTCATGAGGAAGTAAACAAATCTATCATCGCAAGAGATATTTTATTTTCAACACTTTTGTGTCTTAATTGTGAAAAACGTTTCTTGATTTCTTTGTGCAGATATAATTTTTATAGCAGGATCGCGAGTGCCTTGAAGTTGCCTTTTGCTCACGTTTTCAAAACGCTTGGCTCGAAAATAATTGAATGTGGAGCTGATAGGATTGAGAATCGCTCCATGGGGACATGATAAGAATCCAAATCAAATCAGCATGAGTAGCCAGTTGGCTACAAAGGTGACTAGAGCCAGTTAAGACCAAATCAATCGTAGAAGGCTTTCTAGAAGAGGAAAAACATGTAGGGCTATGAGGGTATTGAATTGAGAGATATCCTGAAGAGCACTCATCAAATAAAATTCTGCCATTGGAATTACTTTGAGAAATATTCCATAACCGATGTTTGGCATTAAAAACACCAATGACAAAAGAATTGACTTATTGTGAGTCAATTTTCGCAAGTCAGTTCGGAGCAAATTATCTTGCTGCCCAGCTGTGTTTGAACGGGAACACCTTAGATGTGTTTCAACAGAAACACCTAAAGTATCAAAAACTTTAGCCTCAAATGACGAAAACAAACAGATGTTTTATACACCTATGAATGATGATTGCTACGCCCCCATATGCCCCATCAAGTTGATCATTACGGTAAAAAAGTTAGGATCTCTTTCGAGTTTGGATCACGGTTTCGAATACGTTTCAGTAATAACTACTATTTGCACGTTATTGGCTGTAAGAAAATTAAACAGCTCGTCCTCTTTACCATTCAAGGGACAAGCATTCCAGTTTAAAATATTTAAGTTATTATTTATTGAATCAATTTAAAAAACGTAATCCAAAAACAATTTGATTAGCAAATTTTACACCGACTTGGACTACTTCAGTCATAGTGGTGGCTTTTCATTAGACTCAATTGTTCAGTTAGAAAATTAAAATCAGAGGCAGACATATCACTTGAAGTGAGTATATTATCTGATAATTTTCCATTAGAATTTTCGGTAGAAGAAGAGGCGGAGTAGAAGTTTCTTGTGACGGCAGGGTTTTTTTCCATTTGATTTGAAACAATTTGAAGCGGTACTCTTTGTTTCCTCGCTTGAATTAAAGAGCCTGGGGTAAAGGTTGCCTCGATTTGGTGTTCGGAAAATACGTCTAAAGCATCGATCTAATTGCTTATTTAGATGCAATTATCAACATTATCCATTTCACTCTTGGAAGAAATCACGCATTCCGGAGAACAACCTTTCTTCCATTTTAGCAACGTTTAGTGACAGTTTTAAATCCCAGAATTAATTCAGATATTCAACCTTCCTTTTGTTTGTAGTTGCAGCCATGTTTAATGAATAAAAGAAAGAAGAAGAGACCTTCTAAGAGGTTTTTTTTTCCAAGACGGTGTCCAAGAAGGATTACCACCGCTAGCTTTCACTAACGGGTCCAACGAAAAATCGAAGGCACGGGTCCTTACACGGATCAATGGTAGAAAAATGGTACTGAAAATTACTGTTTTTGTAGCACTGAGAAAGCACTGTTCTATTGCTTTAGGTAGTTAAAAAAAACTTCCAAGAGCAGAGAGAATTTGTGTACGCATAGCACGGAGATACGATGCACACTGAGGATAATGTCTTTGTTGCTGCGTATTGGTTCACAATAATTGACAGCAACAAGAACAACAAGAACAACAACAATTATTGATTTACTGGGTCTCTTAAGCTTTTTTTTCTGAAGCTCAGTCGCTACTCGTCCTGTATCGCCTAGAAAGCAACAATCTCGAGACAAAGCTTTTACTGTCAAACAACATCGTTAAATTCCGTCGGAAAGAAAAATAAATCCGTACCGAAGTGGGCTGCCAAACTCACTTACAACCCATCCGTCTACCTTATCCGAAATTCAATCAATCACGCACCTCGGGAAGCAATGACCGAATGCGACGAACTTTTCTCACCAACAAGCGAGCGAAATGCTCCCAGACTCGACTAACGACGACGACGACGCAAGGTGAACGAACGAATCCCCAAAACGAGACCCCCTCGTTTCGCTTGTCATCTTTCGCTCCCTCCCGGAACGGGGTTAGACACGGTTTTCGGGGAGTAAATTAAATTTATGACAACACTTTGATCGAATCCTTCGCCCAGTTTTCGGAGGGCAAGAATTCCATTCCCTATTCGTTCTTCTTCTCTTGGTCGCCATCACCGTCCCGTCACAGTCAGGAGTCAGAAAGTCACCTAGTGAGGGCATCGTATCCAGGCCAGGCGGTCGTTCGTCGTCGGTCGGTTCGGTATCGCTTCTGGCGAGCATCGATACCTCGCTACCGAATGGCACTGATGCTGTGCTGGGTGATTATAAATGGGGTAGCAGACTGCAGCTTTGTATGGTAGAATACCATTGGCAGCTTCATTGAGGGATGCGAGGGGTCACGTGCCATCCCTTTTGATATATTGGTACTCGTATGCATAGGTTAACCCTCAACCAGCTAACATGCTTTTCATATGCCGCATTACTTTTCTTTTTGTTTATTGACAGATTTTGTGGGAAGTTTCCAAATTCAAGGGTTCAATCCTAGGCCCGTTCCTTTCCTTGTACTTTGTGGTTGTATCCATCATTTGGTCCTATCTTCCACTCTTAATTTATCACACTTAAACTATTCGTTTATACAAATTGCTAGAACCAGAGACAGGTAATAAACCGTTTCTACGCTTCCATTCTTGTATCATTATAGCACGCCTTTCCTTACGCCTGATACATACGCAATCTGCTAACCATCTGTCATAAAAATGCCTTACCCTCAATCCATACACTTCCGCTTTAACTGGCGTATATGGGGCGATCCATTAATTACGTAAGACAATTTTCGGGGGTTTTCAACCTCCCACCCCCCATTGTAAGATTTTTTGTATGAAAATTAAAAATAAATTGTATGGCGCGTAAGAAATCTCTAACCCCCCCTCCCCCCATAAACCCTTACATAATTAATGGACCGCCCCTATGCAATCAAATTCCACGGTCTAGAGTGGGCCAGTATAAAAACATCAATTCCTAGTAAAATGATAAGTATTTGAATACTTTACATTCAATCAGAATAAATGGTACTATCGTGACATTACTTTTGAATAAGCATAAATAGCTTTTCAATCGATTTTTTGACACATTTGTCACGCTTTTTCCATGTTTGTCCATTGTTTAAGATCCGGGCTCACAGTGCACTATATGGGCCAGGGACGCAATCTGGCGGGACAAAATTAATAACTCGGCAAAGTTTTTTATAACAACGAAGGCCAGTTAATTGTTGACATCATAGCTCAAGATGAGTAATTTATTTGATAATATTATAAAGCCATCATGTCGATATCTCTAAATACTAAAATTACAGAGCGCACGATCTCTTGTCCTGAGCTTGTAAATTTGTTTTTAAGCGGCAAGAGCGTTGATCCTTGGTTGTTTTGAAACATAGGTTACAGATCAAAGGTATTAGTTTGGAGATTCCTTCGACTTTGAGAACTGTTAGGTTGTTTAACCTCAAATATGAGTTTAAATTCCGGTGATTTGCTTAAATTTTGGGCTTCCGAAAACTTGAACAGACGAATTCCAGAAGAAATCTAAAGCCAGCTTGTACTGTGAGCAGATATAATAATTTCATAAAACAATAAAGTATAATTTTTCCGCTAATATTAAATTACACTTGAATATTTGCCATGAAAATATCAATTGCGTTAAGTCAAGAAAACCGTACAAAAATGAAAAAGATCGCAAAAACACCAAAATATACCTCTCTGAAATTTTGACATCCATTTCATCTAGTATTATTTTATATTGCCTGAAAATTTGAGCTTGCGATTTTTTGTGCTTTCAGTGATATTACGGTTAAAAAATTGCTCTACTTTTCAAGTTTTTTCATTATTTCTTAATTTTTAAGCGTCGCATTATTGAAAATTTTCCACCAGAGCATGTGTTTTTATATAAAGATGCTTTAATCTTATATGATCGTGTAAATTTTAAATGCATTCGATTAGATAATAAGCGATTTGTCGTTGACATTTCAATTTATTTTGTTGCTTCAAATATGTGCAAGAACATAAACTGAAATTTACAACATATTTTCAGCTGTGACGATCCGTTGTCGAGCGGCCGTTGATGAAACCAGCTTGATAATTCAAGACCACCAATTGAAAATCAAGTCCAAATTGTAAACAAATTGGGTTTCTGCTGATTTAAGTAACCAAATCTACTAGAGATATATAATTTGATCCTGAAGACAAACAAAAGTGTATTTTTTTTACTTTGTGTAATCATTATTATCGGGATAATCAGCAGCTTACTGCTACACTTGGCCAAAAATTTAAGTTTTTCTCAAAAATCGACTATTTTAGCATTTGAACTTATTATTTCTTGCCTTAAGTGTTCGGAATATGAAACAAAACGGTATTTAATAAAGTTGCTGAAACTCGGAATTGTGTCAAATGTTTCGGATGATAAAAAAAAATACAAATTGAGAGATTTACAGCTTGATATCTGAGGGAACCCCTCGTTCTCCGCCTATGATGCATTTTTCTCCTATCGTCTACTATTCTACCTACATTCCCACCCTAGCAGCATCGCTTTGGCCGAGGGTGGTCGCCGAGGTTCTTGCCCGACTGTCGCTCCGTTTCACCCATTGAGCGACGCCGACGACGATGGATCCCTTTCGAGCTTTCGAGAGGTGAAAATTTAATGCCGTTCAAGGACGAACAGGACGATTGCATTGCTGACTGGGTTACATGTTAGGGGAACTTGATGTACAATGCGCCGATGGTGTAGCACGTGCCACTGCAATATCTCCAAGATAAAGTTTTTTTTTTATCAAATTCTATCATTTCATACGATATCTTTATCAGTTATAAACTGACGGAAAACATGTCCTAATTTCCAGCAACGAGCAGTGAAATTAAAATTAAGCTGCAATAACTCAAACTCATACAGGCAACTCTCCCTAACTCGATGTTCCGTAGTAAAAGTTGGTTTTCAAGGCTAATTCGATGCCCCCTTGGATCGCAGTTGCTCTGGTTTTGTGTTCAGTTACTCAATACCTCACTAACCCGATGGTCCCTTCAATATCGAGTTATGGAGAATTAACTGTAGAACTTTCTTTTATTAATGACACTTTACACCATAGTGCATTCGTGTCAGGACTGTAGAACTGCATTGCCCAATATAGATTAACGTTTTCGGCGAAATTCACAAAGAAAATAGAGATTTTTTTGTTTCTCAGGGGACACATATTATCCCGTCTTCCCTTACCTAGCAGCGAGCGCGAATGGTCGGGAGAGTCGGGAGAACGATAGGTAGCTTAGGTGCAGGTGAGTGCAATGATCGCTGGCGCTAGAATGAAAGGAAGAGGATGAGAGGGGTCGCACTACCAGCAGGCTAAATTGGGATTTCTGTGCGTCGCGTACTGTTCGGGTTGATATGCACCCGCAATGTCTGACCCTTTTTTTTGTGCGGGATTTAAATTTCGATTACACAACATTTTGGGGGGATGACAGTGTATTATAATCGGAGGGTGATTCAAATTGCTTTATGTGTTAATGCACTTACTAATGTTTGGCAAATGGCTTGATTATATTTCTGCCGATAGAATCAGCTGTGAGAGAGATTGTAGCATATATTTGTTTGTGTGTGTGTGAATATGCATTATTAATCAATTGCTAACTAAACTAAACATTTTCACATCATCTGAAATCTCTAAGCTTTTGCATGGAACGTTGCAATACAAATAAATTAAAACCCGAATTTAGTACTATACCATTTAATTACACTAGAGTTTTGTATCTTTTGACAGATACGAGTATTTCGACTTCAACTGTAAGGCCGTCTTCAGTGTCGTGTACTAGGCTCGACTTGAAAAAATCCATCGTATGCACAAATTATATATGTAAACTAGGTATAGTCATAATTTACTTCTCTCTTTTGTTGAAACTTAATATTTAAGAGCGATTATTAATAAGTACTCAACATAAGTTAAAGTGAATCATGGAAGTTTCATGATTCACTTTAATTTGGAGGATTTTTCTCGGCTTTATTTGGGTGAGACTCGGCAGTAAGATGCTGACTGATCTCGAACAAATGATTCATTCTTACTACGATATGCTTCGCAGAAAAATAAGTAACCCACATCCATTAGCAGTCTCAACTCGAAAATTCACAATGAACGTAAAATGTTCCCGAGGAAATACGCTAAGCTTTCCAACGTCTTCCTCATTCCGTTTCCCTCTTTGGAGAAAACATACACGCCAAAGGTATGCGCCTTCCATCCATCACGCATGAAAGCACACCGAATTTCCTCCTCAATAGGTTGGTACCAACCGGAAAAACACGGAATGAGAGTCAACATCAATGTTTCCGCATATTTTACGGTTTGACAAATACGCGTCCCAAGTTGCGCTTACGCCTACCCACGGACAATTACAACAGCACAGGACGACGATTCCAAATTCAGCTCACAGTACAAAAGGTAAAAGGCTCCCCGCGCTTGTCTTGTTTCCTCGTTGCGTCATTCTGTGATGCAATATAGGAGGCAGATCCCCACACACATGGCTTTTGAAAAACATTATCATGCCTTAAGAAGAGAATAATCATCATCCAAAAACAATAAGGCTGATACAAATATTAATTTTAATTTATTTCACCCCCGCCCCCCCCCCTTCAAAAATCCGAAAATTTTGAAGGGAGAAAAAAATAGATTCATTATTTTTTTTGAAATCGGTAAGTATTTTTTAATTTTAAGAGTAAAAACCAGGTAAAATAATGATACAGATGACGATTGGAAAAAGTTTAACAACTATCGTTGAAATAAAAATTGGAAAAAATAACTTTTTTTTTTTCATTTCTATTTTATTGTTCCTTATTTATTTTTATCCCTCCCCTCGTACCTTCCAAGTGGTCTCGGACATAAAAAAAACTTATTATTTGTATATGCCTAATCTTCAAATAAAAACTGACACTTAAAATCTTATAAATAGCAATTAATTTTGAACAGTTTCTTCATTATTTGCTGTTTTAAATTTCATTATTTTTTTCTGTTTTTCGTGTTATCACGTTCTGAGGTTAAATTTTTTTATTGAACTTATTGGTAATTTTAAATTTATTATTCTTTATTTTTATCGGTTTTGAGAGCATATTTGATGTTTTTAATGCTTGACTACTTTTTGATAAAATTTCTTTAAATGCTAGTTAAGTTGCCTGCCGACTACCAGAGGATCGATGGTCGTTAGCGGGGGAAGTAATTTAATTTATTTATTTAACGGCGCAGCTTAATGTCGTTTGTGCGGTGTTGCTCCCAGAACATTCGGCTGCCGGTTTCCGGGCTGCGCTTTTCACGTTTACCGTGTGTAAATGAAATAATGAGGATGGGGTGTTGGGTGGGATGATTGGAGAAAATCCTGCCATACCTTCCGCAGATTGATTGGGCAAGGATCGTGCTCGGAATGATGCACCGAGATTTTTAAATGAGAAAGCAAGTACGGTACCTTTCGAACGCCATGGCTTTGGAGGAGAGTGTTGATGGAATTATTTGGGTTAGTTTTTAGTGTGGTTCAAGGCAGTTCAAGATTTTTTTAACTTCCCTAGAATAATGAAAATAAGCACTGAATTATGAGATTCCCATCAATCATACTTTGAAAACAATTTAAAATAGATTCCTTAGCATTCCAACATCATAACAAGAAGTATTAAGTTCTGACACAGTAGTTTTGTTCACATTCCTGTGGATTTTATAATTCTGGGAGAGAAAAAATGAAAGATGAAAATGGTTAGATGAACAAATTCCTAGAGAACTGGAAAAGTTGCCTTCAACATTAGAGGAGAAACAAAACAAAACATCTGTGAAAAAAATTCCCTGGGGCAAATCCCGAAGGAACATTTCAAAACCAATCATGGAATACAGTCAGGTCTCCTAGTAGACACATGGTTGGGGGGCGTTATAGGAAACCACGTTATTGGAGACCCAGAGCTTATGGGATTTCATCTTTTTGGGGGTATTGTATGCGTTGAGGGATAGAACAATACTGTCTTGGGTGAGGTTTCATTGATCAATACGATCTACTTTAGGAATTGAGGACCATCCTTTTAGTTGAGAACTTGGCCGTTAAAGGCGCTTAAAAAGACTTGCACTATATGAACCTTGAGGATGAAATCTCTAGATCCTAATGGTTTGGAAGGTTGGTGTCTTCGAAAGAGTTGTTCAGTAGCTGACATATGGTGGTCATTATGATACGGAATTATGCCAACAGGCGACACTAGTGAGCATGAAACTTTTATTTTGTGAATAGCTAAGTAGCCTGACCACTTTGATATATGGCGTTTCCGACAAAGCTGATCAGTAGCACAATGGCTAACATTATTTGAGCCAAGAGACTCGAGATTTTGCCATCCAGTGTCCAGTAGCTAACTGGCGCCATCTGGTGAAAGTAATTCGAAACTCTTGGCTACAAAATAATCGCCCTTTTATAAGGTTTATGTAGAACATTGGACAAGTAGGCGTAGAAGGCCAGTGTAGCCGCCACTGAACAACTTTGCCGAATTTGTTTGTAAGTAGTCAGGCTTCTGAGATATCCGCAAAACGCAAACTTTAAGCTCACTTTCGCCGCCTGGTTTCGTAATTTCGCATCAAAATGACTACTGTGTGATTCTTTTATGAGTCCTATAATAAATTCATAGAACACTTGGAAGCAAGATTCTTAAAAAAAAAATCCTTGGAGGAATTTCAGGAGAAGTTCTTGATGGAATACATGAAAAAAACTGTAGAAATTCATACAAAATCTTCTGAGCGTAAAGGTCACTCTCAAACAATTTCCTGAAGAAAATCAAGGGAGATTCTTTAATCAGTCACAGTAAAAATATCAAGAAAGATGAAAGAATACAAGCAACAATTTGATAAGAAAATCTCTGTGGAAACCCTTTAGAAATAACTTGTAAAATCCCTTGAGAAATTGTCTCAAGCATCTCTGGAATGGTTCTCCGAGAAATTTCTGGATGAATCGGTGAAAAAAACGTCAAGGAGTCGATTAATAAAAACTTGAAGCAATACCTGCAGGAACACCTAAATAGTTGAAGAAATATTTGGCGGAAATATTAAAATCAATCCATAAAAGAATCCCTGGAGTACAGGTCAGACTGGATTATCCGGAATTGTAGACTTGATTATCCGGAATTTGTTTTTTGATGATCCTGTTTTTCAATTTTTATGCATAATTCTGAGATTGCAATATACAATATGGCATTGTAATATACAATATGAATGGTTTGGTAGTTTTGAACGTAATTAAGAAAAGGGGGTTTGAAAAAGTGGTATTTCGTGTATGCCGGTCAAAAAAAATCTTGTAAAGACCTCTACTGTTCCTAGAAATAATTTAAGGCTACGCCACCGCATCATATAAATAAAACACCGAAAAAAAGATAATATTAATGTTCTTTTATCGAAGATTTTAATATTTGTCTTAATGATTCGATTATCCGGTGTGGAAAAAAATTCGATACTCCGGATAATCGAGTCCGACCTGTAACACGTAGAGGATTACGGACCTGAACTCTCAAAAAAATATCCTAAGAAATTTATGGATTTCGTAGTAAGCTCTATGGAAATTATTTTAGTAATTCCAAAAATTTATAAAATGAAATTGGTGAAGAAAACCATTACAGAATGCTTTAAGGAATTACTGCATCAATTCCAAGTTAAAATCTTGCAAATATCCCTAGAAAGATTGAAGAAAAAGTGTTAGAGAAACCTCTATTGAAATTCCTCAAGAAATATCTGAAAATTCTAGAAGTGAAATAGTTGCACATTGTCTCAAGACAGCATTGGTGGGATGTGATATAATTAAACAAGACCGACTCGTTTGGTGGCCAACTTAAGATTATATTCAATCGGTATTTTTCTTAACTCTATCGTGTGGCGCGATACACACTTTCTGCTGTGTATGCATTTGGTAGTTTATCGCACTCCAACGGCGGGTCGTTATGCTTACAAAGCATAACAGCCATCGTCCGAGTTCTACTTCAACCATTACACCACTAGCGTAGTCAGGGGTGCATCCGCCACAGAAGAATCAGGGATGCAATCTTGGAAAAATCTGAACATGGATTTCCAAAATCCCTGAAATAATCAATGGGGAAATTTCAGAAAAAAAACCCAAGCAGGTTTCCTTAAAGTACCCTTGAAAACATTCCCCAACTGATTTGTAGTGAATTTTTTGCCCGAACCCCGGAGAAATCTTAAAGTGCTAAGAATATTAAATTATAAAGTAAAGCATCGACAAAACAAGTACAAACATAGGTTCTCTGACACAGTTCCTCGAGAAATGCACGGAGAAATTCCTAGAAAGTTTCGCAAAAAAATTTGAAGAAATCCTTGAAAGAATTCCTGTAGATCTTGAAGCAATCTATATATTTTTTCAGTGATGTGGCATTAGGGTGGCCCGAATTTTTTAGAAGCTCAAAATTCAAACTTTTTTTATGCATTTTTTTTCGCAGGGTGGTCCTGAATAATAGTTTTATCGTCGATAACAATTTCGACAATTTTAGACAATTTCTCGCAAAAACTTTGTTCCAAGCAATTTTAGAATTTTGGATCGTGCATTTTTTTTCTTAAGAAACCAACATTCCATCTTTTATGACTGCTGAGTTATCCTAAGATTTTTTTTTCGGAAATGGTTGTATCAAAATGTTAATATCTCTGAAAGGCATGAACAGATCTCAAATCTTTTGATGTTATTACAAAGATTATAATTAATTAAAATCTTGGATAACTCAGCAACCATAAGAGATAGAATGTTAGTTTCTTTGGAAAACAGCGAAATCAATAGCTCTAAAAGCCCTCGAAACGAAGGTTTGCGAGAAATTATCGTATAAAAAGTCATCGAGAAAAAAACGATTTTTCAGGATCACTTATTTGTTAAAATAAAATCATTACTCTCGAACCATAAGAGATCGGCATTTGAGTTCAAATTTTCACAGGGTCGGCCACTACTTGCCGGAGAGGAATAGCTCCAGATTGTCTCTCAACTCCGTTCTCCCATCTCTGCCAGGAACTCTTCGGAGTTGGAGACTCAGTTGCGGAGCACAAAGCCGCCTTTGGCGTGGACGTGCCGAACTTCCTTCGCTCGCTTCATTGCTTGATCGACCGTATCTGCACTATTGGAATAGTGGCTTCGAAAATTGTTCGGCAAACTCCTTTGTATTCAAATTCTTCACGTATTTTGCGGAGCAGCGACACGCCTTTAAATTCTGCTCTGGCGGCCCACGCCTGGCGGAACTTCTTCTTCCTCGGATTATAGATGATGTTCATCGGCACATACCACACCTTGCTGCAGTCGAACGTCACTAGCTCCGACGGTGTTGCTTTGTGTGCGTACCCTTTGATCGAACAGTCGGCGAGTAGTCTTTGGCGTAGAGATCTGGATCCTTTCTCAGACGGTTCTCCAGGCACTTCAGACGCTTGATCGCCATCGGGTAGCAATGGGGGAATCTCCTTCAAAACTAATGACTCTTCAGTAAGTCGTAGAGATCTTGGTTTGTCACGGTGGTGCACGTGTGGTACCCGTTGATTCCTCCTTCTACATTTTCACAGCTGATCAGTCCATACAGTCTGATACAGTCCATCCAAGCTTGGAGCTGACTACTATCGGCTCTTCAGGGCGTCCTATCTGCGACTCAAGTGGTGCTTACAGTATTTGTGGGGCAACTTGCTCGAAGCTAAGGATCGGTAGTCCTTGGAGGTGTGCGAACTGTTGAACCATTTTCAAAACGTCGAATGTGTGATGCGGCCGCTTCAAACTTTCGACGGTGTGTGCAATCTGGATCAGGAAACGCTGTTCCTATCCTCTAACGGAGATGAAAAGGCTTACACACTGCGAGTTCTTCTCGAGCCTGGAGACACCAGGTGGTCCGTGTGACCCCACGAACACCTTCTTAAGTACACCAGCGTATACGACGATCCCTCATCCAGAAACGCGATCGTGTTTACGGAGAACTTGCCGCAGTGGTGCGTAACGGGAATCATGCGGAAGATGACAGAGGGTTTTGGCTGGATCGCATGGAATTTGCAGTTCGCAGCTGATCTCTCTGAATGAAGGAGTGGGTTGTTGCGCTTCATGCAGCCGTCGATGTTACAACGGAAGTTCAGCTTGAAGCCTGCTCCACCATGCTCATTCAGACACAGCCTCCACTTGCGTGCCGCTTCAAAACGTTCGGCTAGCCTTTTGAACTTCTCTCAGTTGTGGATCCACTTGCCGCAAATCCTGCACGGCGTCCTCTGCTTCACCGGTGGACTCGAACTTCGGTTTACGGCTGTTGAAAAAATAAATGACTACTAAAAAACAACCAGGCTTCCGTCCAAGCGCAGGCTACTAACTGATATTGCTACCACGTCAGCACCTCTCTTTTATTCAATGTTTGGGTATCAATCTATTTACAATCTAATTCTCTTACGTCTACAATCCTTACCTCAGACATTCCATTTCGAACCTTCGTTCGCTCTACTCCTGGATTTCCCTTTCTTCGACGGTAGCTCTGCAAATCGTGATGTTTCGCCGTATGCCTCTACTTTGCTTGCATTCTTCACGATGCTCGTGAGGAAGTTCGATAGTGTCCTCAAGGGCATCAGTTTGGTCTTGCTCCTGTACCGCACCCTTTCAAGTTGCGTTCCAGCGGGCAGCTTCTCGGTCAACTCCTGAATTAGCATCGGGTTCACCAAATGCGTAATTAGCCCGGTAGCTTTCAGGTGATCGGCAAGCTGCTGAACTAATCCACTGAAGCTTATGTAACTTGCCAGCCGATCTGCTTTTGGTGGCGCTGCGTTGCGGACTTTCGCTAGCAGATATTCAGCAGACCCTCTGACCGGCCATATAGCATGCGCAGCATTTCGATAATTTTCGAGACTGATTTCGGTAGGAGCAGCCTATTCCGTACCGTTTCCATCGCCTCTCCTTTCAAGCAGTCTTGTAATCGCACCAGATTCTCCACGTTGGAAAGCTACACACCTTCGTTGACATCACGTAACTGCTGATGAACATCGGTTATTGCTCCAGATTTCCGGAAAACGTGGACAACTTCCTGGACAAAAACTGCCGGGCAGACAGTTGCGCCTTCGTTAGTCCTCGTTGATAAACACGCCGATATTCGTTCGCTTCTCCGCGTTTCTGACATGACCTCCTTCAATTTTCTTCTTCGGAGCTGTTCTCTTCCTCTTCTATGCTTTCGACATGTTCTTCCTCCTCCTAGGAGCTCTATTTCTCGTCGAGACTTTTTTTCTTCTTCGCAGCTTCCATTTTCTTCGGATGACTCTTATTATTTTTCGGAACTCTCTTTACTCTTCTTCTCTTCACCCGATCCGGTAACTTCAACCAGTTTCTACATCATATACCGTGCTCCTTCTTGAGAACCTGTGGATGTCCGAACTCTCCGCTTCGATGCATCCAACTGCTCTTTCCAACTCCGTTTCAGCCTCCGTAGGCGCTTCACTCCGCTTCAGCCTTTCCTCCATATCCGTTCGCATTTCAGCAAGCTTCTTCAGATGGGCCTGCTCCTCAGCAATATTCTCCATTTAGAGCTGTTCGTGTATTTCGTTCAGTTCCTGCTGCATCTGATCTCGCTTCCGTTGCAAGATCTTTTCCTTGTTCATCTTTCGCTTCTGCTTCTTCTTTGCTTCGGATTTCTTCAACTCCTCTTGCATTTCCGATGAATTGAAATCAAGATTTACACCTTCATTGCACTTTTAACAGGACCACGAAACTTTCTTTATTTCCGATATTACGTTAACACAGCGGAAATGGTACCAGTGCTGGCCATGTGTGACTTAACTTCATTGGGACGGTCACAAGCCGCGCAATCGTAACCTGATTTTCGAGGAATACTCTGAAGAGGATTTTGTCAGAATATTATCGAATTCAAGAAGTTAAAGTTGGATTTCATGGCTAAGTAGATGGTTCCTTGGATCGCATTTGCACTGGTTTTATGATCTGTAACTCGAATTTTTTCTAGTAGACTATATTTATCAGTTGTAGTACCAGATTTAATAAAAAATAATGAGTATTCTTGATGTTTATATCGCTAAATTCATACACGGGTTGCTGTTTGACTAGTATAAAGTGCCAGGAATATAAAATCATGTTTTACAGAGATTAAAACTACACTTCAACACAAAATGAAACCTCTCTCATCAAAAGATAAAAGTACTCTCATACCTCAACATAAAAAAGTGTTTTATCGCCACTATCCCAGACAAAGTTCGATGCCTTTTGATGGCAGTTTCCAAGCTGCTGACTTGTTGTTTGCCCTCATCTGACTCCCGCTTTAAAACGCTAAGAGCGTCTTTGGAAAAGCTCCATTTTTATGCTTACCATTCATTATCGCCTCCTTCAAGCGGCAATATAAAGACGAGAGATTCCGTCTTCACCCCATTCTGTAAACGAGAACTTACATTAGTGCTCTCGACCGGTTGGCCATTATAAAGTCCTTCGTCAGACAACTTCTCCATGGCGATTGAACTGTGGAGGTACCTATTTCTTGAGCAGAGGGATTTCGCTCCATCCAATAACGTGAGAAACCCGTCAAAAGAGTAGCGGCGATACTTGACATAAAGGAAGAAACACACAAAGGAGTCCGACGACGACGCAACCGTCCAACCGTAAGGGAGGTATCACATTTCCCACCTGACACGAGCTCAGCAGAGGGAAATGTAGCCATCTACGACACTACACACAGGTCAGGGCGATCAACTGCAGGCGCTTGACATCTCATTAGAGAGCGGTACTTGTCACTAGGTAGGTACTGTTTCATAACCATCACTAAGCAGCTGGGCTTTGGGATTGGGGTGTCAATTTCGCCCTACTTATGGTTGCTCATCATCGCCGGTTTGTTTGCAGGGGCAATTTGCGGTGCACGTGCCCGAATCGATTGCAGTCATTGAGCATCGATTGACGGTTGGTGTTTGTCACATGCCACCGCCACGGATAGGGAATTGATGTAATTGTTCGGTATGATTACATATTTTATCCACTTTAACAATTAGTGAATCGTTGTTAGTGATTGACATGATATAATTCAAAAGTCGATTTCAGAAGGTTTTGTGTACGAAAGTAGTTTTTGACCACGGAATTTTTCTGTTTTCTCCTTCTGTTTAGGTTGATCATTTTTGCATTTGTACATAATATGGCAAGCACGAAGATACTCTATGACCTGAAGAATCGACAATATTTTCAACCCGAAAAGGTCTTCAACTGGCGAGATTTGAACCCCCTTACCTTTATATGGTCTTGTTGAATAGTTGCGATCTCGCCCTACTGTTCGGTAATTGTTTCTCAATAAAACATGTAAGCATAAGTGAATCATAGAATTGTTTAGCGGAATATTTGTAAGCAAATATTTGTAAGTAAATCAAAATTTACTAAACCATTGAATTGCGACTAGGATTGTATCCTTAGATAGCTAAGCGAATTTCGACTTCTACTCTAAGCCGTGTACACTGCAACCTCAATTTAACACTCAGTATTTAATTTTATTTGTGCCCCTAAAAAAAGTAAATGAAATATTGTGATTATTTGTGACGATGATGTTGGTCCTCCAAGAACTCCATTGAATATCGGTTTCTTATCAATATTTACGGTGTATGGCAGGAATGACCAAGATCATTTCATAATTATCGTAGATTAAAAACGTCTATGCTTAGATAAAAAAAAACGTAAGTTGAAACAAATCAGATTATTAACGCATTATTAATAATTTCTCATTTAAATGTACAAACTCAACGAACTTCGTAAAAGAATGACGAAACTTCGTGAATTGAATTTACGTAAAAAGGACTTTGTAAATTGAGGTTTGAGTGTACAAGATTGCAATTGTGAGGCTTAAAAATACTTGAAAAGCCCTAAAAGGCATACAAAAACTTCAGCAGCTTAAAAATGCTTGGAAAGGCCTCAAAAGGTTTAGAGTGCATGAAAGGCTCCCTAACATCTGAGAAGATTATAAAAACGTAAAAGAGCTTTCACAGCCCTAAGATTGGAAAAGATTCTTTAAGACAGTGGATCCCAACCTTATGGAAATTGTGTTGAAACAAAACGACTACAAAACAACAAGGCTATTCCTTCCACACCGCAGGCTACTGACTGATATCGCTACCAGCCAGCTCCTCTCTTTTATTTAATGTCTGGGCATCAACATATTCATATTTACAATCTATTTCTATTACCTCTACAATTCTTGCCCAAGACATCTCCACTGCAGGGTGCTCTCAATCAAATTGCAGCCCCCTTTGAAGTTCTACTAACAAGAACCCCTGAAAAAAGATTATATTGAATTGAAAGCTTATGGAAACGAAGGGTTTTCCCAAATTATAATTAGAATGAACTTAACAAAGCTCAAATTAAGAAGTAAATAGCCGAAGCAGCTTTGCCTCGCGAGATTTCCGTGAATGAGCTCGTCGAGTACCAAAAAGATCAAGTGAATCCTGTTCACAAGATATGCCAAAGATCTAAGATATAAAACGACAGAAATACTTGCAGACAAACCTATGAAAATTGGTAGTTATTCCTACAGAATAGTCAACTTTGAATGCCTTGATCTCAGTATTCCACATAAGAAGTTTTAAGCAACAAATCTCTCATGTTAACTCTACATTTTCGAGCATAAACTCCAAAACATATCTTGCCAATATAAAATAAATCGAATACTCGGGA